>NC_045428.1:260753606-261088606 GCF_902635505.1 Sarcophilus harrisii
GTTTAAATCTAGTCTCAGATATTTCCTAGATGTGTGACCCTGTTTGTCTGTTTCCTCAATCACAATCCACTTTAATATCTTTGATTAAAAAAACCAAACAAACAACTGGGTTTGCAAAGAGTCAAATATAATTGAACAAAAACAATAGCAAAGTTAAAAGCAATGGACTAGAAGTCAAGAGAACTAGGGTCTAGACCCTCTTCTAAAAGTAACTTTGCTAGGTTTCCATTTCTTTCTCTTTAAAACAAGGGAGTTGGACAAGCTGGTCTCTCACTTTTTTAACTATCTGATCCTATGAAATTTTAGTTTCCTTTGATTCTACCTTAGCTCAGCTTCAGTAAGAACCTGAAATAAGGGTTCATGGGTTTTCTCATATGCTCTTTGGCAAGTAACTTCCCTTCTTTGGGGGCTTCAACTTCCTTTTCTTTGAAATAATGTTCAACTGCCTACATAGAATGGAGAGCTTAATTGAAATAGGCAATAGGATGGGTACACACCTCCCGTCACCCTCCTCAATAAAGTAACTTCAAATACCTAATAAGAATACGCCAAAAAGAGGAGAAAAGTCGTAACATGCTAAGTGTACTGGAAAGTGCACTTGGACAATCAAAATGTAGCTTAAATAAAGCATTTAGC
The DNA here is from genome assembly GCF_902635505.1 of Sarcophilus harrisii. Lineage (NCBI taxonomy): Eukaryota > Metazoa > Chordata > Mammalia > Dasyuromorphia > Dasyuridae > Sarcophilus > Sarcophilus harrisii. The sequence goes on from NC_045428.1 coordinate 260,754,243, forward strand.
TTATACCTAAAAGATTTCAGCTAATCCTGACCATTTTGAGCTAGATCTAGTCCTAGATATGCCCAATTAAACTATTTATAACACCCTACAAAACATTTATAAGCCCTAGTATAGGTGATAGAACAGACTAACCTGTAGGCACAATAGAGAAAGTACCATGAGGGAATGTTGAAAGATTCCATCCTGTAACTCTTTTAAGTCCTTCCAGCTCTTAAAAATAATACTTTAAAGGTTTTATTCTGTTTTCTTTTGTTTTTAGTGGTAGAGGGAATGAGAAAGGAACAAAAGTACTTTTATAGTTGCTGGAAGAATCATCATTCCTATATAGTTTCCAGTCCTGAATAATTAGGCTTCCTGAAGCTTAAATGGGAAGGAATAACTTATCTTAGCACTTGGTCATCAGGAATAATGATGTAAATTAGAAGTTATTTCAATAGTCTGATTCCACAGGTAGAAAAAGGATAGGCAGCCTGCTGGGGAATGGCTTCATACTATAGGAATCTTTGTCTACTCCCCTAATGAACTTTAACCATACATATTCAAAAGCAATCAGATATGCTTTAAATATATTTTTCCTTTCTTCCTACCATATCTTATATAATTGTTATATTTCAAGAATGAATATCAAACTCAATTATAGGTAGAAAAAAAAAAGAAGGGGAAACTCATTCTGGAGAAAGATATGCTAGTATGCAATCTGCTCATTATTCATTGCCCATGAAGACTCTTCTGCAATATTGTAGGATATTCACATGATTACTGAGATTCAAAACTGACATTTCTGGATATACATAAGTCTGGATCCATGCTGATTCCCATGCTGTCATTCTCTGCCCTAGAATCAGTTATTTATTTTCTTTTATTATCTGACATCTATTTTCTACACAAATGAGTTAAGACATTTTCATGATGGGTTTCTGTGAGAAGAGATTTGTAACTCTGGCTAGCTCTTCAATTATAGCACTGCACAGATTTCCTATGTTTATGTGCCTATATTTTATTATTATTTTAGTTTTATAAATCAGTTGAATCTGTTATTAACTCAGTGTAGCAATATGGACTCTAGTGGTCATACATTACAAAAATACATATAATTGGGATACAATTTTCTTGGTGATATGGTAAGTGTGTATATGTTTTGCTGTTTGAAATTGTTGTCAAAGTTAGCCTGAGTTCTACCTCTGTCAATGGTCACAACCAATTTATTTGCATGGCCAGCTAGGTGGCTAAGTGGTTGGAATGCTAGGCCTGAAATCAGGAAGAGCTGAGGTCAAATAGAGCCTTATAAGGTAGGAGATTTTAGGCAAATCACTTAATCTCTACATGTGTCACTTTTCTCACCTATAAAATGGGGGTAATGGCAATATCTACCTCCCAAGACTTTTGTGAAGATCAAATGAAATAATAATTGTAAAGAACAGTACCTGACACAGTGAATACTATATAAATGTTGGTTTTTATTATTGCTTTTCTTCTACCTAGTCAAAACTTCCCAAGTACAATATTTGCTTCTTTGTTTTTTAATAGGTTTCCATAGTTTCTACTAAGTGTGTTAATTGTGTTAATTCCACTATTTTCATAATAGTATCTGTGAACACTAGTAAGAATTTTCTGGTTTGTTATAGCTCCATTTTAGTTTGTTGTACAACAGCTATTTTCTGAAATATTCTTAGGTTTGTATTTATAATGCTATATTCATTTTTGATAGGTCATATTTAAAACCTGTTTGCTGAAGTGCAAACTTATAAAAATCATGATACTTTTATTTTCTTTTTCCAAATCCTCCATTAGACTGCAATTTTCATGAGGGCAAGACCATGTTTAATTATTTGGGTTTAACCCAGGGGTCAGATTGATCTCTTGGAACTAATTTAATTTGAATGAAGATCTATTTTCAGATCAATTATTTGACTCTACCAAAAACTTAGAGCTTCTGAAGTTAACTTAGCCCTAGGGTTTTTAGTTGCTCACCAAACTAATAAACAACAGCAATAGCAACAACAATTCACATTTATATAATGCTTTAAAGTTTGCAAAGTACTATATATATATATATATAAACTCATTTTAGTCTCACAACAAACTTGTGAAGTGGGAACTAAAAATATTCTCCATTTTAGGATGAGAAAACTAATGTTGAAAGAGTTAAGTGGTTGGCCTAAATAAGGTTTGACAGAGTTAGTGTATCTAAATAGTAAACATTTAATCAGAAGAGAAATAAATATTAAAGTTAAAAAAATGTATCAGCTCCATTTTCAGATGAATACCTTTTCAGAGGATTTTAAAACTCAAAGTCCTCATGCTATTACTAGTAAGTGATGGGCTCAGATCCTTTCTAAAGCTGAAAAATACCTTTGGATAATTTCAGGATATAGGACTTCCATGGATCTAGATAGAAAAATACTTGCTTGTCTTGCTCCTTTCCATGCTCCTAGTCTGTAACCCATCTTCTCTCTGTGTAGCTTCTGGTTGTGTTACATCCACACAGGATATACTGAACCCCATTTTCTCTGTGTTCACTACTCTTCTTCACATGGTCAGAAATATTTCTTCCCTCGTCATGTTCTTTTATTATTAATTAATTTGATTTTTAATTTATGGAATAAAATAAGCATTTATTAAGGTGTAATAACAAAGATGATTGCACATGAAACTACAAATTTATTAAGTATGACTTGCTCTCTCAACACACAACATATAAGAAAATTATAATGACATTTTTCCATTTTTTCCCTCCCGTTAACCCTGTCCAGAGATGGATATCATTAGATACAAGTAGACATATATGTGTGTGTGTATGTGTATATATATATATATAATTATTTTATACATATTCTACTTATCAGTTCTTTCTCTGAATGTAGATAGCATCTTTCTTCATATGTCCTTTATAGTTGATTTGGGTATTTATAGTAGTTAAAATGATTTATTCATTCAAAATTGTTCTTAAAACAATATTGCCGTTACTGAATACAATAATGTCTTGGTTCTGCTCATCTTGTTCTTCATTATTTCTTGCAAGTCTTTCCATGTTTTTCTATCATTGAGATCAGTATTTCTTATTGCACAGTACTATTCTAAAACAATCATCTATCACAATTTGTTCAGCCATTGCCCAATTGATGATCACCCTTGTATGTTCTAAAGTGTTTTTAGCAGCCCTCTTCCCTGAAATTTTCAGGGAAGCCCTAGCCAATTTTCTGAATGGGAAACCAGGAAAAATCTCCCTTCCTTCCAACAACTCTAGGGTGAAATCTTTCCCTTGTATTGAGCATTAAGGCGAGAGTATAGAAGTGGTTATTTTTTGTTTTTCAGTAGTAGGTAACAGACTCAGAAATCCACTTATCTTCTATCATGTTTTGTTTTGTTTACTACTAATTAAACTAAGCCAAAAATGACATTGAAATCATTCAGATATGCAATGATGGGAATAAGCAGCTCCCTGTACTACACATATCACACTCCTCTACAACTTATACAAGTAACCAATTAATTAAAACATTTTCCTAAAAATCTTAAACAGACCTCACACTTATTTCAGTAACATATGGCCCTCAAACCATATTTGGGATAGCTGGAAGATTAAAGAGATAATTGTAAATCAACGAGCCAATGGTGAAGTTTAAAGCAAGGAAAGATGAACTTAAGGCTGGGTCTGGCTATCTATAGTCATATGAAAAAATGCTCTAAATCGCTATTAATCAGAGAAATGTAAATTAAGACAACTCTGAGATCCCACTACACACCTCTCAGATTGGATAAGATTACAGCAAATGATAATGATGAATGTTGGAGGGGATGTGAAAAAACTGGGACATTAATACATTGTTGGTGGAGTTTTGAACAGATCCAACCATTCTGAAGAGCAATTTGGAACTATGCCCAAAGGGCTATCAAACTGTTCAAACCCTTTGATCCAGCACTGTCTCTACTGGTCTTGTATTCCAAAGAAATCATAAAGAAGGGAAAGATACCTACACGTACAAAAATGTTTGTGGCAGCCCTTTTTGTAGTGGCAAGAAACTAGAAACAGAGTAGATGTTTATCAGTTGGAGAGTGGCTGAATAAGTTAGGCATATGAAATTTTGGAACATTATTATTATATGAGAAATGATCAGCAAGATGATTTCAGAGAGGGCCTGAAGAGATTTACATGAATTGATGCCGAGTGAAGTGAGTAGAACCAGGAGACCATTGTACATGGCAATAGCAAGATTATATGATGATCAGTTCTCTTGTTTCTTCTCAACAATGAGATGATTCAGGCTAGTTCCAATGTTCTTGTGATGTAGAGAGCCATCTGCACCCAGAGAGAAGACCGTGGGAACTGAGTGTGGATCACGACATAACAGTTTCACTTTTTTTGTTGTTGTTTGCTTGTATTTTATTTTCTTCATCATTTTTTCCCTTTTTGATCTGATTTTTCTTGTGTAGCTTGATAATCATGGAAATCTGAATAGAAGAAATGCACACGTTTAACATATATTAGAATAGTTGCCATCTAGGAGACAGGATGGGGAGATGGAAAGAATTTGGAACACGAGGTTTTTCAAGGGTGAATATTGAAAACTATCTTTGCATGTGTTTTGAAAATAAAAAGCTATAATAATAATAATAATAAAGACTGAGGGTTTGGGAAAGACTTTTGGTGGTAGCAACTTTGAATATCAGAAAATGAGGTGAAGATAGAAATTTGTAATAATCTGGGAATGAAATAACCATATCTATTATAAATTTAGTTAATAGGAAAAACAAAAGGAAAAAAAGTTTTAAACTGAAGCTATGTCAATGTAAGTTACCCATGAATAAGTATATTGTTTATTTTAGCTCAAAAGATTTTTTTGTTGTCAGTTTCTTTTTTTATGGTTTTATTTTATTTTTCTTTTTTTGAAAGTCAATTGGGGTTAAATGATTTGCCTAGGGTCACACAACTAGTAGGAGTTTAATGTCTGTGGTCAGATTTTAACTCAGGTCTTCCCAAATCTAGGGCTAATGTTCTATCCATTGTGCCATCTAGCAGCCCCATTTTGTTATAATTTTTACATACCAATTATGTCTAAAAGGAAATATGATGTATATATAGTTAAGTGACTATAGTGGACTTCTTATTCACAGGTTACACAGTCATGTTTTTTAAACTTACAAAATTTTGAATAAGCTTTGGTTTCATGTATTTGCAAAATATTAGAAACTTTCCAAAAGAAATTGAATATGTTCTTCCAAAATTCCCTTTTCAAATATAAGTTGTTCTCATTTAAAGTTTTGGGCCCAACTTCATTGTAAATTATACATGGTCTTCAGTAATTTGATTCAGATATAATCTCTTGAGAGAGTCCAGCTATCAGTTGTGTTGGTCTTACATGGGCTTCTGGCTAGGAAGGAGAGATGCAATAAGCAGAGAAGGCCTGCTCAACAGACCATTTTGGCTGTCTCCATCATATATCCAAGATTTCTTTTGGCCATAAATCTTCCCTTGCTGTGATTAAACAGATTGATTCAAGCAGGACATTTGGATGAAATGTCATCCCAGGCTATAACTATTTTTCCATTAAGAAACCTTCACCTATGCATGATTGAACCAGTCTGTTTCTTCCCAAAATGGTGTTGACCTTGTTTAAATGAGGGCTAATCCTATTGTCATGAAAAGAAGTGTATAATTTGTAAAACCTATGCTGACAGGGTTGCATACTTCTGTTAAAAAAAGAAAGAATAAAATCAAGCCTTTTTGAGATATCATTAATATTGTAAATTGTTACTGATTCTAAAATTCAATTTTGGAAAAGATAAGTCAAAATTACATTTTTTTCAATAATTATTTATTAAGACCAAAGCATTATATGTTAATTAAAGAATAAAACTGATTTAGTTAAAATACTATATACTATTTTTAAAAGTTCATATCCATATCAATATAATAAAAATGTTTAGTCTGTGAAATGTTATTGTATTGTAAGAAGTAGTGAATATGAAGAATGAGTGATATAAATAGAACCCATGGCTGGTTCTATTTATATGTTGCAATGGCTGCAACAACATATGAAAAGATCACTGAAAGGAAGTAGAACTCTGATAACTTTAAGTCAGTCAAGTTTCTGGAGAATCAATTATGAAACATCATACAATACCCCTAATAACAGAGAGTAAGACCACTAAAACTAAATATTTTAGGCAATGTTATTTGTGATAACTGTTTTGGATGCTTTGAGTTATTTTCTGTCATAAAAGATAGTTAAATCTATGTGAAGTAGTAATGACACTGCTTAGAAAGTCTACTCACTCCTCTATCTGAGGAAACTGGAGTTGAAGTATTGCCAATATTAAGCCGCTTTGTTCTCCTTTCCACTTATCTCAATGTGTGAAGTTAGATCCTTGGTTCTCTAAGATTGGGGCCAGGATATTTTGAGCCCCCAAACTCTCTTCTTTTACTATATAAAAAAGTAATGTATTTATCTTGTGTCTCTACCCTAAGGAAGTCATTAGTGTCTCCTAGAAAATATGAGAATATGTGTGTTCCTAGGTTTTTTCTTCACTCTATATCCCCTCTGATTCTTGCTCTTTTTTTCGGGATGTCTTTGGAAAAAGATAGAGTTTTCATTTTAATACTCTCATTTACTATCCAAAAAAGATGGGTTACTTCTCTTATAGCAATTCATTCTACAATGGTTCAGGAAAATTTGTTCATCCCTAATCACAATGAATCATAACCCACAATGCACCAAGGGATATATCTGCATCCTCCAAAATGCATCCCAAAGTAAGAAAAAAAGCTCACCATCTTTTAAGTTCATCAAGCTTAATTGTATTAATATGTATACATATATTTGATTTAACATATACTATTACCATGTTTAACAAATATTGGATTACTTGCCATCTAGAGGAAGGGGTGGAGGAAAATTGGAACACAAAGTTTTGCAAGTATTAATGTCAAAGAATTATCCATGCATATGTTTTGAAAAATAAAGTTTTAATAAAAAATTAAAATTAATTTTTATTCAGAACAAATATCAAAAAAGTAAGTTCATCAAGCTGATCAGAGTAATACTATGATAACTATGAGAGAACACGTGACTGATAAACAAAAGTTCAAAGAATAGCTTTATGTTAAACCTCAAATATAACTCTCCAGTAAAAGAATGTGGTTCAAGGAACTATGAATAGACTGTGATCAGTAGACTTTAATTTAAATTCTTAATTTTACTATTTATTTTCGGGGTAATGTTAAATTATCCATTTGGCAACATTTTAGCTTGGCCATGTGACAAAGTAAGAAAACAGCATTAACTGTTTATAAGACATTAACATTGTTAAAAAAAAAAAAACTATGGACAGCATAAAATGTAAGCAATACATATATGTATCTTTAAATTTTCAGAGGGAGTCTCCAAACAATATTAATTATATGTTATGATTGTTTTTCTTTCATTAGTTGAAAAAATACAGAGTCAATGGGATGAAGTCCAAGAACATCTTCAGAGGAGGAGACAGCAGCTGAATGAGATGCTGAAAGATTCTGCTCAATGGTTAGAAGCCAAGAAAGAAGCTGAATGGACCCTGGAGAAGGCCAAAGCAAGGCTAGAGTCATGGAAAGAGATTCCTTACACAATGGAAGGAATTAGAAAACAATCCACAGAAATTAAGGTTGGTTTCTGACATTATTTTTAAAATTAAAGCTGGATGAAATTATAATATTGTTTGAAGCTGAAAGTTCATAAACAAACCATGTTAATGGGAATTTATCAATTCTCTAATGAATCATTCGCTAATGAAAAGTAATCCATTGAAAGTAGAATAAGGTAAGCTATAGAAGTGGAACAATGATACTATCATAAAAGAATATTGATTTTAAGATGATCCAAATATTCCTCTGATCCTTTATCCTGTGTTTTCCATTCCATGTGGAACACAGCACATCCCCTGAAAGAAGGCAGAAAGGGTCTTAGCCAGTGTCCACCATCTGTCCTAAAGAACTTACCTCCATGCAGAGATTCTACCACTTGCTGGTGCTACCTCATCTCTAGGCTCCTCAAGCCTAGAAGAGATACCAAATGTTTCTCTGACTGCACATTTTACCTTACATCTTCTGCTGTGGCACCTTTTACCTTAATCTTCTGCTGTGTATAGTATATTCTCTGAGAAGAGTCAAGGTTCTGAGTCAGACATCTTTAATCTGCTTCAAAGTTGCAGCTATTTCCATCTCTGCCAGCTCCTACTTCAGCTCCCATTTCTGTATCCTGCTTCCAACTTCATCTCTCAACATGGTTGTGGAAAGAAAATGCTAATGTGAAGAGGAGCAATGTTCTCACCTGCACAGGTTGAACTTCCTCTCCTATTACACCCTTTCCTGCCTAACCTCTACCTTTCAGAGGAAGTAGGAAGAATGAAGCAAGATTTACTTATTGATCATGTGCCACCCACTTCATATTGCACTTATATACAGTTTAACATCTTACATTATTTTGGTACAGAAGTGACACCCTCCACTCAACGACGAATCTTCTCATAACTTGTTATATTCTTCACATCCCACTGATTTTGAATCTTCTAAAACCTATTCCCAACCTCCCCACCTCCCTCATTCATTCAGCCCAAATGTTGCAGCCCAAACATTCAACCAAACACCATCCAGGTCTTCCAACTGTGCCCTATGGAATGTCTGTTCCATTTGAAACAAGCTTCCCTTTATCCTAAACTTTTCTTCTCCCACTCTATTTTCTAGCTATTGACTTTCCTGATGAAATGGCCTCCCTTCTACCCCCTTGCTATTACTGGATATATCTTCACTCATTCCCACTGGCTCACTGGTTGTGAAAGAAGAGATGTAATGCTTCTTGTTCCCCATTGCTACATCCTGGTTTTCCCTCTAACTCCATAACCCATAAGGTTTCTTCTTTTGGGGTTCTTGCTACTATTATCTACCGCCTAATCAAAATACTGATGATGTATCCAGGTCACTTTTCTTACTTCTTTAATGACTTTAATACCTAGCTCACAACTTTTCAACTCTTTCTCTCAGTTGCTTCATACTGCGGAACATCAATATACATATAGACTCTCCCTTAAACACTAATCACTTCATTCCTCAACCTTCTCACCTTCCCATGCTATTCTTCTACTCCATTTCAGTCACACACAAAGATGGTCATATACTTAATCTCACCATTATTCATTTTCAAGTTTAAGAATTCTATTATCTACTTATCCAACTACAATAAATTGATTTTTTTTTGCCTTTCCTTCTGCTTTCCCTCATTGTTCACACTATGGCTTTCAATCTATTAACCCCTCAATTAGAGAATTGCTTCTGAATTGCAACTCTTTCCTCTTTTCCTCATTTTAGGGAAGCAATTCAGATCTACAGCCTTCTTCTCTTTAACCTTTTTATCATTTCATTAATTTCATTTTGTCAAGCTTAAGACATGGATCACTCCTACTATGCTGTCTTTGTTTCTACATATATGCTGCTGAAAGGAAGTGGGAAAAAATTTATGCACATGTTCTTTTTTTTTATTTAATAGCCTTTTATTTACAGGTTATATGCATGGGTAACTTTACAGCATTAACAATTGCCAAACCTCTTGTTCCAATTTTTCACCTCTTACCCCCCACCCCCTCCCCCAGATGGCAGGATGACCAGTAGATGTTAAATATTAAAATATAAATTAGATACACAATAAGTATACATGACCAAACCGTTATTTTGCTGTACAAAAAGAATCAGACTCTGAAATATTGTACAATTAGCTTGTGAAGGAAATCAAAAATGCAGGTGGGCATAAATATAGAGATTGGGAATTCAATGTAATGGTTTTTAGTCATCACCCAGAGTTCTTTCTCTGGGCATAGCTGGTTCAGTTCATTACTGCTCCATTGGAAATGATTTGGTTGATCTCATTGCTGAGGATGGCCAGGTCCATCAGAACTGGTCATCATATAGTATTGTTGTTGAAGTATATAATGATTTCCTGGTCCTGCTCATTTCACTCAGCATCAGTTCATGTAAGTCTCTGCAGGCCTTTCTGAAATCATCCTGTTAGTCATTTCTTACAGAACAATAATATTCCATAATATTCATATACCACAATTTATTCAGCCATTCTCCAACTGATGGGCATCCATTCAGTTTCCAGTTTCTAGCCACTACAAAAAGGGCTTATGCACATGTTCTGAATGAGTCCACTACAAATTTATATTACAGAACCTAAAATGGGCTCTTACTGATGTAATCCTTCTATACCCGATTTATCAACTCATGATCCTGTTCTCCAAAGCAGCTCTTCTCAAACCTCCCATGGCTCTTCCTTCCCTCACCTTCTCAGATGAGTAACTTGCTTCAAATTTTATGGAGAAAAATGAAACCAATCACTAAATGAAACCAACTCCCTCTTCTCCCTCCCTCTCATTTACATGCCTTCTGCTACTATCTCTCCTCCTTTATCCCCATCTCATATGATAAAGTGGCCTTATTCCTTACTAAGGATAACCTATTCAAGCAATCCTGTTCCACCCCATCTTTTCCAAAAGATTTCCCCCTCCATCACCTCCATTCCATTACCTATTTTCAATATCTCTTTGTTTACTGGCTTATTTCTTACTGCCTACAAACATGATCATATTTTACTCTCACTTTATGCTTCTATCACTGCTAATTATCATTCTATATATCTCTATTGCCCTTTATAGGTAAATATCTTTAAGAAGCCAATAGGTGGGGCAGCTAGGTGGTGCAGTGAGTGAAGCACCAGCCCTGAAGTCAGGAGGACCTGAATTCAAATCTGGTCTCAGACACTTAACACTTCCTAGCTGTGTGGTCCTGAGCAAGTCACTTAACCCCAATTGCCTCAGAAAAAGAGAAAGACAGAAAGACAAAGCTAATAGGTACCCACCAAACCCCCCATTTTCTCTCATCCTATTCTCTTCTTAACCCCTGTTCTCTTCAAGTTATTAACGATCTTTGATTTGCCAAATTTAGTGACCTTTTTTTAATTCTTAATCTCCTTAACCTCTATGTAGTCTTTCACACTGCTGATCATTCTCTCCTTCTTGATTCACTCTTCTTTCTAGATTTTAGGTACTACTCTTTTTAAATTCTTCTATTTATCTCACCTGTCCTTCTCAGTACCCATTGCTAGAGATCATTTGCTCATCCAAATTATATTCTATAACTACAAATGTCCCTTGGGATTCTGTCCTGCACCTTTTTTTCTCCCTCTATACTACTCCACTTAATGATTTCATCAGTTTCCATGGATTTAATTACCATCTCTATGCTGATGATTCTTAAATTTATCTATCCTGTCCTAACTTCTCTAATGACCTCCAATCTTGAATTTCCAACTCCTTTCAAACACATTAAGCTGGATATCCAGTTTTAAACTCAAAATGTCCAAAACTAAATTCATAGATCCTCCCTATCCATCTGGTCTTCCCAGTTCCATAGAAGGCATTAGCATCCTTCCAGTCCCTCAGACTCACAAGCTAAGAATCATCCTGAATTCACCTCCCACATCTAATCTGTTGCCAAGAACTGTCAGTTTCACCTTTGCAATATCTCTAAAATATATTCCCTCTTCACCATTCTGGTGCTGGCTTTCATCATCTCACACCTGATCTGATCTTCAGCAGTGGCCTGCTAGTAACTCTTCCTGCCTCAAATCTCTTCCCACTCCCATCCATCCTCCACTCAACAACTCAAATGAATATCCTAAGGCACTGGTCAGACAATGTTAAACTGTATTTGATAAACTACATTGACACCCTACTGCTTCAGGACTAAATACAAAATATTCTTTTGGACATCCAAAGTTCTTTATAACCCAGCCCCCTCTACCTTTCCAGCCTTCTAAAACATTATTTCCCAATATGTATTCTTCAGTCTAGTGATATTGGCCTTCTGGCTATTCTATGAACAACTAACTCCATCTCAGCTCTGTCTCTTCTGCCTTTAAAATTCTCCCTCCTTAAATCCACTTATTGAATTCCCTGTATTCCTTTAAATCTCATCTAAAATTCCATCTTTTATAGGAAACCTTCCCCACTGCTCTTAATTCCAGTGCTTTCTCTCAACTAATTCATTTCCTATTTATCCTATATATAACATGTTTTTATACATTTGCTTGTATATTGTCTCCCCATTAGATTGCAAACTCTTTGAAACTGGGTACTCTTTTTTGCTTTCTTTTTATCCTTTGGATAAAACTTAACTTTTAAGTTAGTTTAACACAGTTCCTAGCATGTAATCAGTGTTTCATAAATGAAAACAAAATGGTATAGTATACAGAGTACCAAATCCTGTTTACCTCAGTTCCCTCATCTGAAAAATGAGCTGGAGAAGGAAAGGGCAAACCACTCTAATATCTTTGCCCAAGAAAATGTTAAATAGGGTCCTAAAAAGTTGGATATGATCGAAACAAATGAACAGCAATAATAAATGTTTCTTAATGGATTGATTTAGAGTCGAAGTATTGGAATTCACATCCTCATTAGCTCTTTACTTCTCTTAGGAACTTGGATATCATTTTACCTTACAGGGCTTTAGTAACCTTATCCATTAAGTAAAAGGGTTGAATTCAGTTACATTTATGGTCTACCTTATTTTTAAATCTCTATGAGAATCAGCACTAAAATTTAAGTTTGCCTCAGTTATCTGAATATTTTAGGGTAATACTATTTGGCAACTCGACTCATCTTAATTGCTCTTTGATTCGGCATTTTTCTTTAGAAAGTTTTTTCAAAGGACTTTGTATATGATTCAACTATTATGCATTATTTCTTTTCTTAAAAAGCATTTTATATATATAACACAGTTGAGCCTTTACAAAGGGATGCTTACTTTCAAAGGTTTAATAGCACTTATACAAACTTACTGCCTACAACATGTGGGAGGCATAATCTCCATCCCTCTTTGATCTGTAGTAGAGAGGAAGACAATTAAGCTGAGTGTTTAACTCTGTTCCCATAAAGCACAGTCTCAATTCCAAATCCAAACATCCCTTCAACTTAAGTTCTAAACACTCTGGCTTCTCAGGGCTTCCCTACTGGGCTGGTGGCTGTAGTACTTTGCCTGCAAAGTTTGCCTGACTCCAAGGTTATCATGGCTTGAAGTCCTAGACCACCTCCAGAGCCTGAAATAAAGGGAAAATAACATAGAAAAGAAACAAACAGAACCATCACCATTACATGGCCAGGACTATTTCTCTGGAATACTAAGAAGACTAAGGGAAGACCAGTTCCTTTCCTCTTATTGGTTCAGTTCATGGTTACAGCAAAAGAAGGTGGGAGAAAGAGCAAAGCACATAGTGTTATATATTTTTAAAATGCAGACATTCAATCAAAAGAGGTTACCCCCACTTACCTGGTAGGGATCATATTGAGTACCATGTTAGCCAAAATAGGCATACTCAAAACAAAAGCCTTTTATCATTTATCATTTAGTTATATTTCCTAGTGTTTTTCCCTTTTGCATCCCAGAAAGTGAACCATTATAATACAAATAAATTAAGATTAAAAATAAAAATGGACCAGCAAAAACTATCCCATCATATCAAAAAAATCTAATATTATATGGAGCATTCCACACCAAACTTCCTCATTTCTATATAGAATTGGAGGAAGTGCCTTCTTATATCTATCCTTTGAACCCAAGCTTCATCAATATAATATTCAAATTTGATTAATGATTCTTTCCAACTTCATTTTTATTTCCATTGTGTATTGTTTTTCTAATCTTTTTATATCACTCTTCATAAGTTCTTACATATTTTAAACATAGACTTTTAAATTTTATTTTTAATGTATTAAATAAAACAAGCTTTTTCATAACATACTTCAGTAAACATGAACAATACAATAAATATACATGAAATGGCCAATCCACTATAACAAGCTGCTAGCAATTTCAAATATACAACAAAATTATCATGGTTTTTCTTAGAAATGAAAAAAGTGCATATGTATATATATATATGTATGTATATGTATATGCACACCCCTTCACCCCCCATATATATATATATATATATGAGACTATAACTATGATGTTCCCAAGAAAACCTCAATCACTTTTGGAATTGCTCTTATTATTAGATTTTTTTCTAATATCAAGCCTAAATGTAACTTCTTACAACTTTCATCCATTGTTTTGGACCTTCCATTTAAAAACAAAAATAATAAAGTTTATCTTTCTTCCATGTAAGATGATATATTAATATTATTTCTCCAAGTTGTATCTCATTAGATAAATTAACAAAGTATAAAGCTATAAGGAACAACTTAAGCTATAAGTGTATTTTTGCCATCAAAGTCAAAACCAAAAATGATAAAAGGGCAAAAATAAATAAAAACAAAACCACACAACTGTGAGCATATAATATGACCAGTATTTTTTTCATAGCACTTAATATCCACAAGGTAACATTAGGAGTCATGTTCTTGAGCAAATATACCCCTAACTAATTATTTTAGTTGCACTAATTAATAATAGCCATTAATACTAACAGTATTAATTAGTCATTTAGTTGTAGAGTGAATATACTAATTTTAAAAAATATTCTGTCAATATTTTATTTTTCCAAATACATATAAAGAGAATTTTCAACATGCATTTTTGTAAAACTTTGTGTTTTAACATTTTCTCCCCCTCCCCTTATTTACCTCCTTCCTCTCTAGGACAACAAAATAAACTGTTTTTAAAATGAGAGAAATGAGGTTCAAATCTCAGCTCTCACACTTAATACTTGTGTGATTTTGGACAATTCACCTTATCTTTTTGGAACCATTTCCTCCTCTATAAAATGAAGAAGTTGGAATTGATGACTTCTTTGGTCCTTCAGTCTCTAAATCTATGGAGTATTGTGCTGCATTCAAAAAAAAAAAAGATAGAAAGATGAAAAGACATGAATCATACAACAAAGTGGGGAGCAATAATATATACAGAAATATAATAAAAAATATAATGTTATTAGCACAGAAGATTATTATGAAGAAATTGCATTCCAGGTCCCAGGAAGAAAAAAGAAAAGATTTTAGCTTGTTTGGGTTCAGGGAAAGGCTTCATGATCATGGAAAGTAGAGTTTAAGCTGGATTTTGAATGACAAATATGATTCAGACAATCAGATATGGGTCAGCAAAGGACTCTACTGCTGTGTAAAAGAAGAAGGAAACATGCACTTCTCTTCCTAGACATAGTCATAGAGGCATCATCAAAGTTCTCCATCACATAAAATAAGTAGGTAGAAAAAAATCACATGAAATTTTCCATCCTATCATTTTTTTTCTGCAGAGAAGTACATTTATAAAAGGAGCCCTTAAAGGCAACACCAAGATAGACGTATAGCCTGTTTATAAGGAATTTTCTTTTCCCTATCTATGAATTCTATAATTATATTGAATTTTAAATTGAATGAAAATAGAAGTGATCAAACTTAGGAACTTCCAAGATATTAATATTGTCATGGAGAATTACCTTTTGGACATTATATTGCAACTCTCTATCACCTCTTTTCTAGTAGATGAGGATGAAGGTCTCTTAATATCAACACAGGAGGGGCCTTGATGAAGCTAGTTATAGGAATTTAGAGAAAGAAAAGGGAGAGATATGACAGATAGATCCTAGCAGTTGATGATAAAATATAGGAGCAGGATAGATGGCATGTTTGAGTAAGAAGAAAGGGAGAAGGAAGTTTGTTGTGTGCTGAAAGGAATCTAGAATGATAGTAAGACTGAAGAGTTCTCCACAACTCTCAAGATTTTATCTCCTTTGCAAATGGCTTCAAACGAAAATATCAGATTGCAAGAGAAAAAAAAAACTCAGATTCTTGAATTCAACTGCTTTAAATACCTCAAACTTAATCAAACTGGGATTATTTTTAAATTATCATTCAACTTTTTGAAATTTGCCTTTGAATAAGAGATCTATATTTCATCACTAAAATCTAATATTTTTTTTCCCTGAGACAATTGGGGTTAAGTGATGAGCACAGGGTCACACAGCTAGGAAATGTTAAGTGTCTGAGACTAGATTTGAACTCAAGTCCTCCTGACTTCAGGTCTGGTGCTCTATCCACTATACCACCTAGCTGCCCCATGTAATACATTTTTTAAGCTTAGCATTTTCCAAAGAAAGAAATTTTTGTTTATTTTTTTAGGGGGGCCTTTTGTTTCAGATAAATTAGCAAATAGGTGGCTGAATAGGTAGGGTAGGTAGGTAGGTAGATAGATAGATAGACACACCAAGATGACAAACAGACACATAGAACACCATATTCCTTGAACCACATAAAAACCACAGTCAAATTTAATCAATGAATAACAGAAGATAACATTTGGTGACATTATTAATTTCCACTTTCACAAGTAGGAATTTGCTTGGTTTCAACCAAAAAGTAGAGAAAAAAAGACTAGTGTAAGTATGGGAAACAGATCAAATTAAGTTTGTTTATAAAGATTGCTTTACAGTGGAAGAAATCATCAAATATAAGCAATTTGAATTTAACATTATATTTGGTGGAGAAGATAGCAAATTCTTCTATTTTTGAAAAGGAGAAAGTAAAATATCTTAGCTGATGGATTAAAAATATAAATTTGATGCTGATTTTGGGATAGGAGAGATTATAGATAGCAAGAAAAATGGGAAGATCCAATGAGGAATTCCAGTAGACTAATATTAATAGGCTCATTGTCCATAAAATAAAATTAACTCTTAATTGCCTAATTTAATAGGAAAGATACTTAAACATTGATAATAGAAATAGAAAACACTGGATAATTTTTCTGAGCTTCAAAATTTCCCAGTAACAAAAATCAAAACAGAATTTAGGAAGAAATCAACTTCAGCTAGGATCTAGGAACTAGGGATGCTAAATCCAGATATATTCTTCAGAGTTCTTTCTACTCTGTTTATCATTACCCTTATTTGAAGTTTGTTCTTTTCCTTAGTTTGTACCTGCTGGCTATAATATTATTTCAAAATCAGTCAAAATCTGGATTCAAGGCCAGATCTTGTATTAATTTTCAGATATGCTATTCCTCCTGTGACCTATGACAATTCATCTGATTTTCCAAGGCATCAATTTCCTTTCCTCTTATTGGTTCAGTTCATGGTTACAGCAAAAGAAGGTGGGAGAAAGAGCAAAACACACATAGTGTTATATATTTTAAAAATGCAGACAATCAATCAAAAGAGGTTACCCCCACTTACCTGGTAGAGATCATATTGAGTACCATGTTAGCCAAAATAGAGTACTGAATATAATAGTGTAAAATTAATGGAGATAAAGTTTTAATAACCTTTAATAAGGCTTTCTTCAATAAAGTTTAAAGTAATCAATTTGAAAGACAATGGTGTTCTGATAGGCAGTAATTCTTGCTACAAATTTCTAAGAGTACTAGTTCAATATAAGTCAACAGTATGACACAACAGTAAAAAAGATAACATTTAGGCTCTATTAAAAAGATCCGTTGTCCAGAATGAGAAAGATGATATCTCCATTGTATCTATCACCACCATATTTGTGGTACTGTGTTTGGCTTTGATACCACATTTTATTGTAGTAACAACTTTGACAACCTTCTAATTAATGTCAAAACCCCATTACATTAGAAAGGATATAGACAAGATGGATAAAATCCATGATGGTGAGAGTACTGGAAACCATGCAATATCAAGGTTGATTGTAGGAACTGGGAAAAATTATTTCGGAGAAAACATTAAGAAGGAGGTAGGATTATGGTGTCCTGGAATTAAAACTGAAAGAGACCTCAGAAGACAAGGCTAAACCTTTTATTTTGTAAGTGAGGACATTAAGGCACAGAGGAACTAAATGAAAGCATTTTCCTTTTTTTTCTAAGTATCTGAGATGGAATTTTGGATGCATATCTTCCTGCTTCCAAACCCAGTACCCTATTCACTGTACATTGCCTGTCCAGATGTAATAGCCATCTTCAAGTATTTGAAGAGCAATCATATTGTTCTGGTTCCAGGGAAAAGAACTAGAGGTAATTAATTGACTCACTGACACATTTAAGCTTGACATATGGAAAATCTTCTTAATCATTGGAACTTTCCCAAGTTGGAACAGACTATTTCAAGAAGTTGTTGATTTGTCCTCACTGGAGTTCATCAAGAAGAATTTAGAAAATTGTTTATCATTGACACTGAAGAAGGTAATTTTGTTCAGGCATGTGTTAGAATAGAAGGTCCCTTCTAAACTTTAGATTCAAGGATTCTGATAGGTGGACAATGGAGAAAGGGTTAGTGTCAGAAATAGTGAAGTCAGAAAGGGAAACTTGTTTTGAAAGATCCTAGTTATTAACTGTAACTAGTTAAGTCATTTAACTTCACTGCATCTCTGTTCTTCTATAAATTAGGGCAACTGGATCAAGCATTCTTTAAGGTTTCCTCAAAAATGTAAAAGACAGGACAATGCACAATATCTACCCTGTGAATAACTGATGAATATTTGAAATAATTGAAATTTTATTTTCTTACTCTTAAAAATGGTTTTCTTCCTTTCTTTTCAAAAAATGTACCCTATATAACTATCTTAAGGGAAAAATTGAACTGAATTCTCAGTTCATTTTACATATTTTACTCACTGTCTTTTCTTCATGTTGGCTATAATCCTGGTATGATAGAAAGCTCTTTCAGTGACAGCAGGACAGATTTTACAGAGAATCTTACAGTATTTTCAAAATAATCAGAATGTCTGCCTGCGAACTGTGGCAAAAGCTTATCATAAGTGCCGCCATTTAGAACTGTTACAAGAGCCAAGGGAGTGTGCCAGTGGTCTCGACAAATGCCAGTAGCCTTATTACAAAATTTCACTGGCCAACTATTTCTCCAATCTATAGTCCGTTGCCTGGGCCATTAAGATCGTCTAAATTTGGCAATGAGAACTTGGGGAAGAATGCCACTGATTATTTTATATTCTACTCCTGTAATCTCAAGAGAAGTTCATCTAGCTGCAGGATTTTTCCACTCCTTTTTTTTCCCATCTTAGTCTTTGGAAGAGGAATATCCCACTATTGCTTTTTTGTCAGTCTTATGATTGCTTTTATGTCAAATCCAGCATAAAAGCTTTTCAGATGTGACAGCATTAGCTATTTTGTGCTTGGATGAGCTGGAGTACATGAATTCAATAGAGAAGCAAAATCTTGCTTGAGTTTAGCTGACTTAGATATATAATACTTAAAACTATCTGGAGCGAGAAATATTGTAATTGATCAAATCTTTGAAGAAATGTTTTCAAGGCTGCCCACTGTGTTTTGGAGATCTCATTCATGTTATTTCAAACGGAGATGTATTTTCATGATGATTTGAATAATTTTAATAGCTACAACAATCTGGTAAACATAAGGACTGCTTTAGTCTGTCATTCAAGAATTTATTAGAATTGTATTTGATTTTCATTTGCTCAGGTCTTATTTAGTAGAAAGCAAAGAGGAGGTAAAAAGCTCAATATTTAGAATTCTAATTTGGGGGATAGAGTGTTAGTCATTCAATGGGGCCATGATTTCCCTATCTTCCATGAGACTGCCTCAGGCAACCTCACAGGGATGGGAACTGTATTCTCTTTTCACACAAAGAATCTATTCTTACTTTTAAGGCCCAAGTCATATTGGTACTCTGGACTAATCCTGCTGGCAATGGGGGATAGGGCAGAGGGAGATGTAATGTCAAATGTCCAAGATGTTATGTGTATCTTGTTATTATTGCATACCCTATCCTTTCTCCTCTACTCATTCTTACTTGAATTTCCATACTTGACTAGGGAATTATAATCAATAATAGTGTTTTTCCTCTCCAAACATGGAAAAAGCAGTTAAACTTTTCTTAGCATACACAGTACTTCCTCCATCTATGACAGCATAGAGGTAGCATGGACTTGTTTTCCTAGAATGAAGCTTGACTATATAAATATTTAATGCAATGTTACCAGTCTTGAATTGAATTATGTTGCAATTGCACCCTGTTATGTTTGGGTTACACTGTATAGTTCAGCTTATTCTGTGCATGACTAAAAAGTGCTAGGCATTAAATTCTTTCTTTACCCATTCTTTAATTAAGAAGTTTCATTGCTGAGAATTGCCCATGAATAACATAACACTTAGTGCTTTCTTATTTTCAAAAAAAAATTAAAGTGGTTACATATCAAGAAAAATTCAGATCTATTTTTTCAGATTTGTTACTTTAACTTTAAAAAACCTTCATTTCTTCCACCTTTTGGTGACTAATAGAAAAGGATAATGTTAATGACTTCACACATCACAGGCTTCTGCAGAATAGCGGACTTCCATTGTGGTCAATAAGGCTACCTTTTGAAATAAGAAGGTTTGCAGACCTGATTTTCTTTTTTTTAATTGAAGTTATTTTTTTTCAAAACATATGCAAGGATAATTTTTTCAACATTGACCCTTGAAAAACCTTGTTTTTCCCATTTCCTCACTTTCCTCCCCCCCTTTCCTATTTGGTATTTTTGGTATTATTAAACATGGTAAAATATGTGTTAAATTCAATATAGGAATGGCTGATTATACAATTATCTTGCTGCACAAGAAAGATCACATTAAAAATTTTTAAAAAATGAGAAAGAAAATAAAATTCAAAACCACAACAAAAAGTGAAAATGTTATGCTATGATCCACCCTCAATTCCCACAGTCCTCTCTCTGGGTGTAGATGGCTCTCTCCATCATAACAGATCTACATAATTTCAGTTAATGTTCAATTCAACTCAAAAAATATTTATTAAACACCTACTGTGTACAATGTGAATCAATTAGGTGGCTCAATGGATAAAGCATTGGACCTGGAGTCAGGAAAACCTGAGTTGAAATAAATCCTCAGACACTTACTAGCTGTGCAACCCTAGGCAAGTCACTTAAGCTCAAGAGAAGGAAATGGCAAACCATTCCAGTATCTTTCCCAAGGAAGTTCTATGGACAGCACTAGCATGCTAGGGCTCATGAGATCAGAAAAAGTCAGACACATCTGAATGACTCAGTAACAATGTACCTATGTATTGTACTAAGAGCTTGGGATCCAAATAAGAAAAAAAGATAGTCCCTGTCATCAAGAAGCTTGCAATCTGATGGGGGAAGATGATATACAAAAGGAAGCTAAAAAGAGTTGGAAGTCAAAAGGAAACAGATGCACTGATTTAAAGGGAGAATCACCTGAAAAATACTAGGCTCTCAAACTGAAGACTTTGGGAGGAGATTACTGTTCCATGTTCCAGTCCTCCTATCTGAGGCAAGACAATTGAGGAAGTGGAGAAGAATTGAATATTTAAAGTTAAGTCACTCTGCATGATAATAAAATTTTGGGTAATCAGTTTTCTTGGGGAAGGCATGATGCCAAAAGCAAGCAGAGCCTGCTAGAATTCTGGTTCTGATTCAGAAAGCTGGATCATTAATGCTTCCTGACCATTCTCAAACATCCTGGTGATCCTCAAAAGCATCTGTTTGTGGTACCATATTTATGTCCCTTAACCCTAGACCATTGTACTAGCCTGGCCAGATTAAAATAAGATATCAGAGTGGAATAGAACACTAATTTTGTATACTCTGTGTGAGATAAAAGATAAAAGCTACATTGTCTCCCAGAGAGGCTTTTGGAGTCCACAGTACTATTGAAGAATTGACCAAAAAGACAACTTCCTCAAGTCCTGGGCTGCTAATACCAACTTCTCCAGCATTTTTCACAGTGTATATTGTACACGGACTTACCATTTGTGTTTCTTTTAGATGCCTGGGGCATATGGGTTAGTGGTTAATTACAAGGCTGCTTAAGCCTTTTAATAAAGTCAGCAAATTAAAGAGAGGGCACAGATAAAGAGAATGCTTTCCAAAGTGTCATAATGAAATTAAGGTAATGAAACACTTTGAGAGCTTTTCTCCTTTCTTTTAGTAAAAACTTATTCCAAAGAAACTGGAAGAGAAATGGGGCCTGAAAGTAAAAAGAAAAAAAATAAATTGTATGCCATTAGTTTAATTATAAAAATTCATTACATGAAGTCATGTAAGACAGAAAATAATGGGACTCTAATAGGTTGGCTGATAAAACATTTACTAGTCTACTCTCTGCTTGTAGTCTTTGTTGAAGGTACAGAAAAGTAGCAACTCTGCTATGCCATCTTCAAAGCTATTGAAAAGATTAATCAATTCCAGTAAGCTGGAAAATGAGGGCCATTTTCTTAAACAGTTTCCCCTGTATAGTGTGTTACTTGCTGAAACAGAAATTGTTTAGTAATGTCAGAGACTTAATAGATTAGTGTTGAAGTTAATGGTGAGAGTCTATACTCTTGAAACAGCTTTCTTATAGTTATCTCAATATTTCCATTATATAAAACCCTAGAGAAGTTTTATAGGTCATTTTAATTCACATGAGAATGAAAGAATAATATTTTTTGTAGTAAAAGTTTACAGACCATTAATTCATACTAAAGCCTAAATTGTTTAGTTCTGGAGATTTTTTAAATAAACCAAATATATGCTCTAAGATATTGCATAGAAACTTACTTATTCCATCTGGTAAGATTTCCATCTTTTTATATCAAAGGAAATAGCCTTTATTTTTAAAAATTTAATGAGACAAAATGTTATCAATTTTATTAATATTTCATTGATATAAATAAATCATTTTTACCTTTCTTTGAACACTAAAGTTAGAGTTTTAAGAACTAGATTTTAATCTTGTCCCTCCCATTAACAAGCTATGTAACCTTGGAGCAAAATTGATTATCTTCTCTAGTTTTGCCACTGGGCTGCTGATCAAATAGATTGAAAGCTCCCCTGTACTTTCAACTACCAGATCTTAGGCTGTTTTTGTTTTGGGGTTTTTTTTTTAAATCTTAACAATTTTTAGTTTTTGTTATTCTTATTTTGACAATAAACAACCGACATCAACAGTTTTCTATCCAGGAAATGGAAGATGATTTTACCAGAAGCTATAAACCTCTATTATGTACAGCTTGTTTTTCAAAAAATATAAAATACATTTAATTTGTTGGTTCCAAAGCTGGCCTACTTATCTATATTTCCCTCTGAACCTCCATCTGTTCTGTTCTGAGCTGTAATTTTTTTTAATGCTTCATTGATGTACTTCTTTTATTTTCCTTTGCATCCCTATTATTAACTATTTCCCAACCCATCCATCCCCCAACCCCACAAAAAGAAAACTCTTTGTTAAAAATAAGCATACTCAAACAAAATCTACACATTGGCTACATATTTTTAAAATTATGTTTCATTTTGTTCTACTCTTTTCTCATCTCTGTTTAAATGTGGAAAGCATCATTGGTCCTCTAGAGTCAAGGTTGGTCATTACACTGATAAGAGTTCCTAAATATTTCAGTTATTTTTTTCTTTTCATTGTCATAGAGATTATACAAATTGTTCTCTTGGTTCTACTCATTTTATTTTGCATCATTTTATACAGATCATCCCAAATTTTTTTCTTAATTTTTTCCTTTTGATATTTCTACAGCACAATAATGTTCCATTATTTTCAAATACAGTAATTTATTTGCTCAGCCATTTCCCAATTGATGATCCAATTAAATATCACAACAAAAAATGATACTATGAATATTTTGTACATATAGGTAATTTTCATATTTTGTATAATTGGGGTTCATGACTAATAGTAATGATTTGGTCAAAGGATATGCATAATTAAGTGACTATTAGGAAATGCATGCAAATTGCTTTACAAAATAACTGCACCACTTCGTAGCTCTATCCACAGTACATTTCTGTACCTATCTTCCCACAGCTCCTCTAACAAATGGGTGTGAAAATCTCAGTAATTTTCATTCTCTTATTATTGGTGATTTGAAGCATTTTATATGGTTACATATATAAAATTGCTTTTCTTTTGAAAACTCATATCCTTTGACCATTTATCTCTTGGGGAATGGCTTCTGTCATATGTTATATGAATAAATTTCATATACTATTTATTCCACTTACATGGCCCAATTATAAGAAATAGTACATTTCAACTGGGTTCTTCATTCTATCTCTAGTGTAACTTTTTTTCCTTCATTGCCTTTCCTCCCTTAAGTTCACCAGAGTAAAACAAAAGCATCCTCAGATACTTATGTTTATCTTACTTTTATCTATTCTTTTATGATCCTTGAAGGCATAGGATTCTGAAGGGGCACTTGTTTCTTCTCTCAATGTTATGTTACAAAGACTTTGTCTTAATTTAGTGTTTTTCAATATTCTGATGTATTTATCTTTCTAAGTTTTAAAAACAGTTGTTTAGTAATGTTAGAGATCCAATAGTTTAATATTAAAGTGAATAGGAAAAATATTCCATACTAGATAATTTTAATTTACAGAAGATCCATTAAAATATTGGTGTGTTACCATTAAGTTATCCTTGAGAAGTTTGGAAGTAAAAATTTCAAAGTGCTAAGTACCTTAAGGCAGGATAATTGTTCATAGTGACAATGACCTTTGTTTGGTCCGAAATGCTGCAGAAAGAAGGTTATTTTATTTGTGGAGAAGAGGATTTGTTTGTTTTTTACAAAAGGAGTTTTTTTTTTTTGTTGTTGTTTTTTTTTTACACGAACGAATAACGTGTTCGTTTAAAACTTCCTTAATGGTCCAATAAGGACCTTAACCTTTCAGGTGTTATTCAAGGCTGGGTGGAATTTGTTTGATTTTTTTTTAATCTGTCTTTCATCCTTGAAAAATCTTGGCATTATTCAGTGAAGGTTAACTCCCAGTCAGGATTTCCTTAGTTATAAAAACTAACTTTCAATGTGAACACAAACCTAGGGGGAAAATATATTCATGGGCATTTTTGCTATTCAAGCATTAAAGCATGCCAAAAAAGTGATGATGTGAAGTCAGGCTTCACTCACTTAACTACCTTTTTGCTAACAAGTGCCTAATTTATCTTGCCAGTTACTGTTTCCTTCATAGTCCTCTGAAAACTCTAGCACATTTTTCTATTCATGTTTTTCAATTTTGATTTATAGATTTGTTTGGCACCGGACAGCTGATTCCCTTTATCAGAAAAGGACAAATAACAATTAAGAGTCATGGTAGTTCTCAAGATCATTATTCTCATTGGCATGCTTTTTAAAAATTGCCAATCATATTAATAAAGAAAATATGTTATTAATTTCATGGTTTTTGTTTTTAAGCAAGTAGATATATTTGTTAATGTTAAGTTCGTTAAATTTTTCTTAACTTTCATTACTCATATGAATTTGTATGCATTAACGAGGGAGTGCCAGCTGTTCAGAAAGTAAGATACCAAAGAGGGGGAAGGTGGCAGAACAAAAATATTGCTCTCATATACTGTGCTAATTATAAATTAATTTGAGCTAACAAGTTCTTATTTTAAAATGCAAACATTCTTGGGGAGACTGTACCTATTTGTATTCATACCCTAAGGTGAATTCCTTTAATAATAAAATCAAATAGTATTTTTTTTTCTTTCCTGTTAGCTGAAACCATCCTCTTGAGAGTTTTGACTTGGAGAAGAAAGCTATTTGAGAGATTAGGGCTCTCATAGACAGAGCTAAATCTGGATGGTCTTTTGGTGCATGGGGAGTAGAGTGAGGAAGATAAGATACTAGGAAATAATGTAGGGGACATCAGGATAGAAATTCGAATGTACCAAATAGAAATTCAGTTTATGATTTTGAATCATAAAACTCATATTAGCTGTAGGCTCAATGTGTCATCGAAGATAAGATCTTGTGTCACCTTGCTCATACATGATATAACTTAGCAATATTTATTTTACTGTATTGATAACTAAGTTTATCTGAATTAATTGGTTATATTTATATAAAAATAACAAACTATGACTCAACATAGTTTTAATTAATCAAATGTTCTAATTGTAAATTTAACATATATACCATATACATTACTAATTTTTAAAGATCTAAAAAACACAATACTTAAATTCATGATTGTGAGTATTCTCTATACTAATATGTGTGGCTACTGCTGCATGCTTTATAGAATGATATAATAATAAAATGTTAAAGTAATAAGAAATTTTACAAATGAGGAAACCTGGCCTAGGAGGTGACTTGCTAAAGTCAAAGATCTACTAAGTGACAGAGACAGAAGTCAAAGTCAGGTCCTCATTTGACAGGTACTGATAAAATGGATGCTATTAAAAAAAAAAAGGACATTCAATACAGAAAAGAGTTGGAGAGCATATTGATAATATTTAGCCTGGAGAAAGGAATCCCCAGAGAAGATATAATTTTAAAGTATTTTAAAATCACGCATGTTAAGTAGGAATCAGAAATATTCTCTTTGGATCTGGAGAGCAGGATGAAGAGTAATAAATGGAAACACTAGGTAGGCAGATAGTTTGTTGTAGAGTATATTCTTATTCAGGTATGGGTTAGATTGGATAGACTTGAAATCCTTTCTAACATTTGAGTTTTTGTGATTTTTAAATTTTGAGTTTAAGACCTCTCATTCTGTATGATTCTTATCTATGTTTTCCCATAAATCCTCCATAGAGAATAAACGCAGCGTGTGGTAGGCTTTCCTCTGGTTCTTCAAATTTTTTGAGAGATTCTGAACAGGTTCACTTGATTTTGAGAAGCCACAATCAGATCTTTCAGAGAGCATAAAGATTATCATTATCAATGTTAACACAGTACTTGGCACATAGTCAGTATTAAATAAATGTTTATTGATTGATTGACTTAGAAATCATCTCTGTTTGCTATTGAATTTGCTTCCATAGTTATTCTTATTATCCT
Source organism: Sarcophilus harrisii (assembly GCF_902635505.1). Lineage (NCBI taxonomy): Eukaryota > Metazoa > Chordata > Mammalia > Dasyuromorphia > Dasyuridae > Sarcophilus > Sarcophilus harrisii. Next base: position 260,780,993 of record NC_045428.1, read on the forward strand.
AAACCATAGGGTAATTCAGGGCTAAATTTATTTATTTTTTGTTAATTAAAAAAAAGTTTAGCCTTTCAATCAATTGAGCTCTCTGCAGTTTTCATCATTATTTAATGAACTAGAGAAAACTTCCCCATTAGTAGTTATTCATATCTCCATGTTAAATCTCTTAATCACTTAGGATTAAATAAATATTAAAATAACTGAATTTCTAATTCATTAACAATGAAATAAATAATTAAATAGTCATAGAAAATAACAGGATATTTTAACTATAAGACTGATTTTGATGAGTCACTTCTGTGAGGAAGTTAATTGCATTTACTTTGTTTGAACTTAGCCTTATACATTATGTCATCCTCAGAAGATCAATCTCACCTCCTAAAAGTTAGAGAAGTACTTTTGGGGGGGAGGTCATATCTACCCAGATCTTGTATCCAAAAAGCTTGTGTTTTGGGTCTATATAACAGTTTTGACTGTACCCACTCTTATTATTGAATGTTTATATTTGAGGGCTAATATTCATTCAAAGCAATCTTTTCTACTTGATAGTCACACAACTGCTTATCTTTATATCCTTATTTGAACTCTATAGAATGTAAACCTCACAGAGACTAGTGGAGGAAACCATACTTTTTTCCTAGTTCTTTCTTTCTAAATGACTGAAGAAAATTCTTTCTAAACCATTTTCAAGTTTGTTTCTTTTTTTCTTAACTAATACCTCAAAATATTGTTTGCATCCTTATTAATTCAAATTGAATGTAAAGAATAGTCATTTCTACTTTGGCCAGAAACTGAGTATATACCCCTCCCAGAATCATCCTTTTATTTATTTATTCATCTTGATCTTTTTTTTTTTTTTGAGGGGGGGAGAGAGGACTAGATGAAAGAGGAGATTCTTTGCCTCAATGACTACCTAGCCTTAATCACTGAATAGGTATAGCCTCAGTCAGACTGAGACTTGTTGAAGACCTTATTTTTAAAAAGCTGAAGTTGTCCATTTCATACAGGGTCATTTCCAGTCATCCTGATCTATATCTTGCCAGTGGATCCAAATGGCTCTGGAAGGGAAAGTGAAGCAGGTGGCCTTGCTCAGCCCTCCCTCACCTAAATCCAGTTCACCTGCATATCATGGCATTCCCTCCTTGATGTCATGGTCCTCTTCAAGAACAAAGGGCAAGTGACATCACTATATCACCAGATGACTTCACTTGTTTAAAAAAGGAAACAAAGATACATATAACCATTCATAATATTTTGAGTATAGAAAAATTCACAGGCAGAATGATTTGTACTTCTCAATACAATATCCTATTCACTTGAATGGAAATATTGTCCCACAGCACTTAGTTCATTCAGAGCAACAAATGGTATTTTTTTTAATTTTCATCATCTCCTTTGTAAGGAAAAAAAGATTAAATTAAAAGATTAAAAACATAAAAAGTTAAACCCATTAAGAAAGAAGATTTCCCTATCCTCTGACTTCTCTATAGGCATAACAGTAAAGCAGCCTCTTCACCTTTTCTGAAGTTATCACTTATGATGTGATCCTCACTCCAGATTTATTGTGCATAAAATTCTCATTATGTTAATTCATCAAATGATAGTAAAGACTATTCTAACAAGAAAGAAGTTCTAATCTTTCTCACTGTCCTCTCCATACTTTATCTTTAAAATCCTCATTTATCCTAATTAAACTCACAAACTTCCTAAATCCACAGAGAGAAGCAAGTTATAGAACAATAGTTACAGCTATCACTCCTGGTTTCTAAGTTGTTAAAATGAAGATAATTGTCCATATGGCTTCTGTATGGCTTTGTAAACAAATGTTATAATTGCATAACATGTATGTAATACCTCTTTATCTTTGCCCTACCACAAAGATTATGAATACTATTCCTTTACAAACCAAATTAAATATACAGAAAAGCAGTTTGTGCTAGAAGTTTGAAGACAGCTAAAAAACAATCTCCAATAAGATTAGGTATAGGATATGTCTTTTATATGTGGTATATAGAGATCTACATTGAATGTGTGAGGTCAGAGAAGGAGAAATCAAGATGAGACCTTTCTCACCAAACTGTCTTGTATTATCTTATAAAGAGAATTTGTTGAAGAATTTTTTAGTACTGGCAATACAGTACATTTTTGAAAAACTATTCCCAGAGAGGACAAAGAAAATAGACTACTCTGGCTTATTTTCTTAAATATTGAATTTAACTCAAGGAAAAATGTTAAAAATTCTTAAGAAACTTGAATATATATGTCAGCATTTCCATTCACACAAAAAACAGTTATGGAGCATTGTGTTCATAATTGTAGGTCACTGACAATGTACTTTCCCTATAATTAAAATTTTATTAAAAGTCATATGTATCTTTGATTTATTATTGCTTTCATTTGTTAATAAAGTCCATGAATAACTACTTTTAGAAAAGGATATTTCTCCATGTTATTTAGTAAATAATATTTAATAAAATAAGGAGAACTTACAATAATTCCTAAGAAAGATGGAAAATTTAAATGACACTATTCCATCAGACCCCTACGTTGCTAAAGTATTCAGGGTGATAAGAACATCTAAGTTGTAGGTTGATAAGTGACTTACAAGTGAGTTTGGTCAGCTTTGAAAATCTAAAATTCCTTAAAACCTACTATAATGGAGATCTGTAGTTGATTTTGAGCCAATCCATACAAGTCAGTGATTTATTGTATTCTCTTTTTGGATATCTGTTATTTTAATTAGTTAAATAAATTTTGTAGCACAATATATGTCTTGATCTTCTTTGTCACAGGGATCATAGAATTACAGTTTAAAAAGACTTTAGAAGTCATTTGGTTCAACTCCTTTATTTTACAGATGAGAATTCTGAAGCCTAAGTCATTTAAAGGATTTAACTAGAGGTCACAAGGTAGTATAAGGCCGAGCTGAATCTTAGAATGATAAATCCAAGATTTGCTCTACTTTACCCTGAGTTTCAGAAGACGAATGAAGGAAAACTACATACTATATTACTTGAATTTATATTCCTGCTTTCCATTAGGAACTGAAATCATATTTGTCTTGTTTTGTTCATCCATTTAGGGAACTCCTGGCACAGCAATTCCCTCTATTTATAGTGACATTTTCAAGTTGCCTGAGGCACTCAAAGTGCCACTTAAGTGCTTTATAAGTGATCACATGGCTTAAAAAAAGATTGATTGCTAAGACTTGAATCCAGGTCTTCCCAACTCCAAGATCAGCCTTCTATCTTCCTACAGCATACTATATCTTGGTACAGATCAATTTTTTGTAGGTATATATGTGCAAACTGATCTCAAAAAAAAATAAAAACCACAAAACAATATACATAAATGAATATTATAATTATTTTTATTCAACAATGTTTGTATGCATATTTAGTTCTTTTCCAGTAGATGGCACTAATTACTTAAACAATTTGGCCAGTTAATGAAGAGAAAAAGAAATACAGCAAATAGATAATCTGACTTTTGTTCAGATCTTGGTATATGTCATAATGTCAAAAATCAAGTTTGGCAATGTATTTTTAAATGGATTTTGTTCAGCTTTTTTTTTTTTTTTTTGGTTCAATATTAGAAAATTTAAAAAGTTAAGTACATATTCTTGTTATTCACATGTTTAATTCTGAGTAACAGACTATTTGAATTTTTTTGTCTTTATTGAAAAAAAAACTAGATTGTTAGATTTTATGATGGGAATTTGGTTATCTATTTTTGTCATGACAGCCTAACTTACTATATAGGTTATAAAACAAGTCTAAAGTTGTAATCTACAAGGTATTAAAGAGGTACTTTAAGGACTCTAGAAAGCAGATGCAGATATGCCTAGATGACTTGCATCAAGTAATCTTAATTATGATTCTCTTCTTGCAGCAATTGGCAAAAGAACTACGTCAGTGGCAGATAAATGTGGATGTGGCAAATGACTTGGCAAGAAAACTTCTCCGAGATTATTCAACAGATGATACCAGAAAAGTACAAATGATAACAGATAATATCAATGGCTCTTGGGCTGACATTAATAAAAGGTATGATTTTTTTGGCTAAGAATATTAGAATAAGTGGAAAACCAGAAAGATTTGTTGGAAATTTTTGCACAATGGGATTTTTTGTGGTACTATGACTGTATTTATATACCCTGCCCTGATTATCTAGGAACTTGAGAACATTAAATCATGATTAAATGAATTCAGAACTTTAAAGCCTAAATGGACCTTGGAGATTGTTTTCTTCAGTCATCATTTTACAAATAAGAAAATTGAAGCCCAAAAATATAAAGTGACTTTCCTAATGTCACACATCTAGTTAGTGGCAGAATTAGAATTCAAAAACCTCAAAAGATTCAATTATAAAATAGGTCATTTAATTCAATTATAGTCAAAACAATATCTGAATTACTATCCTTAAGTTTCTTGATAGAACCACATCTTCCTATCAATATTTTGAAAATTTTGTTTTATAGGAAAACTGCATTTGGGCATAGTACCATTCTTGTTTTCTCCAATATAGTATTCCCCAAGTACATGAGATAAAATGATGAAGGATGTTTTGAGAATCGTATTTCCTCTTATTCATCCTATATTGTAAAGAAATCTGGATGTTCAGAGTATCTAGACTTGAATTCTGTCTCTTACCATTTGTATATATAATATTTCCTACAGAAAATGGCAGTGTAGAAGAGTATCATTAGTATGATATTGGAGGTGCTTTCAGAGAGAAGAATGTATAAGGAAAATATATATACTATGTTTTGCTTCCTGTCTTTGAACATCACATATGATTAGTAATTGTTTATTATTTATTATATTATATATTATATTAATAAAATATTTTTTACTGACCTTAGAATGACCTGGCTAGATTGAAGGTATAAAAATGTTTATGGGATTTGAGACAAGAAAGAAGATCTTAAGGTTCCTGCTTTACCTGTAGGCTCCAAAGTTTTAGTTACTAGCTCCACAGAACTCTGTGTTAAGCAATTGTCCATTTGTTCAAATCATGTTTAGCTCTTCATGACCCCATTTGGGATTTTCTTGGCAAAAATGCTGAAGTGGTTCATTATTTTCTTCTTAAACTCATTTTACAGATGGGGAAACTGAGGCAAACAGAGTTAAATGATTTGCCAAAGTCACACATCTAGTAAGTGTCAGATTTGAACTCAGGAAGATGAGTTTTCTTGGTTTTCCATCTGGCATACTATCCACTATGTCATCTAATGGCCTGAAAAAAATGAGGCATAATAAATAGGCCCTGGGAATACAGCTTCTTCTTGATTGTTTAATATTTACATATATCAGAAAACTCATCTGGCAGTTTATAAAGGAAATATGATCTTTTTTTTTTTAAATGGAGACTATATAGAAGATCAAACTAAAGTACAGAAATTTATTAGTGAATCAAATATTGGGGATTGAAGTTAACATAGCAACTAGATATATCTGTCCTAAGCCACCCTTCTTTCTACATACTAAGATATGTAAATACTAGATACTTTTTCCAGTACCTCTTCAAACTCACATTCCTGTCAAACTCGCATTACTTCTTCTGATTACATCCAAATGTTATACCACAGAGGATTTGGTCATTTTCTTTTAGGGGAGGGGCTCTAATATGTATTTACTTCTTTTATTAACACATAACTCCAGTAGAAAGAAATGTCTAGTCACCGTTCACAGAAGGTTTACAATCATTGAAAAAGTTATTTATGGGTCAACATCAAGGAGAATTTGTGACTTAGCTGAGTATTTGCAACTTCTATAAATAAAGATGATTGCTGTCTTCAAATTTGTCATACAATAGTAAAATAATAATAGTAAAGTGTTGTTCTTCAGTCATTTTAATCATGTTTTCTTGATTTTCTTGGCAAATATACTGTCTGGCTCATTTTACAAATGAGGAAATTGACTTAAGGGTTAAATGACTTGTCCAGGATCATACAGAAAATAAAAGTTTAAGGTCAGATTTGGACTCGGGGAGATAAGCCTTCCTAACTCCAGACCCAGCATTCTATTCACTATGATACCACCAAGTTGCCTCCTTATAGAAAAGATAGAGGAGAAGATAAAAACTCTCTACTGTTAATTTATTTTTTTCTAGCAAATGTTGCACTGGGGCAGCCAGGTGACACAGTGGATAGAGCACCAGCCCTGCAGTCAGGAGGACCTGAGTTCAAATATGACCTCAGACACTTAACATTTCCTAGCTGTATAGTCCTAGGAAAGTCACTTAATCCCAATTGCCTCAAAAAAAAAGTTGCACTACTGTTCTGTTCAGAAGAGCATTGAATTGTACTGTGGTTACAGGTTATAATGAAAAAAAGACAGACCCCATTTTAGTACTAAGTGTTCTATGTGACCTTTAGCAAGTCATTTAATCTTATCTCACACAGAAAATGAAGAAGTTGGTTAAAAGATCCCTAAACTCCCAGAAAAATAATAGTTTTTCATTCCATTACTCTATCTAAATACATAATGCTATAAAAGATAGCTGTACATATTTATAATAAAATTATGATGGAGTGTAAATGTTCAACTATTTTGAATAAATTTCAAAGCCTTGTATAGTTTTCACTGACTTGTCTGACCTTCTCCTTATAAACCTTAATTAAACACGAAAGAAAACAAATCTCATTTATTTTTGGTTTTGATTATATCAGAAAACTCAATCATAATATCAAAGTAATTAAAGTTTCCCCATCTTAAAATTTTATGTTTCTCATTTAAAATTCAACAATATAAAACTGAATCTTAGATTTTACTGCTTTAAATAGTCATCTAATTCAGTAAATTTGGGGTATAGATTTATACAGCATGATTCACAGTTTTAGTGGTTGGCTATAAAAATAGCTTTCAGTAATGAATTGATGTCTAACCTGAACAGTAAAAACCTATATAATCAGAATGCTTTCAACAAGAACTCTTCCTAGTTTAAAAAAATCTTGAGTGTAGATTTTTTTCTCAAAGATATGAGAGAACGTTTTTTAAGCAAACCACATTTCGTTATTATTTATCTTTCCTTTTGCAGTTGAATTTGTAGCCTTAAAAGAGAAGTGAGCATTTAAATCCTTAAATAATTGTAGATATCAAGGTTCTAAAGATGTGAGTAATACTAGGAAACTATATAGTTAACTAGAATCAGGATAAATTTTTCATAGAGCATACTGAACAAAAGTTGACAATATTCCAAACTTAGTAACTAGCATTTATATAGCATATTAAGATTTACAAATATTTTATATGTCACCTAATTTTGTCCTGATAACAGTTCTATTAAATGGGTTCTATTATTATTGCCATTTTGGGGATGAAGAAATTAAGATTGAGAGCAGCTAAATTACTTGGAGAAGTTTGTACAAGAGTCTGAGGCAGGACTAAACTAAAATTTTGCTAACTCTAAATCCAACACTTTTATCAACTGTACTACCTAGCTATATGGGTAATAAATTTGGCCTTTAATAATATTGGAACAATATTTTCTGATGTATTTTAAAGAAAGTAAGAGCATAAAATTTGATGAGACTTAGAATAATAGATAGAAGCCTCTTGGTCCAAAAGTCAGGATGAGGTAAAGGTATGTTCTTGATCTAGTCAATCAAACATTATGATTAATCCAATTAGCATTCAGCCATCATATTATTTTAGAAATGTTTAAAGAATTTCTCAGTCCATAGCCAAGAAAGCTATATTGGTTGGGAGGAAGGATGAATATAAACACTACATCTGTGATGCAGACAGTACAACTTGTAAGGAATTTCAAAGAATCTAAATTTGCAAGTGAAAAGACAAAAAAAATATAATCCAGAAATAATAAATGGCATTTGAAAAGAGATATTTTGTGTGTCAAATGGAGTCTTAAAAAAAAGCTTTGTGGGTACAAACCAAAATATTGTTCAACCAGTATCACCCATGAAAAACGGGCACCTAGTCAGAAGTAACTTTCCGTCACTAGATAGCTTATACTCAATAAAAGAGAATTTTACATATAATTCAGGTAGAAACATCACTCACTATTATCCAAACCTCTAATTTTTGATTCTACACAAAGTTTGCTTTATGCAAAATTTTGATTCTTTGAATGAGGCGATTATTAACCCTGTGCAAATGTTTCTGACATCATTTTTCCTAGAGGTATAAGTCATGCTGGACATGGTGGTAAAGTATAGAAGATGAACTTTTTATATCATAGAGACTGACCTCGAAATTTTCCTTTCCCCTGTATCACCCTCCGATTCAGATGAGTTACAGAATGAAAATGCACCAAAGCAAATAATCCATATATTTCTAAAGAGAAGTCCCTGTTAGCAAAAGAATCTGCACTTTTAGTCCAGATTTTTCACCTTGTAACCCATTTAAGCAAATATCTGGTTTCCCTGAACTTCTGCCTCATGGAAGCCGTGTTGCTAAAACATAATTCCAGAAATATGAAATACTGCAATCTAATTTTCATGAAGTAGATATGAATTTATGAATTGTGTAATATTTGATGGATATTGAAGATTACTGTGGGAAGCCTCCAAGGATTAAACTTCAAGAGTTGCCATCTGGTTGATGACTTTATGATGACACTGTCATGAGATTGCATATCTTTCGCTCTGCCAAAGGATCACTGTTTAAACAGTGAATGAATATTGAGTATTGAGGTGGCATCTTATTTGTTACCTATATGAGGGCTTAAGTGTCAATTCATAAAGCAAGGTAGGAGCTAATGTAGGAACAGAGGCTTCACATTTTATATGATGGAATTGTAGGGTGGCTGACAATAGAACTGGCAAAAGATGGAATCAGGGAATCTCAGACTTGAAATGGATTATAGACTAAGAACAATAACAAGGCAAAAAAAGGAGGGAAGGAAGGAAGGAAGGGAAAGAGAGGGAGGGAGGAAGGAAAGAGATATGACAGCTGGTGGTCCTAGAATAGGTGGGAAAGATAGATCCAGTGATTATGAATTAGATGAACTGTCCAGAAGTCATATGTGCCTCAGGCCAAAGAAACAAGTACCAATGGCAATCACAAAGCTATGAGTCAGAATCAAGTTTTATACTTAAAATTTATTTTATTTTTAATTTACAGAATAAAACAAGGATTTCCTTAAAATAATATAATAAAATAATGATTGCACATGAAATTGCTTATCTATTATGTACAACTTGCTAATTTTTAAAATACATAATAAAGTTATAATGTATTTTTTCTTTCCTTCCCCAGCCCTAGAGATGACTATTAGATACAAATAAGTATATTCATATTTTATATATGTGTGTATGTATAATATAGGTATCTATATAAACATATATATGGATATATAAATATATATGTAAAATTATTTTGTACATACTTCTATTATCAGTTCTTTCTCTGAATTAAAATAGTATCTTTCTTCATATATCTTTTATAGTTTATTTGAGCATTTATAAGTCAAAATAGCTTAAAGTCATTCCTAAAATTCCTAAAATAATCTTGCTGTTTTAAAAATTAAAAACAAACAGAAGTACAGAAGACCCAAATACAAAAAAAGAAAGAAAGAAAAGAAAAAGAAAAAGCCATTTTATTCCAATCAAATATTCATGGATTAAGAAATCCCCAATATCTGAATATGGCCAAAGCAAAAAGAAAATCCAGGTGTGAGACACTTTTAAGGAGGGACTCTAATACATGTGACAGTATTTCTCCCTTAGACACAGGAAATCTTACATGGTTCTTATGGAGCCAGTCCCAATTGGGGATCAGGACTCTTTAGGTGACTTTAGTATGTGAAAACAACTTATCAATAAATATTTATTAAGTGCCTACTGTGTTGTCAGATACTGTGCTAAGTGCTAAAGATACAAAATAGGAAAATACCTATTTCCAAAGAACTTATAATTGAAAGGGAGAGACAAATAAGCAAATAAATACAAAGCAAGTTATATATAGAAGGAATAAAAAAATAACAGAAGGAAGGCACTATAATGAAAAGGGATTACAGAAGAACAAGTAAGCAAAAGCATTTGCAGACAATCTTGACAAATAGACATTATTGAATATAATTCTCCCTAATGTTACTGTTAGTTCATTGATAACAAAATTCCATCCAATTCTATATCAATGATCTAATGATACAAAGAATCAAAATGGGTTTTCTGGTTCTTTTCTATCTTCCCATCCATTATCCAAAGCAAATTATGTATATATTGACTAAGTGACAATTGGCTAATATCTTAATAATCTAAAAGGTTGGGTGAAAATTGTATTAACTAAAGAGGATTATATTATAACTGAGAAATGAGTGAGTGGCTAAGAGAATTGTGAAGTAGATCCACAAAATTCAGGCTTTCCTTAGGTGACTGCTTCTTTGCTGGTAAAATTAGAATTCTAGTTAGTAGTTACACTGTTAAATTTCAGAGTTATTGTTGTATTTTCCTTCTTTGAGCTATATCTGAAGTTAGACATGACAAAGAGGAGGATTTGGGGTATTAAACAAAATGACAGCTCATTTTAACTTGAAAGCACAAAAATCTTAAGTGCATTTATTTGAAACAAGAAAATAATAGCTGTTCTCTCCATTATGGTACAGTTTTTATAATAAATTCCTTCCTGGACAGTTATATGTAGCTCCTATCAACCTGAAGTCACATTGAGTTAGAATTTGGACTTAAAGAGCTAAAGCTTTTAGAGAAATATTTTACCTGAGGGGACAATGTTCCATAAAATGATTAAATACTAATTAAGCATTGTATATAACATATGCAAATGTCACATAATTTATCCCCCAAATTTGATAATCCATAGTTATGTATATATGTGAGTACCAAGGGCCAGCTGAAGACATTGAGAAGCATCTGTAGTTATTATTTAAATATTCAGTAATGACAAATTATTTGGGATCATGAAATAATCAACTCAATCACTGGTGAATACCTTTTCATAATAATAATAATAATAATAATAATAATAGCTAATATACATATGTTCACTCATTTGATTCTCACACTTCTATGAGGTCCCCAAATCATCCCCAGTTTATAGGTCAGGAAACTGAGGCTAAATGCAGCTAAGTGCTTGCCTTAGGTCACATAGCTAGTAAAGTTACTAAGACAGTTTTTGAACTCTTCTTCCTTACTGCAAATTCAGTGTCCTGTTATACCATCTATCTGACTCATTTAAAATAAAAGTGATAATTTTTTAGGTTTTCTTCAATATTTGTATACCTGACTCAAACTATACAAGCATTTTAGCACAGAGCAAGGTCAAGAAATAAAAGTAGCCACCATAAAAATAGCAAAGCTGTAGAAAGCTTTGGATACTTTCAAGTGCCTACTGTGTGTCAAGTACTGTGCTAAGGATACAAAAGAGGAAAACACCTATTTCCAAAGAACTTATAATTGAATAGGGGAGACAATAAGCAAACAAATACAAAGCAAGTTATATATCCTTCTGTATATTTGAACTCAGGTCTTCCTGATTTCAGGGCTGGAGTTCTATCCGCTGTGCCAGCCCTGAAATCAGGAAGACCCGAGTTCAAATCTTGCTCCAGACATTACCTAGCTGTGTGAACTAAAGGAGTCACCAAACCATGCTTGCCTCAGTTTCCTTATATGTAAAATGAGTTGGAAGAGTGAGACATGACTACAACACTACCACCATCACAACAACAACAAAGAAACCAGATTAAGTCAATTAGTTCTTCTAACATACCTCATATCTTGTCTCTTGGTTTAATACTGATCTCCTGGGTTATATCTCTGTTCCTGCAACTAGTTTTCCAACTGGTCTCACCCCAATGGATTTCAATGTTTTTTATTTGTACTTGTTTAGCCTCTTCTTCTCTGCAGGTTTTTGCCTTTCACTATTTTGCATATACCCAAATATTGATACATACCAGCCCTCCCCAGGTTTAATAAGTTATTTATACATTACATGTTATATATAATATTCTTTAAATATGCATTATCTATAACATATATCATATACAGTTTGATCTATCTTAATAACTGAATTACATTTAATCAGTAAATGTTTATTAAATGTCAACTATGTGCTGGACACTGTGCTAAGTAAGTGCCAGATAATGAATGACTTGTCTGTTTATGAAAATTATATATATATAAAACTCCCAAATGATGAAGCTTTCTCCTCATAACTATTCAGGAGACTTTAATCTGAGTATTTATGGTAGTACCATCATATGTTTATTTGTGTTTAACAATGGCAGCATGGTTGGAATGAATGAAGGAACAAGATTCATTACTATGCATGTTCTATTTTAATTATTAAAAATTATTTTCACAACTTATATGGTAGGTTCCAATAGTTTTAAAAGAACAACTTTAATGTTTGAAGGCAAATGTCTCATCCATCAACAGGCATATCATATATTTGTGAATTTTTGACATGTTTGTGATGCCATTTATGTGGATACCTCTTCTACCAAAGCAAATGCCAACTTCTTCAAATCTTAATCTGTATGGTTTCCTCTCTATATTTCCTCCATTGAGAATTCCAGTTATTGCTGAAGTCCTAACTGTGGCTCACAATCATGAATCCTATTTGAGTTATCTTTTATCTTTTCCTTCTCATTATGGGGCCAACCACTCTCCCTTTGCAGCCTTATTTCTCCCTAAAAATGTCTTCTAAAACCATGGTGGCAACCTGTCTATGATCATTATGCATTTTTCTATTTCCTTTTATGTAAATTATAAATTTGATTTTTCTGAGATTTTTTACAACTATGATCAGATAAAATATCCATGTTAAAAGAGGAGAATTTGTAGCATTCGGTAGTTTAGACAATTGATTTCAAATACCATGCAGATTTTCAAATGCTATCTAGTCAAAAAGCCTTCTATTCTATTCTGAGCACAGCATACTGTTAAGATTGACTGTTAACTCAATAGACTACTCACACAGCTTTATATCATTTAATCTGTATTTTTCACCTACTCTGTCATTCCAATTTTTCACATTTCTGTATGATTCACTGAGGAGGCTTTGTCCTGTTATGGGGCCATGAGTATAAGGGTATCTGCAGACAAGAGCATTAAAAGATCAGTCACGAATCCTATTGTTTGGTTTCTGCACTAGACTAAGGTACCTAGGGCAGTGATAAGGAAAGATAGCCATGTAAAGAAGAACATAAAGCACCTTAGGACGTTTGTTTCTTACTCAAAAAAGTTAGAGGTTGTCTTTGTCTGCTTGGAAGGAAATTCTGTCTACTTAAAAAGCATCTGTCTTTTGGAACTATTTAACCTCCATAGCAGATTCTAAGACGTTAGGAATTCCACCAATTCTCTCCAATAGATAGAATGGTATATGTAATATAGAACCTCAAGTTTTTGGTCTTGAGATTATACATATGCATAAACCAGATTCTTGGGTATGAGGGGAGAGGACAGAAGGTGAATTGTCTGTTCCATTTTATGTCATCTTTCTTGAAGTAATTAAAATGTTTCCTGCTTGTGGGATTTGCATGCTAAGGGAGATATTTAGAACAATATCATTGATGATTTATAGCAATGGAAAATTACCATGTAAAGTAACCAAGTAGCCAATTTCATTCCTACCAACCCTCTGCAACCCTGCTATGGCTGCAAATCAGTAGAAGCAGCAGCTGCTGCTAAAATGACCATCAAATTATACATATCACCAAAAGAAACCAAGATGCAATAGTCTGTGTTATAGTGAATTGAAGCCCTTTTAAATTAAAAAGAAATCAAGTCTTTCATAAAATAAAAATGTGGGAAAGCATTTTTGGCTTTAAATTCAAAACTGCCATTTCTATGACAGGAAATCTTCCTCCAAATACACCCTACCTGCTCCAATGAATCACTAATATTAGCAACAAACAAGCACATTTCGATTGCCCCCCTATAGTATTCTGTTTTCTCCGCATCTGGTTCCTTTTCAAATGAGTTACTTTAAAAATAGTTCTAATAGGCTATGGAAAATGAGATCAATTTTTTTTTTTCTTGGAGAAAATTGAGAGCTATTTTGAGGCTAAGTGGACATTATCATCATTTGACTTATAATTACTCCTTCAATTTCTATCTCCACAAGTATTGATAGTGTAGCTTTTCTTGGAATTGTTGGCTTTAGTTCAACTGGAAAATATATTTTCCTTTTTTGTAAAACTAATTCAAATGGAGTCTGTATTTTTTAAAAGAAGATTGTAATAAGGAAATTGGTAAGGGTCCAGTGGTATTTAACATTTTCCAGGATCTAAAAACATTTTCAATTTTCATGAGTTTTTATTTTCATTTTTGTTCACTTACTCATTTTACTGGGGTAAGTAGTAACACAACATTTATTAAAATATTTACTATATTGGAGGATTCTGGGAAGATGGCAAAGTAGGTCAGAAATTTTCAGTTGCTCAAATTTCCTTCACAAATAAAAGACAGAACACTTCAGAGGAAATTTAAAGCAGTGGAAATAAATAAAAGTAAGGGTAAAGAAGCAGTTTTTCTCTTAAAACACCTTGAAAAGACCCAAGACCTGATTTTCAATGCTAGAGATTTGGCCCGAGTGAAGTGCAGATACCTCCTGACCAACTGCAAAATCAACAAACAACAGTATTCGGAATAGCTGGGATTGAGAGACAGCTTCAGCCCTGCAAATTTTAATCTCAGAAACAATGTGAGGGTCGGATGGCTGAATAGATTGAAGAATTTTCCATTGTCAAGGACACCAAGAAGAGCTCTGCTGACCAGTCAAGCCCTGATTTGGGCTGCTACTTCAGAGGAAAAGGAATTAGCATATACCTGGCAGAGGGTAGGGATCCTGCTGGCTGAGGGAACTTGCAGGAGAACAGAGTCCCTGGTTTCATTTTCAGGGCAAAAAAGATCACAGGGAGCAAGATCAAAATTGCAGGACAATGTGGCTGGGGGCCCTAGATGTGGCTTACAAGTGGAGAGGAGAGCCCAGCAAGACTTCAGGAAATAACAATAAAAAGGACCCGAGGCTTGGGGCAAGAACTTTATCACTAATGACTACTAAAAACAAAACAAAAATAATAATAATAATAATAATAAAAGCAATGAGTAAGCAAGCAAAGGAGAAAGAATCCAACCATTAATAGTTACTATGGGGATAGAAATATTCTGGGTTCATAATCAGAGAAAAATAATGAAATTTTAAAAGTCATTCCTTTTCCGATGAGAAACATCAAATGGTCCCAAGCATAAAAACAGTTTAAAAGGACTTTAAAAATTATATAATAAAGATCAAGGAAAAATTATAAAAATAAGAGCAAGACAAGAAAATCAAGAAAATTATGAAAAGAATGTCATCCACTTTGAAATGGAGAATCAAAAACTTAAGAAAATAATTTCTTGAAAACTATTTGAGCAAAGGGAAGCTAATGATATTCTAAGATACCAAGAAACAATAAAAATTATAAATGAAAAAATAGAAGATGTTTCACATTCTCTATTTTATAGAGTTCACATCTAGCTTCAAATATTTACTAGCAGTATGATGTAGGCAAGTCACTTAGCCTTAATTTCTTCAACTTTATAGTTGAAGACAACAATAAAACTTACTTCCCAGAGTTGTTATGAGGTTCTTCTTGATAATATTTATAAATGGCTTAACAATGAGTTCCTGGTACAAAATTGGCACTTAATAAGTGGTTTATGCCTTCTTTCCTTGCTTTCTATCTTCATGTTTTCCTAACTTCTTTCTTTTCTCCCTGATTTTTTGGAATTCCCAGTACAAGTTTTGAAAAATGTCAAGTTAATTCAGGTGATAAAATCATACTACATGTAAATTTAATAAAGTAAACTAATGAACCTACAGAAATAGTTTGTGACAAAGTAAAATATGGTCATTTCAATAAATAGCAATATTGAGTATATATAAAACCCTAGCAATAACTAAACAGTCGCTGACCTCAAAGATTTGTATTCTATCAGGAGAATATAATGTATATGTTGCTGCTGTTGTTCAGTTTTCAGTCATGTCTGACTCTTTATAATACCAATTAGTGTTCTCTTGGCAAATATATTGAAGTGGTTTGCCATTTCTTTCTCTAAGTCATTTATAGATGTGGAATTTAGGAAAACAGGGTTACATGACTTGCCCAGAGTCACATGGGTGAAAGTTCCCTTATCATCATCAATTCTAAAAGAAGCAAGGCTTCAGGGAGTGCCAAAAGATAAAAGAAGAAAGAAAGTAGTTTAAAACATATGGAAGTCTATTCATTTTGAAACAAGAATTCCAAAAGGCACAATAGAATTGATGATGTTCTGGTGAGGGAGGTTGATATAGATGAAAATATGGGAATAGGCTGGGGTTGATGATTGTAGTTTGTTCAGTAGAGGTTGAATATTAATGAGATAGAGAAATAGAAAAGGAGTGAAAGTTTTTTATCCACTTGGGATAAAACCATATAGTGGTCTTAGTGTGACCTGATGATGAAGACAGGTAATTAGAAGGGCTAAGGCTGGTCCCTGAGATGTTGATGAAATCCTCAAATGCCAAACCTCATGAAAGGTAGTGTTTCTACGCCCTAAGAGGCTTCTAGAAACCAGCCTTAAAAATGCAGCCACAGTGAAAACATACTTATTTCAGAGACAGTTGTCAGTAATTATTTTCACATAAAGGAAATTCAAGCAACATATATAATGGCAACACCATGAGTTCAGTAGTGCTGGTGAATGTTCCCTGACTAAAGGGCTTCTATTTAGTAAGTTTTCATGGGAACATCACTATAGGGCTGGAATTGTTTAGGAGGTTTCTTTTTTTTTTTTTTAATATATATTGTATTTTTTTTACATTCAATTTATTTATTTATTTATTTTATTTAATAGCCTTTTATTTACAGGTTATATGCATGGGTAACTTTACAGCATTACCAATTGCCAAACCTCTTGTTCCAATTTTTCACCTCTTACCCCCCCACCCCTTCCCCTAAATGGCAGGATGACCAGTAGATGTTAAATATATTAAAACATAAATTAGATACACAATAAGTATACATGACCAAACTGTTATTTTGCTGTACAAAAAGAATCAGACTCTGAAATATTGTACAATTAGCTTGTGAAGGAAATAAAAAATGCAGGTGGGCATAAATATAGGGATTGGGAATTCAATGTAATGGTTTTTAGTCATCACCCAGAGTTCTTTCTCTGGGCGTAGCTGGTTCAGTTCATTACTGCTCCATTGGAAATGATTTGGTTGATCTCATTGCTGAGGATGGCCAGTTCCATCAGAACTGGTCATCATATAGTATTGTTGTTGAAGTATATAATGATAGGAGGTTTCTACCAAGCAATTTTCCTTCCTTGAAGGTAGGAAGCAGTAGTAGAAGAAATTATGCATGTCAAAATCACCCAAATGTTACGTGAAACAAAAATTACTGAAAGGAGAGGAGGACTGGGCATTAGTTCTTGATAAAGGAAAGTGAGGTATTCCAGGCATCTAGTGAGGGGCTCAGGAGTCACCTCAAGTACTCCTTCCTACATAAAAGCCTATCCTGATTCCCTCAGTTGCTAATGTCTTCTGCCAGAAGAAATAATTTGTATATATTTTATATTTGACTTTATATGTTCTTTTCTCCCAATAAACTGTAAGCAAGCACCCTGAGAGGAGAAACTGTTTTGTTTTTGTGCTTGTACTTCTAGTCTCTGAATTCTTGCCCTTCATAAAGGTTTATTTAATAAATGATTGAATGTTGGATTGCATGTACACTACGCTTGAACCTGGAGAATCTGTATGAGGAAGATAGGGTGATAGAGAATTGAAAGGAAGATGAAATTAAAGGTGAAAAAAAAAAGCTTAGCAGTATCTGTCACCCAAATATAGAGAAAATTTAAATCTGTGAGTAAGAAAGACATTACACCATGCGATATATAATGAAAAGAATAAGGAAACACAGATGGATCCCTAAGATTCACTTGTCAGTGAGAAGCAATTTGATAAGAAACCACTTGTGGAAATGCTGTGGCTTTGGTAAAAACAGGAAATTCCATTCTTCCATATTGAATTTGTTGATTTTATCTTCATGAAGTCTCTCAAATATGCTTCCTCTTTCTAACATTGCCATAGCCCTGGACCAAGACTTCATTACTTCATGCCTAGACTATTGCAATAGCCTACTTATTGGTTTCCCTACCTTAAATCCATGCTCCACTTAGCTGTCAGATTGATCTTCCTAAAGAACAAGTCTAACTATGTTATCTCATTATCAGCCAGCCTCAATGGCTCTCTATCACCTCCAAAATCAAATGTAAAATTCTCAACTTGGCTTTTAAAGACCTTTGTAGCCACCCATCCTCCTACCTTTTCATCTTCTGTGTTTCAGGGACACTGGTCTTCTTGCTGCTCTTCCTCAGACTCAACATTCTATCTTCCTACTCTGCATTTTCCTGCTTCATTTTTTCTTTCTGGCTTTCCTGTCTTCCCTCAAGTTCTAGATAAAATCTTACTTTCTTTAAAAAGTATTTCCTAATGCCCTTTAGTGATTATTCCATTTCTCTTTCTATGCTTTGATATATTTGTTTATTTAAATGTGTCCATGTAGTTTCCCCTAAGATAATGTAAGCTCTCTGAGGACAAAAAGTATTTCCTTTATGTCTTCATGTTTTTAGCATCTAACACAGTGTTTGGTACAGGGCAGGTGCTTAATAAATGCTTAATGAATGATTAAATTAATAACCTGGGTAAAATCATAAAGGCATGTTACCAGGATGGCCTCAGGATGATGCATATTTTGCTTAGGTTTCAATATTACTTGCATTGTTGAAATCATGAATATTTGACATATTCAAATAAATATAGTCAGTGGCCTACATGTTCTCAATAGATGAACTAACTGATAAAAGGCCCATACTTCTATGAAGCTTTTAGTTAACATTGAGTGAACCTCTCAGGAAACTTTATATAGAACTTTAAATAGTGGTGTATATTTTCACTAATTTAAAGGATCAGAATTCAAACCCCATCTCTGATATGTACTGTGACCTTGGTAACTTAACCTTTCTTGACTTCAGTTTCCTCATCTATATACTGAAGAGAGTTGAACTAGATGACCTCAGAGAGCCTCTTTTAGTACTTAGAACCTCATCTTATTGTCCTATAAAAATGGATGACTGAAATTTAGAGGTTGAACTTCAGCCCTAGCTTTTAGACCCTTAAAACTTTTATAGAAGATGGGCTTCCTCCAGAAAAAGCCTTCATGCCTTCTCATATAATTCTCATCTAAGAGCAAAATACTCGTCACTTTAGGTTTTTTTTTTAACCCATTTTGGTTTTTTCAATAAAACATGGTTCATTAATATGGAATTCTGGTAAGGACTTAAACATCTGCTAATATAAATTTTTAGGCTAAAATGTATTTTGCTTCTTTAGCTATACATCTAACTACCAACATATATCTGCAGTTAAAGTACCTTCATGTAGATAAACTCCTTTATCTAGAGCACAAGAGGAAGTTGAGTCAGATATGGAAGGGAGAAAGGGACAAAAAAGGAAAGAAATAGTTGCCAAAGAAAAGAAAGTCCAAGAATATAATATATGAGCCAGGGAATCAATGTTTGATCACTTACCTAAAAAGTAGAAGTTGCCTAGATAGGCTAACCAAGAAAATGTTCTCCTAGAATTCATAGCTAGAAACCTCCAAACACCACTAAATCGAGAAGCATCTCTTTCTGCCCTAAAAACATTTTACCTATATCATTTGGCTATTAAACCTATTTATGGAATATTCATAAAGTGCCCTCCAACTTCATTGTAAACTCCTTAAAAGCATGTCAATGGATTATATACTCCTGTATTTATAGCCTAAAAGGGCTTTAGAGGTCATTTAGTCCATCCTATTAATTTATAGATAACTGAAGAATATAAACATTAAGGTATCTTCCCATGCTTGCATGGTTGTGACATAGCTAACATCGAATCTTTCTACTTTGTCATTTTTATCAACAGTGCCTAATATAGTGCCTTGCAGGTAATAGATGCTCAATAAGTGTCTTTTGCTTGATTAGTATTAAAACAACTCACCTTCATCTCTGGACAAAGTCAATATCTAAAAAGGGAATCAAGTGGAAATTTCTGCAAGGGGCAAAATACCTTTTATTTCATGATAATATGAGGAAGCCTTTATTTTTTTTTTTTACCTTGACACAAATCCTGAGCAGCTTCAGTGAACTCCCTGATGAGTTATTTCTGGATCTCAAGGAAGGAACAGAAACACTATTGCAAAATGCTAGTAATGATAATATGCCTGTATCTTTAGTACCTAGATGCATAGTGGGTGCTTAATAAATGCTGGCTGACCGGTTGTTTGCAAGTGGCCATTCAATTAAGACTAGCACTGATTTATAGCAAAGAATAGTAAAAGATATGTTGATATATATGTATAGGGAAATATAAATTCAATTTCAAATTCATCAAAGTACCTGGAGATAATGGTAAGGATTACTACAACTAGTATTGTCTTGGGGCCAAATTTGAAGATGAGTCTTTGTGATGGTGTGTATATGAGTGGCACTTTATACACTGTGTCATCCAACTGTCCCACTTATGTTTGCTATTATTCAAGCCATTTCAATCATGTCCATTTAGGATTTTATTTTATTTTAGCTGCTAGCAATAAATACAAAATGGATTTTGTTTTAATTCCAATGATCTGCTGGTGAGTGTTTTTTTTTTCCCTTGAAGCACATAAACTCTATTGATTCTTGTTCAGTGATCTTTTCTTATCTTTCTTTTAATAGAGTAGGCTTGGTAACACATACACTCCATATCTAACTATTTTATGGCATAGTTGTTAAGGTACTGGTAATAACTGACAATTCCATTGTGTTTAACAGACTATTCCAGCAACTTAGCCAAATAATTTGGTGTATGTTTATCGTTTGTGTACAAGGGATCCTGGACCAGCACAATTTATCTGTCTGCTATTATTGATAGTTAGAGGTAGGCCTACTGAAAACAAGCATGAAATACTCTTAAATCTAGCAATGAGAATAAGACTTGAAGCTTGGGATTCTTGATAGTATCATGTAGTTGTCTCATCAAGCCAGTGACCTAAGTTTCACACTTACCTGCATGTAGCAATTAGGTGGTAGAATGGATATAGGACTGTGTCTGAAAGTAGTAAGACCTGAGTTCAAATACTACCTCAGATCTGAGTAAGAACGTGTCACTTAATTTCTGTTTGCCTCAGTTTTCTCTTCCGTAAAATGAGAATAAGATTAGGACCTACCCCCATGGTTGTTGTGAGGATCAAATGAGATAATATTTATAAACACTTAGTACAGTGCTTAGCATTTAGTTGGCACTTAATATGTCCTTTCTACCCTCCTTACTCAAAAAAATAAATAAATAAAATGATTACAATAGTGTCACCTTTAATTCTTTTTAATTGCATAAGATTCATCTGTGCCTGTTGTTACAACTTAAGATGAGAATATTTAAAGCTAGAGGATGATGAGGTAAGATTTTATAGAACTGCTATTCACTGTTGACAGATTGATGCTGCAGCTGTTTGTATGATACACCAATAGAACAAGCATACTGTATTATTAGCAGCACTCTAAACTACTCAATTACACACATTCATTTCATATTAGGAATAGTGTCATGAAGATGAAAATAATTACAAATGCAAGGTACAGATGTAACTACAAAGTACAAATGTAACTGCAAGTTGCAACTTAAAGATTTTTCTTCAAATTTTTTTATAAAATGTGAGAATCACCTGAAAGGAAGTGGAACCAGAGACATTCACGATAATTCTAGCATCTGGGATAAATGCCACAAAATATTCTTAGAGCAAGTTGAATCAGAGGTACCAAGAATTCTCATTTTTAGGAAAAATAGATTTGTGAAGGAAGGGACTTCAGACTAGATTCCTTCAAGTCCATGACTGTGAGTTCCTTAAGAGAAGGGACTATTTTGGGTCCCTTTTAAAAAATCTCCAGTAATTATCTTTGCTTGGCTTAATAATAGTTGGAACTTAATATGTATGTGTTTAGTAACTGACCCTGCCCCATGGGTAAAGATTCTAGAGCATCCAAAGGGAAGCTCCTACTGAAATAAAGAACCAAATAGGACTGGCTGAGGAAAGAGCTCACCTAACATTTTGTTGCTGACAAGAAGCTCACTGTGTGATACCTTGCTATTTTTATTAAGTGCTAAACTCTTGACAGAATTCAAATATGGCCTCAGACACTTATTTTCTGACTTGGGGCAAGTCCTTTAATATCTGTCTCAGTTTTCTCATCTATAAAATAGGTGTAATATTAGCACCCTACTCCCACAAATGTGAAAATAAAGTGAGATAATATTTTTGTAAACTGAAAAGCATAATATAAAAACCAGTTTTTATTGTTGTTGCTTCTAAATGCTAAAACAATACATGTGTTGCCAGTACCTTCTAAACTATAGAACCTACATACAGCACTTAACATAATACAGACACTTTACTTGATATTAGCAACAACAACAACAACAAAATCCATCCTTTTTTACTAAGTCCTTTATTGTTATGCTGTACATCTAAGTCCTGTTTAGTGTAAATAATGAATCCTATGTGTGGTTACATATATTCAAATTCATACTATTTAAAATTATAATTATAAAAGTATGCTAATTGTTTCTAATTGGGGATAGCTAGGTGGTACAGTAGATCGAATACCAAGCCTAAAGGCAGGAAGATTGATATTTCTTAAGTTCAAATCTTTCAATGTAACAACCAGTGAACGTGATCCTGTGACCAGTTACTTAAGCCTATTTGTCTGAGTTTTCCTCATCTGTAAAATGAGCTAAAGAAGGAAATGGCCAGTATTTTTGCCAGGAAGATCTCAAATGAGGTCGCAAAGAGTTGGACACAACTGAACGAGATTAACAACAACAAAACAACAAATTGTTTCTAGCACAGTGGAAATTGCAATGCAAATTAAAATAATGTGACTACTTGCATGGACTTGCTATTTGCTCTATTCAGGACCTGAGAATGGATGGATGGATGGATAGATAGATAGATATCTTTTTTAAAAAGGCAGCTAGATGACACAATGAATAGAGCACCAGCCCTGAAGTCAAGAGGACCTGAATTCAAATCTGGCCTCAGTCACTTAACACTTCCTGGCTGTATGACTTTGGGCAAGTCACTTAACCCCAATTGCCTCCAAAAAAAAAAAAAAAAAAGATAGATGGATGGAAGTGAATAAACAGATACACATGTGTATACATTTGTATATGTGTTTATATGACTATATATGTATAACTTTTAGGCTAACAATTTTTCTAAAAGTCCTAATTTTAAAATTAGACATAACTAATTCTAAAAAGCTAACCAATTTACCTTAGCTCCATAGCTTGGCAACATATATACATTTTATACATACATTATAAATTCCATAAATTCCATACTGTGTAGCATATATCACCTGGGCAGAATTATCAGAATTCTCTCACTCTCCCTTTCTCTCTCAATCTCCATCTCCCTCTCTGTACCTCCCTCCTTCTTCCTCTCCTTTTTTATACATATTAACACCTACACTTGTATATATGCACTTAAATAGGTATATATACACATATGTACATGGATATATATATATATATATATGCATATGTGTTTATATGTATATGAGCATCCCTAGCATATATAGTTAACAAAACTATTCTGTCACAAAGGGCAGTGAATCAGGATGGCAAAGATCCTTTTGGAAAATGCTCTGTCTCTCATTCTCCAAAAAGAAAACATGAGGGCTGCCATCAGCAATGTTATGGCTCAGCCCAGCTGTCAGAAGTATGCATAGAAAAATGGGTGATTTCTCAGTTAATCAGAACCAAGACCTTATAGAGTTTTCTAGATTAAAGTCAGCACCCTGAATTACTCTGAGAAATGAACGGGTAGAGCCATCTCAAAGTCGGAAGCCCAGAGACTCTGAATGGCAAGCATTTTAACTGAATGTGCCACTTTGCTCTGTAGCAAATGAAGCTTTCAGGTGGTCTTCAAGGGCATTTCCAAGTAAAATGCATTGCAGTAATCCAATCAGTTTGCCTGTCCCCTAGCACTACTCCTGCCCTGCTAAACATTATTCCTTTGTACTCACATCACTGACAGAGCAAATGGGTGAAATGAAGCATTGGATAAATAATTCTTCAAAAGCTGCTTCTACCGCTAGCAAAAAGTAATATACAATCTGGTTTCCATGCACGTTTACTAAAAAGTCATCAGATTCTTCAGCGATCTACTTCTGAGGGTTTCTAAAGTGTTGAACCATCAGCAGTGTTGTCACTGCCATACACTTCTAAATAAGGTGAGACTGGGTCCAGTGACTTTGATGATGAGCTTGGAGGGGGAATGTCTAAATCGACCTCATGTAAAGGCCTTTTTCCAATGGCAAATAAAAATATGATTATCAAAAATAACCAAATGCTTTCAAATTGTACACATAAATTTAAATGATTCAGAATTTCAAAGGATTTCCAAGTCAATCTGTTTACTGGTAGACCTTGGAAAAGTGAGTTTAGAAATGTTTTTTTGAATAATATGAAAAATAGAACCAAGCACCATTCTGAAAAATAGTGTCATTTTTCCAGAATGTTAGTTAAAATAAATATTTGTCTCAATGAAGAATAAATAGGTAATTCTGATTTAGTTTTTTTAAAACATCTGTATTAACTTTTTTAAAAAATTAGTATTATTGGAATGATCTGATTTTCCTGATGGTTTATCTCCTTTTACTAAAATTAGAAGAAACTTGGGGAGATTATAAACACTTTGAAGGGGCAGCTAGGTGATGCAGTGATAGAGTACCAGCCCTGAAGTCAGGAGGACCTAAATTCAAATCTGATCTCAGACACTTAACACTTCTTAGCTGTGTCTATGTGATCCTGGGCAAGTCATTTAATCCCAGTTGCCTCAGGAAGAAAAAAAAAATCTTTGAAAATTTACTTTAGATTTAATAAACTAAATGAAAAAGCATTCAATAAGTATTTGCTATATGCTAGACATTGTGCTAAAGGTGGAAGATACAAAGATTAAAAAAATGAAAATCAGCATTCTCCAGGAGCTTAAATTATAATCAACACATATAGAGAAGAAAGATAAAAGGTAGTCTGGTAGATGGCTAGGTGACATGTGAACTCATTTTAAGTCAGGTATTTAGGACCAGATTATCATTATTATCCTGCTCTTCATCACTAATATTTACACACGTTACTATATGCCTAGCTCTGTGATAAGCATTTTACAATTATTATTCCATCTGATCCTCAAAACTCTCCCAATGGAGATAGGTGCTAATATCATATCCATTTTATGTAGAGAAATGATCATTAAAGCTTTGCAAAATATCCTTGGGTTTACTGGATAGTTTTCTTTTTTTAAGGATCATACCTTAAATATAAATCTCTCTGACTGTCTTTTGATTCACCTACAATAGATCTCAGCCCAAGACTCCCTTGGTAATTTTTTGGGGTGTGATGGCTCATAGTGAGTGTAAT
Organism: Sarcophilus harrisii; assembly: GCF_902635505.1. Taxonomy (NCBI): domain Eukaryota; kingdom Metazoa; phylum Chordata; class Mammalia; order Dasyuromorphia; family Dasyuridae; genus Sarcophilus; species Sarcophilus harrisii. The sequence goes on from NC_045428.1 coordinate 260,806,441, forward strand.
TAGCAACTGTTTCTAGCTTTGCCAGAAACCCTGAAGGTCTCTTTGATTTTTTTTTTTTTGACTAGGTGAAAGAGGTTCTTTTTTTCTTCATTTTTTGCCTTTCCCTAATCACTGAGCCAGCTTTGCCTCAATCAACCTGAAACTTGGGTATAAGCTTAAAAAAAAGTCTCCCCAGTGTATCCAAAGCCATTTCCAGTTGCCCTGCTCTCTCTTGTCACTATACCCAGATGGTTGGAGAAAGTGAGGCTGGTGACCTTGCACAGCCCTTCCTCACTCAGTCCAATAATTCACTTGCATGTCAAGGTATTACCTCCCTGCTGTCATGGTACTCTTCAAGAAGAAAGGACAAACAACAAATAAACAATGAGTAGAAGAAGCTAAGGCAAACAGAAGCTAATGATCTGCTCAGATTCACACAACTGGACAACAAAAGCTATCTGAAAATATTAGTATTCATATACATATAATATGTTATTATTGAGAACCAAACTTTTTTTTTTCTCCAACACTATGTATACCATGAATCATAGCTAAATAAATTGTTAAGAGTGAGAAAGCAGAATTGTGCTATGGTTAAATGAATGTTTGTTTATTTTGACAATCCATAACAGATTCATTTTATTTCCTGTTAAAATGGGAAATTTTGTTGTTAGATAATCATGTGAGTTGGTGGAATATTATTTTGGAAAAATCAAAGACATGAATCCTAAGTTACAAATGTACCTAAGTGTAATTTTCTTAGTTCCATCAACAAGTTTAGGTATTGAATAATCACATCAAATGATTCATTCATAAATATGTATGTCCTTTAAATGAATGTCTTATACCATAAAACATAAAACATGAAATGTATTTTGTTTCTTTTCCATTCTCTCCCCCCACATTCTCATACTGTTTCATCTTTCTTTATCTTTCTTTCCATATTACCATATTTCTATGATAGAGTCATAGAAACCTTCTTCCCAGTGTCTTTGCCTGATCCAAGTCTCCACACTCTCAGGCTTAAGACAATGCCTCTGACTGACACCTCTGCCACTCCTGCAATAAATCTTGGGATGTCTCAGCCCCCTCCAGAACTTCTAGGCTATTATATCTACCTTCTTATTCCAAGCCTCTTGTTGCCACTCCTTTATCTTATTTTCCAGAATGCATCAGTCATAATCATAGACCTTTTTGAAATTAAGAAGTCTAAGAACTATATTAAGAACTGAAGATCTAAATGGAAATTTAAAGATCATTTAGTCTATTTCCCTCATTCTGCAGGTGGGGAAACAGACCCCAAAGCATATTAAATAATTTCTGCAAAACCTCATTGCTACTAAAAGATAGAACTGAAATTAAAACCCAGGATTGCTGGATCCTCAATCTCTTCTTCAGGATCCCTTTTATTTTTTTTTTTTTTTGTGCTATCTGTATATACAGGTCTCTTGCATCTGTTTTGATAATCACTTTATTCTTTAATATCATCTGTATAGTCTACAATTGCTACGCTACTCAGAGGGTTGTTATGACATAATATAAAGAGTCCTAATGTGATGAGCATTACATTTAGCAATACATTTGTTGAGAAGAATTATAGTCAGTCTCTTCTCCAAGGATATATTAAATCCCCTTCATAGCAATACATGTTGTTGTTATTCAGTCATTTCAGTTGTGTCTGACTCTTCATAACCCCATTTAGGGTTTTCTTGGCCAAGATATCAGTGTGATATCTTATTTCCTTCACTAACTCATTTTATTTTATTTTTGCTGAGGCATTTGGGGTTAAGTAACTTTGACAGGAAGGTCGGATTTGAACTCAAGTCCTCCTGACTTCAGAACTGGTGCTCTGTGTACTATGCCACCTAGTTGCCCCTTCCCTAACTCATTTTACAAATGAGGAATGAAGGGAAATAGGATTAAATTACTCCCTCAGTAAGAATCTAAGACCAGATTTGAACTCATAAAGATGAGTCTTTCTGACTCCAATTGCATTCTACCACCTAGTTGACCATACCAATATTTATGGGAAAATGATTGGGGGGAGGGGAAAAGGAAAAAGGGAGCAGCAGAGATTTTTGACAAAACAATTTAAACACTGTTGTTGCCTCTCCATTGCCATTTTGTTAGTCTTTGTCATGCTGTAGCCTCTAGAAGAAAGCATAATCCTCAAGGTCAGAGACTTTTTGTGTGTGTGTGTGTGTCTCTTTGTACTCCCAGGACCTAGCCCTGTATCTCATGGATTCTTAATAAATATTTATTGAATTAAAATGGATTACATTTCTTTTTTTTCCTTCTGCAATGTTGTTTCTTTATTTTTAAATTTTTTTATTAAAGCTTTTTGATTTCAAAACATATGCATGGATAATATTTCAACATTAACCCTTGCAAAACTTATGTTCCAATTTTCCCCCCTTGCCGCAATCCCTCCCCTATATGGCAAGTAATCCAATATATGTTAAACATGGTAAAAATATATGTTAAATTCAATATATGCATATATATTTATACAATTATCTTGCTGCACAATAAAAATTCAATATTTTTATTGAATTCCTTTTGGAATTTTCTTTTGGAAACAATGAGAAAGAAAATAAAATGCAAGCAAACAACAACAAAAAGAGTAAAAAAAAAGCTATATTGTGACCCATACTCAGTTCCCACAGTCCTCTCTCTGGATATAGATGGCTCTCCTCATCACAAGATCATTGGAGGCCTGAATTATCTCATTATGAAAATAATCACATCTATCAGAATTGATCATTGTATAATCTTGTTGCCATGTATAATGATCTCCTGGTTCTGCTCATTTAATTTAGCATCAGTTCATGTAAGTTTCTCCAGGCCTTTCTGAAATCATCCTGCTGATCATTTCTTATAAAACAATAATATTCCTTAGCATTCATATACTATAAATTATTCAGCCATTCTCCAATTGATGCCTATCCACTCAGTTATGGATTTAATTTCTAATTTCCAATTATATCAATATTTTTGAACAGAAACAACTGATGTCCCTGATTTTCCTTATACAAAATATTCTTCCCCATTTTCCCCTTCAACAAATGACCAAAAAAAAAGGACATTTTCTATTAGATTGTGTGTCGTTACTTTACTTTTGTTTCAGAAGATATGATCAACATATCTTTAAAGTGTGAATTATTTCAAAGCTTGAATACCATTTATTTTTTTAAAAATTCTACTCCAAAGGCACTCAGAGAAAATTTCCATTGAATTTGATATATTTTTCACTTGCTAATAAAAAAAATATCCTTTTAAATATGTGCATCTATAAGATAAGGTGAGTTATGTGGTTTGTGGCTTTCCTGCTTTGTCAAAATATGTTCATGAGATTGCAGGAGACTTGAAGAAAATGGTGATTGTTTTAGTTCTATAGTTAGATTGCTGTATCATCACTGTTTTTTCACCTCTGCAAAACCATAAATGCAAACTTAGTCCCTGGAAGATGAGCTGGGCTGCAATTTTCAGCTAATTGGAAGAAGCAGACCCGAGTTGAGCACTGTCAGGCTGATTTGATTCTTAAGATATGATGATGATTATTGTGTCAAATGTAATCAGGAATGTAAGTCCTGAACTGACTGAAGGGCTGGTTGTTTTTAATTCAGGTTTGTAGATGAGGTAGCCTTCATGTTCTCACATAGTCACAGCTGGCTGGAAAAGAGGACCATTTAAAAAATAGAATTTACCTCTACTTAAAATTGCAAGGAATAAAGATTCAGAATGGCAACTAACAGTATATCTTTCTCCTTGGAGAAACCAATTGAACTATGTTTGATTAGACAAAAATAGAATTATAGATTAATGGAAAATCTGAATTTTTTTTGAGAAACAATTATTTTTTGTAATAAACTTCATATTTATAAAATTAATGGAGTTAGATCAGAATTTGACATCTATTAGAGTATATATGGGAAACCTTTAGAGTTTTTATTGCCTTCTATATTTCATGGCAGGGTCAATCCAACAGACTAATTATAATACTCTTCACAGCCCATTTCTTCCTTCCTCCCCTCTTTTACCCTACATCTTAGCAGGTTGCCCTCGATCCCAAACTATTAAATGCAATTAAACTTCAAAGTTGGGAAGAAATGCAATTTGTGTAGGTACCCAGAAGATTAAAATGTTTCATGTCTCTGAAACCAAGACAACAATGGCATACTGAAATGTTTGATTAGGGCAATTATCCTGGTAATTCAATAAAAAGTGACCTCTTTTAGCATGTAATGGAGGCAAAAGTGCTTTTCCAGCATTCAAAGTATTTGCAAAATTGCTCACACATTCTCCTTTTGACCAATGGAGATTTAGTTTTGAAGTTACTTACCTTCCAATAGCAATACAATTTCATTTAACTTTTGAAAGTGCTCAAATTTCATCCTCCTTTCTAATGTCACCAGTAACTATGAATATCAAGTAACTACAAAACTTTCAAAGAAATGATACTAAAGTTCTGAAAATACTGCTCTATTTTGGGAAATAGTAAACAAGATTGTTTTTGCAATATAGCACTCAACTGTAGGTAGCAAATTCTCATTTTAACAACATTGAAATGTAAAAGGAAAGGATGCATAAAAATGTAAGCAGATTCATTTCATCTACATCCTACTTAAGTAGAGACTTCAGCGAAATCATTACAATTTTGTCTCGGATGGCAAATATAATTTAACTGTAATAAATATTTGTCTTGGGAAAAGGGAGGTTCTTCTTTAAAGATCTTAGTGAATTGATATATTTCCTGTACCGAATACTAGTCTTTGTAAATAGAGATGGTATAATGTAGTTCATAGAGTTATGGAGTGCTAGGTTTAAAGTCAGGAAGATCTCAGTACAATCAGTCCTGCTTCTGACACTTACCAGTTACTGGGCTCTGGGCAAGTCACATTCATTCTAAGCTTCATGCAGCTAACCACTTCCTTAAGACTTATCTTCTAAGTCCTAGATAAGTTACTAATTAAATCACAAAACCTCTGCATGTGTTGTGAGCAGCTGGTAAATCAGGAAAATGGAATGTGTTCAATGTAAAGATTCTTTTACTTGAATACTACAGAGTTCATAATTTTTTAATGCAGCAAATGTGGTTTCCATAGCTCTTGATATTTCATAGTTGCAGTTTCTAGTACACAATAAATCAAGAAATATTGTCAAAATTATAGGTTAGTTTTTTCCAAATGCTGCATTTCTTTTTATTCAAGCATTGAATGTTGTGTCTCGTAGACCCTTGTTTTTCAACCATTTAAAAATGGGTTGAACCCATCTATACATTCTTACACTTTTCCGAAGTACATTCAAAAATTTCCAGAAGAATTTTTCTGAGCATATTCCAAAGACATGTGCTAAGATTTTATATAAAAGGATGAGCTCAGCATTAAATAATTAAATAAGTAAAATGCCTTGACATGAAGAAAATCCTTAAAGAATCACTTTACTCTACTGGGATAGGCCTAAAGAACAGCTGAAATTTGCTCATATTAAGTCACTTGTCTTCAATAATGTAAAACTATTGCAAGATTTCAGTAATAATTACCCATCTTAACTATTCCTCATTTTAGACTAATAGGATTTTAGCAGTGATAGAGTATCTAAATATATACATATATGCATATAATAGCAATAATTAATTAATGATAAATTATATATATATAATAGCAATAACATTTTTATATTCAAAGATTCTGATAAAGGCTTCATTTCTAAATAACAATATAGATAATTTATTATAGATAGACTATCATTTGGAGTAATAGAATTTAAATCCTAGAAAAGAAATATGTTCCAAAGCAATCCCAATAGATATTGGACAGAAAAAGGTCATCTGCATCTAGAAAAAGAACTAAGGATACTGAATGCAAATCAACACATGCTATGTTTACTTTTTTTTTTTTTAATTTCTCTCATGGTTTTTCCCTTTTGCTCTGGTTTGTTTCTCCCAATATGATTCATAAAGTAATGTGTATTAAAAATAAATAAATTTACTAGAGAATAAAAGGACAATATGGACATCTCACCCATCCAACCAAGGGTCAGAAAAGGTAAATGACTTGAGCAGTTACAAAGCTGGTATCAGTCATTATGTATAAAATACATTTACTTAATTTTAAGTTGTTAGTGCATTTCAAGGAAGGAAGAAAGATTACAGTCAGAAGGAATTTCCTCCTAATTATTATTTTTGTGCAATATTTTCCTGTCTTTCCAGTATCCACCAAGAATTCATAGTTTAAAGTGATACTAATATCAATCTGTTAATTATTTAAGACCTAGAGAGACTTTAGACATCATTGATTACAAATGTTTTAGTTAAAATCAAGGAAACTAGAAATCACTTGCTTGTGGTTATATTTTTGGGAAGAAGCAGTGCAGGAATTTGATCCTGTGACTTAAAATCCTATGCTTTTCAGTGGTCATCAAAAATATTTGGTACTGGCTAAGAAACAGAGTAGCCAATCAGTGGAATAAGTTAGGTTCACAGCACAAAAATGTCAAATAATTATAGTAAACTAGTTTTTGACAAACCTAAAAAGCACAGCTTTGGGGATGACAAAAACTAATGTTGGAGGAGATGTGGGAAAACTAGGACACTGATAGACACATTGTTGGTGACGTTGTGAATGAATCCAACCATTCTGGAGAGTAATTTGGAACTATGCTCAAAAAGTTATCAAACTGTGCATACCCTTTGATTCAGCAGTGTTTCTACTGGGCTTATAACTAAAAGAGAAGGGAAAGGGACTCACATGTGCAAAAATGTTTGTAGCAGCCCTTTTTATAGTGGCAAGAAACTGGAAACTAAGTGGATGCCCATCAGTTAGAGAATGGTTGAAGAATATGGTATATGAATGTTATGGAATATTATTTTTCTGTAAGAAACGACCAGCAAGATGATTTCAGAGAAGATTAGCAAGACTTACATGAACTGATGCTAAATGAAATGAGCAGAACCAGGAGATCATTGTACAAGGCAACATCAGTATTATATGATGATCAATTCTGATGGACGTGGCACTTCTCAACAATGATATGAGATGATTCAGAACAGTTCCAATGATCTTGTGATGAAGAAAGTCATCTACACCCAGAAAGAGGACTGTAGGAACTGAGTGTGGATCACAATATAGCATTTTCACTCTTTTCTGTTTGTTTGCTTGCATTTTATTTTCTTTTACATTTTTTTTCCTTTTTGATTTGATTTTTCTTGTGCAGAAAGATAATTGTATAAATATGTGTGCATATATTGGACTTAACATATATTTTTACCACGTTTAATATATATTGGATTATTTGCTATCTAGGAGAGAGGGTGGAGAGAAGTTGGGGGAAATTGAACACAGGATTTTGCAAGACTTAATGTCAAAGATATCCATGCATATGTTTTGAAAATTAAACAGTTTAATAAAAAAAATTTTAAAACAAAAGCCTATGCTTTCTCCAATAGACTATACTTCCTCTAATGATTTCATCATTATATAATAATAGTAGTAAATAATATAAATAATATTACATAATAATAAATGGTACAGTAGATAGAGGACTGAGCCTGTATTCAGGAAATCTGAAGTCAAATGTAACTTTAGACACTTTCTAACTGTGTAACCTTAGGGAATTCACTTAATCTTTGTTTGCCTCAGTTTCTTTATTCATAAAACGAGAGTAATAATAGCTCCTACTTCCCAGGATTGTTATGAGAATTAAATGAGATAATATGTAAAAAGCTTGGAATAGTGCAGGCACATAGTAAGTGCTGTATCAGTGCTGGCTATTCTTATTGCTTTTATCATTATCCAAAACCTTAGAGTGAGTAATAGTGTAAGAAAAAAGTTATCAGCTTTTTTCTGAAATGTATTCATTAGATTGTCAGTATTCAGATCTTGAAGAGTTTAAGAAAGGTAGGGCTCTGTGTAGAACAGAAATGCATACAAGAAGGAGATTCTCAAGAACTGTATCCTAATAAAAATAATTACAAATAAGTATGGGGTGGAAGGGGAGGAGGCATCTGTGGGTACCCAGAAATCTCAGTGATAAATTGCCTTAAAAGAAGGACTGGAAGACCAATATAAAAAGTGAAAGGAAGGCAAGTACTGTATGTATAGTGTCTGAGAGGTTAACACTCTACTAGCAGAGGGTTGTGATAATTAAACACAATAAACAAGATTTTTAAAGTTACCTTGCAGAAAAAAAGATCCTAGCTAGAATAGCACTATGTGACCTTATCTAAGTTGTGTATAAAGATGAGTCTGATCTATTTTCAGCATAATTCCAGAACAGCCCATCCTCAGCTTAGAAATCCCCAAAGTGTTTAAAACTTCTGTTATTGCTGGATTGTTTGGAACTTAAAGTACATTTTCCCATAGAAATACTATTATAAATGGCCTACAGGAACCCAAAATTTTCTACATGATGGATTAAATAGGCTTTCAGGGGTTGGCCTGGGAAACTAACCACCATTTATAATGTCATGCCTATGGGAAAATTCATTCTAAAACATATAGTAAGCATTTCTCCTCTACCTCTCACTTCTCTTCCTTCCTCCCCTACTCTACCCCCCTTCTTCATACATCTCCCTTTGGCAACTGTGGCAGAAAAAAAATAGAGAAAAGACCATCAAAGTGCCACAGCCACAATTTAGCTACCAGTGACTATCTACTCTTCAGCAAAAAAAGAACAGACTGGCTTAAGTAATACTTCTGGTGTTTTCCAATACCAACCACAATGTAGGCTGACCAGTCCTATGGGTTTTCATAAATCCACTGTTTGTAAATCAGGGAGCATTTATAGATTGATAAATCACCAGATCAATTCCTCTGGAGACTGTAACTTTAATTGGGGGTGAATAGAGTAAAGGGAGGGCATCCAACCCAAATAGTTTGAGAATGTACTTTGCAAGTTATCATTTGTTTTTTTGTAATGTCACCAAATGCATTCCAAAGTATCTAGTTTTCATTAAATGTGGTTTTTCTACAGTAATTAAGGGGAAGAAAACTAGCAACTTTAAATTTTAATCATTTTGATAATTAGCTTTAATTATCTTTAGCTGTTTATGGTCCCATATCCTATTTTAATAAATCATAACTGAGTATTTAATATATTCAAAATAAGAATAATTCTTTGAGAGTATTACAAAACATTCAGCATGAGAGCTAATTTGATATTTATTGAATTCTGTGTTATATTAGGGCTCAGTAAATATCTTTCTCATTAAGGAATGAGGCTTTCTATTTTACTACAGAATTTTCAGAGGGAGGATAATTTAAACATAAAACTTTAAAAACACATAAATCAGGATAATCCTAGCAGCAGCAGCCATTTATTGAACAAGGACTATATGTTGCATATACATTTTGTATTTTGACTTTTCTTGTGATTCAGTTCTAAAATGTCATTTGCTCTCAAATTTCCTATAACTTGCATCTATATAGAATTAGAAAATACATCAACTATATGCCAGAATTACAACCAAAGGGCCTGACAGTCCTGACTACCATTTATCATACATACCAGTTCAAGGTAAACATTTTGATTAAATCTTAATAGGACAAGATTTATAAATTAAGAAGCTAATTCAATTTAACAAACATTAATTAAATACCTAGTGTGAGCCAGTGCTAGACACTGGGAACACAAGATAACAGGTAAAACAGCCCCTACCCTCAAGGAACTTACATTCAACTTCCTGGCACTTAGGTTATAAAAATAAAATAACTATTAGCAATCTGATTTTTTGTTCTATGTTTAGGATTGCTGAAAATTGAATTAAGATATTTCAAAATTGCTATTGACCTAGAGATATAAGCTGCATTCTTTCTTTCTTTCATTCTTTTTTTTTATTATTTGAGTCTTTTTGTACAAGATGGTTAATATGGACACATTATATATAGCATGTAAAAACTATATCAGATTGCTTACCATGTCAAGGAGGAGAAAGATGAATGGGAGATGAGAGGGAAAAATAGAATTAGAAACTGAAAGCTTTTTTTAAAAAATATTTTGACATATTATTGAGCAAAATATACTAATTTTAAAAAGATATAAAACACATAAAGGATTCTATTCAACATAACATTTTAAAATCTATCTGCAGTAAGAAAAAAAAGTCAACAATTAAAATCAGCCAACAATAAGCATTCATTCTTTCTTTGATGATGAAGAATTAATTATTATCATGATCGATTCCATTATTGTTCAAAAAAAATTTTTATATTGAACAGAAATTTCTCTCACTGTAATTTCCATCCATTATTCTGAGTTTTTCCTACTGGGGACATGCAGAACAAGTCTAATCCTTCACCACCTGAATTCTTTTCAAATATTTCAAGACAATGATCATGTCTCCCCCAAGCTAAGTCTTATCTTTCCTAAGTTAAATTTCCCCAGCACAATGGACAAGTGCAGAAAAGCCAAATAAAATAACAACCTACAGCATAGTGATCATAAACAAAGAAAGGAATAGAAATGCTAGAAAAGATTCATTAAAGCACTGACTTGTTTAAAATGTGGTTTGGGAAATTACAGCAACCTGTTATACAATTGTAAAGATTTTGATTTCTCTCTTTTTTTTAAACAATGTTCAATAAACTTTTATTGCTTCCAGACTGGGTGCATACGTATGTACATGAAATTCAAAGTGTATATTACACAAATTACTAATCAAGAAGTTTATTTTTTACCCAAGAGAAAAAGAAAATGTACACATATAACAATGATATACAGAGAAGAATATGATAAGTACAAACGAGAAATCCTAAATTTAAATGCTTGAAGAAATTTGAGGAAATGGATGTTGTAGGGGGAGATTATCTTTGGAAGGAATACTGAGAAGGACTTTCAAAGGACATACCATCTAATTTGGACCTTGAAAGAAGGAGATTTCAAAAGAATGAAATAACTTAGGATATGAGGAAATTCAAGTAATGGGTTTGAGCAATACCAATCCAAGTTTTATTGACTGACTGACTTAAAGAAGGGAAAACCTCCCTACCTACCAAAATCAACGTGGTACTAGAACACAGTGATGCTATAAAATCCAGATGCCCTGTCCTGTCATTGGGTTTGGCCAACTGATCCTGTAACCCATGATTCACAACCTTTGGAAGAAATTCACAATAGAATTCATAATGGGGAGAAGTATTCATTAAGTCTAGAATGGTCAGACCCTGATTATGAATATCTTTAAATGATATGATAAGAATCTTTTGTTCAACACACTAAAAAAAAACCTTTAATTAAATATCTAAAAATGCTGGATGCTAAAAATCCAAAGAAAGAAATGAAACAATGTTTGGTTTCAAGGAGCTCAGTTTATTTTATTTGATACACAATGGAAAATCTTTGGAGGTTGTTGAAGGCTCAGTGAGAACAGTAATTTATTAAGAAAATTATTTGCAGCAGGATAAAAATGATTGGAAAGGAGATAGACTAGAGTAAGGAAGACTGCTTAAGAAATATTCTGATAGACTACACAAAAAGATATAAAATCATAAACTAAAGTGGTTACAGCTAAATGGAAAGGACACTAATAATCTTATGGAGAATAATCTATTGAGAAAGTATAGGATCAAAGATGAGATTTGTTTCTTTTTTATTTTTTTAAGAGGATGAGCCTATGAGAAAGAAGGCAGAAGGAATAGAGTCAATAGAGAAATCATGGAAAATACATAAAAATGGAAAAAAGCTAAGACAAATACTTATAAATGAGATAGAAAAGATACAGGTAAAGGAGTTAGTTTTGGAAAGTAGTGTGCTTTCTTTTTTCTGAGCCTGGAAGACAGAAACTGAGTGAAAACATTGAAAAATATAAAGAATAGAGTTGATAGAATCTACATTAAATTGTCTCATTCTCTCTATAAAATAGAAGGTAAGGTCATTAGCCATCTTTTGAAAGTAAAGATAGAAAGTAGGGAGAGTTGGGGGGGTTGGAATTGGAGGTTTAAAGAGAAAAGAGGTTAGGAACAGAAATGGTGGAGAAATATGACATTTTCTGCACTTCTTTTATCCTAATTTAATTGAAAATAGAATATGAGATTGTATGACCCAGTTATGAAATATCTAAAGAACAAAACCAGAGAGTTTGGGCACACGATTTTCTGGAAGTGAAGAAATTTGGTTTAGTTTCATCAATAGTATTGTAACACAAAGATTTTTTTTTTTTTTAGATTCATTTGTTGGACTAAAACTTGCTTTGTGTTTGCATTACAAAAACCATGTGTAATTTGTTTAAAGCTGAAGGAAATAAGCACCACCTGACCTAATTTATTACTAGACTTAAATTCTTTCCCCCTTTCACTGGAAAAAGCAAGCAAAGTTCTGAATAGCATATAAAGGAGAGAGCAGTCTTTTTTTTTCACTCCTATAAAGCTGCAGCCTACCATATATAATACTTGGTCTATTGGTTTGAACGTCTGTGGAGGGTTCAGGGTATATGTCTTCCAAATGTTGTGAATTATTTTCTATAGGGACAATCGGCCATACTAAGGACAAGAAATTGGTACTTCTTGAAAGAAGTACCTCCACTAAATCATTGTCTCCCAAGTGTTTTTTCACTCAAACCATATGATCAAACTGTACAAAGTCTTTTTGTTGGACAGCTAGGTGGTACAGTGGATAGAGTGGAGGACCTGAGTTCAAAAGTGACCTCAGACATGTACTAGCTATGTGACCCTGAGCAAGTCACTTAACACTGTACTCACACATTTCCTCAACTATAAAATGAGATGGAGAAAGAAATAGCAAACCACTTCAGTACCTTGGACAATAAAACCCCAAATGGGTTCACAAAAAGTCATATATGACTGAAAAAAGGCTGAACAACAAAATGAGCCTTTATGACCCTGTAGATCAAAAGCTGCATAAACTGTTTACACCAAAGCAAAATACAATTTCTTTCTACCTCATTCGGTAGCTTTTGTGAATTGCTCTGTGTAATATTCTCTCTAAAATGTAGTGTTCTCTGTTGAGGTTTTTCTTGGGGTCTCTGGAGGCAGCCTTCATTTCAGTTCAGTAATCACCATGAGAGTAGCCAGGGGTTAAAGTCCAAATCCTTTATTGTCCCTTTCCAAGTCTCGTCTTCTTTCCTGGAGCCAGGTTAGCTTTCTTATAGTCCAGATCCTTTATTATCTCCTTCCTGGGGCTGGGCAGCTTTCTGGAGAGTCTTTCAGTCTGTCCTTAGTTCTGAGAGCTTGAACTCCCCTCTGACTTTTCTGGCTTCTGAATCTCCCCAACTGAATCTTGGCTGAGGCTCCTATCTTATATATGCTCTCTTATTAAAGGTGTGAATCTTGTAGAACTCTAGTAAGTACTAAATACATGTACTGAACTAGAGAACTGTTAAGCACCCTACTAAACAACCATTGTCTCAATTCCACTGACTTAGCACCTTGTTTCAAGTTCTGGCCCATAGCAGCTCTGGCTTTAAAAAAAAAAAAAAGACATTACCTTGAGCATTAAGCTGTCTCTTTTGTTGATTTAGGATGCCAAATCACCAAATAAAACTGCTTGGAAGTGAAGAATATTCCTTTACTGTTAGTATGAATATGTGTGTTTTAATTTACTACCCATGCCTAACACCATCATTAATCAGTCAACCTAAATTTAATAAGCACCTTGAAGTTCAGGATAGGGATAAGACCTGTAAAAAGCTCTAAGCTGAGAAAGCTTTTTCCCCTAGCATAGACCAACATCTTCTCTGCAGTGTGTAGTTTTACAGGACTTTATAGTGCACTGAGAAGTTAAATGATATACCTAAGGTTACAAAATCATTAGATGTGGGAATGGACCAAAGTTGGCTTGGCTTTAATGCCAGGTCTCTATTCATTATCCTATATTACTTTACCTCTCAGAATATTGGGAATACAAAAGAAAAAATGAAATATTCTCTGCTTTTGAGATAAGAATTCACTATTCCACAAAAATTTCTGGGAAACTGGAAAATAATATGGCAGAAACTAAGCATATATCTACATCTCACACTATACCAAGATAAAGTTAAAATGAATTCATGTTTCAAACATAAAAGATGATACTGTAAGTAAATTAGGAAAGCAAAGAATACTTTACCTGTCAGATCAATAGAGAAAGATGACCAAACAAGAAATAGAGAATAGTATGAAATGCAAAATACATAATTTTGATTACATTAAATTTAAAAGGTTTTACACAAACAAGAGCAATTCAGACAAAATTAGAAGGGAAACAAAAAGCTGAGAAGCAATGTAGCCACCATTTCTGTTAAAGGCCTTTATTTCTAAAATATAAAGAGAATTGAATCAAATTTATAAGAATATATGTCATTCCTTACATGAACTGATGCTAAGTGAAATGAGCAGAACCAGGAGATCATTATATACTTCAGTAACGATACTGTATGAGGATGTATTCTGATGGAAGTATATTTCTTCAACAAAGAAAAGATCTAACTCAGTTCCAATTGATCAATGATGGACAGAAGCAGCTACACCCAGAGAAGGAACGCTGGGAAATGAGTGTGAACTGTTTGCACTTTCTTTTTCTTCCCAGGTTATTTTTACCTTCTGAATCCAATTCTCCCTGTACAACAAGAGAACTGTTCGGTTCTGCACACATATCTAGGATATACTATAACATATTTAACACATATAAGACTGCTTGCCATGTAGGGAAGGGGGTGGAAGGAAGGAAGGGAAAAGTCAGAACAGAAGTGAGTGCAAGGGATAATGTTGTAAAAAATTACCCAGGCATATGTTCTGTCAATAAAAAAGTTATGATAAAAAAATGAAAAAAAAAGAATATATATCATTCCCTAGCTGATAAAAGGTTAAAGGATGTGAAAAAAAATTTCCAGATGAATAAATTAAAACCATCTATAAAATGCTCTAAATAACTATTGATCACAGAAATGAAAATTAAAACAACTCTGAGGTACCACCTCATACCTATCAGATTGACTAAGATGACAGAAAAAAAAAGATAATGCGAAATGTTGGAGGGGATGTGAGGAAACTGAAATACTAATATATTATTAGTTTAATTGTGAATTGATCCAGTCATTCTGGAGAGCCCATTTGGAATATTCCCACAGGGTTATAAAACTCTGTATACTTTTGATTCAACAGTGCCACTATTGGGTCAGTACCCCAAAGACATCATAAAAGAGGGAAAAGAACTCACATATGCAAAAATGTTTGTAGCAGCTCTTTTTTGTGCTTGCAAGAAATTGTAAATTAAGGGGATATCCATCAATTGGTAAATGGCTGAATTAGTTGTGGTATATGAAAGTACTGAAATACTATTGTTCTATAAGAGATAATGAATAGGCAGATTTTGGAAAAGTCTAGAAAAAAAATAGCATGAACTGATGCTGAGTGAAGTGAGTAGAACCAGGAAAACATTGTACATAATAATAGAAACATTGTATGATGATCAGCTATGACAGACTTAGTTCTTCTTAGCAATACAGTAATCTAAGACATTTCTAATAGCACTGGGATGGAAAATGTCATCTGCATCCAGAGAAAAAAATATGGAAACTGAATGCAGAATTTTCATTATTTTTTTTCTTTCTCATGGTTTTTTCCTTTTGTTTTGATTTTCTTTTACAACATGACTAATATGGAAATATATTTAAAATTATTGTATAAATAAAACCTATATCAGATTACTTGCTGGCTTGGAGGAGGTCAGAGGGAAGGAAGACAGGAGTAAAATATTTGCAATTCAAAATTTTACAGCAGTGAATGTTGAAAACTATCTTCACATTAAATGGAAAAAATAAAAATACTATAAGTATTTCTTAAATGAAATATTCCATGTCTTCAAATCAGTTAGAATCCCCAGGAATCTAAGTGGTAAAAATAAATAAATAATTGTAACTATAGTGGAAGTATTCAAGCAGATACTGACTATCCTTTTTTCAGGTATGAAATCCTTGCATTGGTTTGGAAGTTGAATTAGAATAAAATAGCTTACATCTCCTTATTTTTGTGATTCTATAATGAGAAGATAATGTACTTTCACACAAATGGAAACCATAACAAGAATAGCTATAATGAAGACACTGTATTTATGAGAGTGAAATGGAGTTGCCTGACATAGAAATCCAAAGTGGTAGCCTCTGGGCAGTTAGTACAGCTTTAGCTGCAATTTCTAGTTGCAGGCATTCTAGTGATATTGTGGCTTAGAAGATTAGAGTTGTCCTGAGACTAGTTCCTACTCCCAATCACTTTTTTCCTCCCCAAGAAATGTTACCCTGTCTTATTTTCCTTTATTCAATGTTTGACCAGGAAGTTGAGGAAGAAGTCTTTTTTGTCTCCCCCGGGGAAAATTGTAACCCTGTATAAATAACCTCTTACAAGTAGCCCTAACTTTTATCATATCCTAAGATTTAGAACCAGTTATATAAATTGACATAAATGGGCTAATCTTGAAAGGTTTTTTTTTAATCCTTCCAAGTAAAAAATATAAAGTATAGGTCTTAAATAACATTGATTTCCTTGAAATAAAGCAGAATGTGATATTAAAATGTAATTTGTTCTTGTATACTACATCTTTTTATTTTGTTGTTAACTTTTCTGCCATTTTAATTTTTCTCAGTAGATTTTGCTGCAGACCCTAAAGCAAAGAAATTGAATTATGACAAATAATAGTAGAAAAGACACATTCTGTATGTATTCTTCTAATATTTTCTTTCCTAAAGTCTCCCAGTCATTTCATGAGAACTGATAATTAGTATGTTTCTTCTTCCATAACTACTGTTTGCAATTTTTAAAAATTCAGATGGAAGAAATGCAAGTGATAGGCTATGTGCTAAAAAAAAAAACTTAATGTAATTCAAAACACATTTTATCTTACTTCTGAAGGTTGTGGAATTCATATTAGAGTGTAAGATAATGAAATTTTAATTAAAATTTCTTTACCCATGAAGAAAGTTTGAGCAGATCACTTCAAAGCTGTGGTTCATCTTGGGAAAGAAACCTGCGTCTGGTGTGATTTCTACACATTTTTAAAAGTCATCATGTGTTGTCTCGGGTGACAAAAGAAGGGAATGAGTTTGCAGCTAACTAATCAGCAATACTTTGGGAACATTTAGGTCGTGGTTTCCAATTAACTCTGGTAAGTTTGGGTAATTTAGTACCAGACCTCAGGAGATAGAGGATGAGAACCTCGTTAATTCAGATGTCAGGTGAATAGCAAACCTGTAAATTTGCATTGAAAATGGATTTTTGTGTTTTGAAGCAAGGACTGGCCAGATATTTTTAAGCTCTAGTGAAAATGATCACCTTTTCTCCTTCCCTGTACTATCAGTAATGCAGTCATCATCTCTAAGAGCAATGGGAGATTCATGGATTAAGAGCAAGCACCAATAATTAATTTAAGAGGATATGACATAGTCCCATTTCTATATTGGCCTGATCAAAATGGTAAAAACAGAAAGGTCTTTTCTTCCCATGGCAACAGCACAGGCATATATAACTTATGCAGTGGAGATCTTAGTGCTCCCCACGCTCCCAAAGATAAATGTAGCCTCATTCTTAAAGTTGTTGCTGGGCAAGGCAATAATAGGATGCTAGCCCCTATTTATTGAAGGCTTTTGCTTAGATTCATGCTACCCATTAGTGTAAATTGCTAATAGAATTGCTATAGAAAAAAGAGGATCTTTTTGTCAGAGTGCTTGATGTCTGTGATGAGACCACGGGTTATATAGCTGTGCCTAATTTATCTGATGTTAATATATCTCTCTTCTTCTCTGAAAATAGAATACAGAGCAATTTGTGTTTTTATAATACATTGTAACTTATTTAACAGCAAATGTGTATCAACAATTGTGATTATGGAAAAATTGGACTGCCATTTAAGTGTGACCATATTAAGAACAATCTGTAGGAACTGACAGTGGTTAGCCTGGAGAAGGAGACTCATAAATGCTATCTTCATGTATTTGAAGAACCATCATGTGGGAAAAAATAAAATTGACTCATTCTGTGTTGCTCTTTAATGTGGAACTAGAATCAGTGAATGAAAATCACTGAAATAATATGAAGAATTTTCTAATATTATTAACAATTCATACTGGAACAAGTTACTTAAATAGCAAGTCCCCAGTCACTGGAAGTAAACAAGAAAAGACTATATTGCCACCTGTTAGAATGTTGTAGAAAGAATTTCTGCATCAGATAGAAGTTCAAATTAGTAGACAGTTAAGAATCTTCCAGCTCTGAGATTCTATAATCATAGAATGACACACTTTCATACAATCAGTAATTGTTATCAAGATCCCCTGGAATGAAGTCATCATTGACTATCATTTAGATATGATTAAAAAGGGTAATCTAGTAATATATTCAAAACAGTAACAGTAGCCCCTGGACACCTTCCCATGAAACTTTCACAATAATTTTGTGAGCTACTAAGCATTTCCCATAGTGACAACCCAACTTAAGACAATGCACAGAAAACTCATATGAATTAAATATAGATATTCTATCCACATTGTTGAATTTCTGGTTCTTAATGAGAATTAAAAATTGTCCTCAGCTTTCTAGGTTTGATGGCAATTATGAAAGTTGTATGTGTTCCCTTTTCTATGGTGTCCTAATTACTATCTTCCACGAGCTCCATTTCTCCATAGTAGTACTGCCTCTCTTTTTGGGAAAGTACAGTGGGGCTCCTCTGAGACTGGATCTATTGTCCATCAAAGATCCCAAACTAACTTGTTACCTTGAATTAGTCATTGCCTCCTCTAAAACTTTTTGCACTAAGTAGTTTATTTATTCTTTCATTCACATTGATACTATATTCAACCTCTGAACTCTCTCGTTTTAGTGAAGATGCTATGGTAAGGTTAAAAAAAAAGATTTACAAATGAAGGTGGCCAGATGTACCAGATCTAAAACTATATATAAAGCAGTGGTCACCAAAACCATTTGGTATTGGTTAAGAAATAGACTAGTTGATCAGTGGGGGAATAGGGTAGGTTCACAGGACAAAATAGTCAATAACTTTAATAATCTAGTGTTTGACAAACCCAAAGACCCCAGCTTTTGGGATAAGAATTCACTGTTTGCCAAAAACTGCTAGGAAAATTGGAAATTAGTACGGCAGAAACTAGGATTGACCCACACTTAACACTGTATACCAAGAGAAAGTCAAAATGGATTCATGATCTAGGCATAAAGAATGAAATTATAAATAAATTAAAAGAACATAGGATAATTTACCTCTCAGATCTGTGGAGGAGGAAGAAATTTGTGATCAAAGAAGAACTAGAGATCATTATTGATCACAAAATAGAAAATTTTGATTATATCAAGCAAAACTAATGCAGACAAGATCAGGAGGGAAGCAATAAACTGGGAAAACATTTTCACAGTCAAAGGTTCTGATAAAGGTCTCATTTCCAAAATATATAGAGAATTGACTCTATAAGAAATTAGGTCATTCTCCACTTGTTAAATGGTCAAAGGATATTAACAGACAATTTTCAGGTGAACAAAATGAAACTATTTCTAGCCATATGAAAAGATGCTCCAAGTCATTATTAATCAGAGAAATGCAAATTAAGACAACTCTGAGATACCACTATACATCTCTCAGATTGGCTAGGATGACAGGAAAAGATAATGCTGAATGTTGGAGGGGATGTGGGAAAACTGGGACACTGATACATTGTTGGTGGAATTGTGACTACATCCAGTCATTCAGGAGAGCAATTTGGAATTATGCTCCAAAAAGTTATCAAACTGTGATACCCTTTGATCCAGCAGTGTTTCTACTGGGCTTATATCCCAAAAAGATCTTAAAGAAGGGAAAGGGACCTGTTTATGCAAAAATGTTGGTGGCAGCATTCTTTGTAGTGACTACAAACTGGAAATTGAATGGATGCCCCTCAATTGGACAATGGCTGAATAAATTGTGGTATATGAATGTTATGCAATATTATTGCTCTGTAAGAAATGACCAGCAGGAGGATTTTAGAAAGGCTTGGAGAGACTTATATGAACTAATGCTGAGTAAAATGAGCAGGACCAGGAGATCATTATATACTTCAACAACAATACTATATGATGATCAATTCTGATGAATGTAGCTGTCTTCAACAATGAGATGAACCAAATCAGTTCCATTTGTTCAATAATGAAGAGAAACAGCTACACCCAGTGAAAGAACTCTGGGAAATGAGTGTGAACCACTACATAGAATTCCCAATCCTTCTATTTTTGTGTGCCTGCATTTTTGATTTCCTTCTCAGGTTAATTTTACATTATTTCAAAGTCTGATTCTTCTTGCACAGCAAAATAACTATATGGAAATATATACATATATTGTGTTTAACATATACTTTAACATATTTAACATGTATTGGTCTACCTGCCATCTGAAGGAGGGGGTGGGGAGAAGGAGGGGAAGTTAGAACAGAAGGGTCAATGCTGAAAAATTATCCATGCATATATCTTGTAAATAAAAAGCTAAAATAAAAAAAGATTTAATAATATAGAATCTTAATAGAGCTTTCTCAAGTGTGCTGTGTTCTGGGTCATGGGACTCCATAATTTGCCCATTCTTACACTTGAGAAAGCTCTATTAAGACTCTTCAAATCTCATATCCAATATACTAATTTCTATACATTTCCTCATTCTCTCTTACTTTTACACAATCACTTCCCAAAATGACTCCTTCCCTCCCCATTTCTGCAAACTTTTTTAAAAAAAGTTTATTTTATATTTATGCAGTAAAACATGTTTATAATACATTAAAAGTTAAAAAAAGATAATTGCACTTGAAACTGCAAATCTAGGTACAACTTGTTCTTCCTTTTAAATTTGTCATAAAATTATCATGCAAACTTCCTTTGTTTCTCTTTTTCTCCCTTTTCTTTCCCTCTTTACCCTAGAGATTTCCACAGTAGATATGAATTGATGTATATATGGGTGGGGGGGTATGTAAATTATTTTATATAGATTTGTATTAATCAGTTCTTCCATTAGATGTAGATACTGTCATTTTTCATATGTCTTTTAGAGGTAATGTATAATAGTTTGCTGTTACTGTATATACTATCCTCTTGTGTCCATTTCACTCTTTGTGCAAGTCTTTCCATGTTTTTCTAAGATCACTGAGCTCATCATTTCTTATAGCAAAGTAGTATTCTATCACAATCATATACCATTCCCTAGTTCATGGACTTCCTTGAAATTTCCAGGTTTTTGCTACCATGAAGAGAGCTGCCATAAAAATTTTAAAATATATAAGTTCTTTTCCTATTTCCCTATCATTTTTGGAAATAGATCTAGTAGTGATATTGTTGGATCAAAGAGTATAAACAATTTAAAAAATCTTTAGCCATAATTCCAAATTGCTCTCCAAAATGGTTGGATCAGTTCACAACTCCACCAATAAATGAATTAGTGTCTCAATTTTTCCACATCCCCTCCATAGACCAATATCTTATGCCATTTGCCAAGATAAGATCAAAATTGATCCATGACCTAAATAAAAAGAGAGATATTACAAGAAAATTAGAACACAGAATATATTACTTATCAGATTTATGGATAGAGAAATAATTCATGAATAAACAGCAAGTAGAGAATCAAGTTAAGTATAAAATTAATAATTTTGATTACATTAAATTTAAAAAAAGGATTGGTACAAATAAAACAAATGTAGCCAAGTTCAGAAGAAAAGAAGGAATTGGAAAGAAAATTTATAGACAGTTTCTAAGATAAAGGTCTCATATTCTCAAATATTAAATTAACTGTAAAATCTATAATAATATGAGTTATTCCCAAATTCATAAATAGAAGATATTAATAGGTGGTTTTCCAGTGAAGAAATCAAAACAATTTGTAGTCAGTTGAAAAGAAAATGCTCTAAATTGTTATTGATTAGAGAAAAGAAAATCAAAACAACTTTGAGAATGGTTAAAATGTTTGAAGGAAAAAACAAAAAAAAATTTTAGAGAAGAGGTAGTTTTAATAATAGTGATACTTGTTGATTGAGAGTAAATTTAGCAGTTAATTAAATATGCTTGGAATGTGTATTTGGTAGCTATGTGTGTGTGTGCTTGATATCTCCTTTATACCACTATCCCCTTTTAAATCACTACTTCTTTTGGGGGGTCTGCTTTACTCCTGAAGTTGTATTCTAAACCCAACTAGAGTTAGCTGTCAGTGGAAAGAACTTTCTAGGTGTTAAATGTCTTTACCATTTGGCAGCCATTCTGCAAACTACTGTTCTTCCATCTTCAGCTTTTATTTAGCCTTTAGTGATAAGTATATCTGATTCATCTGTTTTAAAAAGAATATTTTCATCAGCTATCATTCAGAAGAGAATTTAAGTAGATTTTTCAATAAGTTATTATAATTTCTTCCCTCTTAGATAAGTATTTATATGATAATAGTAACTAACTTTATATAGTGCTTTTACTAAGTACCTTGCAATTATCATCACATTTGATTCTCAAAGGAGTGTGATTATCCCCATTTTACAGAAGAGGAAACTAAGGTTAAATAACTTGCCCCAAAGTAACAAAGCTAAAAAAATAAAGATTTTCCTGACTCCAGGTCTGGGGCTCTATCTACTTCTACCAACAAGTATATTTGAGTACCTTCTCTATGGTTAATGTTCTTGTGTTTTTCTTTCAGCACAGCCCAGACTAAGTCACTTAATGATAAAACAATGAATTATCAGAAGCACATAATGTATTTACCTAGGTCAGTAAAGTGACAAATATAGAATGCCTAGTCTATAATATCTTTATAGTTCGTTCCTAGATACAGCCCAGCTATGACAATGACAATCAACTTCTTTCCATTCAATTTAAGAAATACTTATTTAGCACTTTGTTTCTCTGAAACACAGAATCTATCAAGTCTTCCTGGATGAATCTGGAACATTTTATAGAATTATTCTTGATAGGCTGAAATAAATAATTTCCTTTCCCCCTCATCTCTGTCCTCAATATGGCAAGACTAAAATGAACAGGCTCTCTTAGGGAAGCACCAGAACAAGAATTGGGGCCTGTTACTGCTATTACAGGCAGAAATATAATCTTCCATTTTGAACAGTGCATTTCCTGCTTTGCAGGGCTTCCAAAACATCCTTTCTTACCTGCATCAAGTTCTGTTTCTCATTTTCACTCATGACCTAAATTATAAATTTCATTGTTAATTCTTCCCTTAAAATATATCACAGAAAAACATAATGGTTAAAATTAAAACAAAAGCCAAATAAAGAAGTAATCCATAGTATTTTATCTTGAGACTTTTTTGTGATAACACCAGATAGTATGGAAAATATTATTTAGTGGACCACTGAACACTGTGAATTCCCCAATTTATCACACTTATAGAAACACCTAGGCTAAATAATTTGCTGTCAGTCTACTGTAAGAATGAATTTGCTTGTATTTGTTTGTACTCAGCATGTTTGTATTTATTTTCCATGATAGCAGAGCTTTGCTATGAGTTCATCATAATCCTATACTTGCTTTGAACTGAAATAGTGTCTTTTCATTTATGCATCTAAGCTAGGGATGTCTTACTGACATTAATCAATTCTCACAGTCCTACTCTTAAGAAAAATTCTTTTTTTCCTCCTTGTTTTATATGGGTAGTCTTGTTCTCCCTTATCTCCCCACTACCAACATGGTTGGAAGGGAACAAGGGAAAGGGGAAGACAGAATGATTAAAATGAGATGTGGACAGGTATCTAGTTTATACAGGATTATTCAGTGTTATAGAGTAGCTAGCCCAATGGATATAGAGCTAGGCCTAGAGTCAGGAAGATTCATCTTCCTGAGTTTAAATCTGGCCTCAAACTGGACTAGTCATTTAACTTGTTTGCCTGTTTTATGTTCTGTACAATGAGCTGGAGAAAGAAAATGGAAAACCCTTTCTGTATCTGCCAAGAGAACCCCAAATGGGGTAACAACTGAAAACTGACTGGACAACAACAAATAGTGTTTTACTGATAGAGTTGAAGGCATAGTTTATCAGGATCTTATCTTTTGGAATCATCTTTGTCTTTAAAAATTTTTATTAGGACCTTTGTGTTCTGGACTAGTTATTTTCTAATGTAGAGGAAAGAAAAGGGAAAGAGAGTAAGCATTTATGTTTCACCTACTATTTGCCAGGTACTCTACTCAAGACTTCTATAAACATTGTCTCATTTGATCCTTCCCACAACTCTTCAAAGAGGGTGCTATTATTGAAACAAATAGAAATTAAGTCACATGACAGCTAGTATCAAGCCAGATTTGAATTCATGTCTTCCTTGCTCCCAAACCAGCATTCTAATCACTACTAGGTACTTCTGTTTTGTGAATGTGTGTTTGGGTATGTATGTGTTTTGACCCATCCTTCTCCCCACCCCCAATTTAAAGTCTTCTTTATAATGCAGAAAACATTGTTTTAAAAGAACTAAACAAAACAAACAAAATGACTAGATCTGATAGATATAGGATTATATAATAACAGATTTATAATTGGAAGGGACTTCAGAGATCAACTTCCTCTTGTCATAGACAAGTGAAATGAGGCACAGATACTTTTTCAAGGATATATTAATAGTAAAATAACAATTGTGATTTGAACCCTGAATCTAAATCCTTAATCTTTTTTTTCCTATTGCAAATACTTGGAATCCCTTGAAAAGATAACAGAATATTTAGTAACCAGTTTCATACACAAGAGGCCCTGATGTGACCTTGAGCAGGTAGAGGAGGTAGGCAGAATTTTAAAGTTCCAACATTTTACCCCCTATGCAGCAATTCAGGCTAAAGCCTTTAAAGAAAATTTGTTATTAGCAGGGAAAAAAAAAATCTGCATTGGGTTGGCATTCCCTTGGAAGAACAATAAAAGATGTCTTTCCTCCAGTCTCATGACACATAAGAAAGGAGGAATGAATATGAGAATTACCTACATTTCCTTCCAGGTAATTGTGTAGTTCTCTGCTCCCAGAAGGAGCAAGACTTAATATTTTCAATGTTAATTTCCTAGCATTTCATGGCAGTACACTTTATCATTTAAATAAGAATTTAGAGAATATGGTGAAATATAGGCTAACATGTAAGTTCAAAAATACTTGAGGTCACCAGAATAAGTACTGAACTCATAAATTCATACCAGATGTTTATACTTGCTTTATACAGAAACTGTATCTGAGCCCCAAGGGTTACTAAACTTTATTTAGTTGATTAAAAAAATAAAGACAGTATGGATTATTCACATTTTTATGATTTTTTCATTGACTATAGTATGTTTTAATTTTTCTTCATCTTAGTATAATTTTTTACAAGAGATCTATGCCAATTTTATAATCAGGAATAAAAGTATACATCGTTTCTTATGAATTTTTGGTTTTTTTCTATAATGGATGGAGTTCTGGTCCTGGAGACAGAAGACCTGAGGTGAACTCTAACCTAGGACACTTAATTATTGTGCAAGCTCAAAGAATTCAGTTAAATTTCTCTC
This sequence comes from Sarcophilus harrisii, assembly GCF_902635505.1. Lineage (NCBI taxonomy): Eukaryota > Metazoa > Chordata > Mammalia > Dasyuromorphia > Dasyuridae > Sarcophilus > Sarcophilus harrisii. The sequence continues at coordinate 260,831,872 of NC_045428.1, forward strand.
AGCTCCAGTTTCTTCAACTGTAAATAGGTAATAAAAATACCTACCTCACAGGATTGTTGAAAGAATCAAATGAGATAATATTTGAAAAATATTTAGCACAATGCTTGGCACATAGTAAGTCCTTAATAAATTTTTTTGTTCTTTTCCCCCCTCTTTTCTTCCTTTCTTCTCAAATGATTAAAAAAAAAAACAACTTTCTCTGTGGTTCTTTTCTTTATTTTAACATTTATATTTGTTAGGAAAACCATTTCAAACCATATGGTTAAAGGAAATAGGAAATTAAGAAATACATTAAGAACTATTTTGCATGTACAAATATGGAAATGAAAAAGCCCTTTACTTATTCATAATCTGTGCTTGGCATAATTAAATTTAGGGATTATATATGCATGCATTGATACCAGAGATGTAACTAACAAATCTGCTATCTGAAGTAGCAATCACAAATGTGCCCCAGGTAAATTGTTCAAAATGTTGTCCCAAATAAAAATTTAAAGATGAATTCATATGTTGGCAAGATAGGGGAAGAGAAGTTGGTGAAAAAACTTGGACTTCAAGATAAAAGATCCAATTAAAGACGGTGGTTCAAGGCCATTGTTGAACAGGCTTTCATCAGGGGAGAAAGAATAGAGAAAGAGTTCACCCAGAGTGAATAGGGGTGAAGCATTCCATCTGGTACTTGCTTTTTTTCTTGAATTATTCCTGCTAAGTAAGTACTAAACTTAGTTACTTGCTGTAAGAGCACATGACTCAGTGCCCTCTTAATTTGCTCTTCCTTAGTTATAGTTCTGATATGCAGAAAAGAAGAATGGTCTAAAATTCTCACAAAGAGAAAAAAAATGAAATTCTTATCAATGACAATGAAAACCTTAAAAGGCACTCATTCAGAGTGACTGGAGTGACTTACTACTACTCTTGTGATTAAGAGGAAGGGGTGGCAATCTAAATTGCCTAGAAAATATTAAACCAATCTAAATTGCCTAGAAAATATTAAACCTTATATTCTCAATGTCTTTCAGACCACAAAGGTACCATTTAAGAAAATGGTGCCCTACTGACCTGAGAAAGTTAGTTTTTCCCTAAAGGCCTAATTTACAAGGTAATTAACTCACTGGTAGGACTTGACTGAAAATCTCATTGTCTCAAAGGAGCCTTTTCCTATGATTTATGTACTTCCTATTTAACAAATAAGTTTTAGAAAGTTATCTACTAGTTAATCCCTTTGGTTACAGAGAGTAAATGAGATTCTGAATTTATAGATTGAAAAACTAAAATGCCTCAAGGTCACCTCATCCTTGTGATGAAGCTGGAGATAAAATATAAATTTCCTAATCCTCTAACCTTTTCTTGCTCTGTTGCTCAGTCCTGCTTTTCATGGAATCTTTTTCCTAGTTTTCACTTCATTTTGAACAACTTTAGGATATATTGGAGAATTTTTCAAGATGCATTTATTTTTGTTCGTCATATATTATGAAACATTGAGTAACAATATTTAGATCAAGTTCAGATATAGTGGTAGGGATAAAGTCTTTGGACTACACAGTCCTAGAAATCTGTTTCATGTCAAGAAAGACATTCACTGTCACTGAAAGACCATTGGGGAAAGGGTATTTTCATGGTTCTGTCTATATGGACTGAAAATTACAGAGCCCAGTACACCAAGTTTTCCCGTCAATGACAATTAGTTCTAGAACTGAATTTTAACTTCTTTGACCAATCAAAACTCTGATATGCTGTTTTCAATTAGATTGATTTCAGTTAAGTTTATTTGGAAACTGACAAATAGTTTAGTACAATGCTATTTTTTTTTAATGGCTGCATCTTCATATTCCTGTTCTATCTATCATCAGTTAATACACAGAAGTTTTTATCTTGTAGAATAGCAATAACTACAGTGCCAAAGAATGCCAGCTCAGCAAAAACTTCACCAGTGATGAATAAATGGCTCCGGCTTGTGCCCTGCTGCCTGAGGCTCTACAGGAATTGTTTATTGCCTAATATGCACAACCCATGATAAAGTTGCTGCTGAAATAAATTGCAGTTTTGCATAATTATTGAAAATCTTGTCTTAATGAGCAACGCGTGTCATATTCAGGAGTTCAATTTTAAAAATTAATTTTAGCTCATTATAATCACAGAAAGTATATGTGTATTAGTAGGAGGCAAATAAGCCATGTAAATAGAGTACTAATTTCCACATTCCAGAAAAAAAAAAAAAAAAGAACCTGAATGTTTCAAATAGGACTGTTTCTGCCCAAGGCATTCTTTTCTCTCAAGCTGTTATTATTTAAATGCTTTATCAAGCATAAATATATACATATATATGAAGATATAACTATGTAAGAATATCCTTAGAAAATATATTTATTTTTTGTTTCATGTAGTATCTTTTTTTATTTTTTTGGATAAAGAATCAAAACCATTTTCCATTTAAAATTCCCTCACTTGCATGGATGTGTGGTGATGAGATGTGCAGCTAAGGAAATGCTTCTTAAGCTTCAGTATTATATATCTCAAATCCTTTCTACTGTGGTCTTTAAATACACACACACACACACACACACACACACACACACACACACACTTTCCTTCCTCTTTCCACTGTTTCTTTCTTTTGCTCTCTCAGCTCCTTGGTTTCATTTTCTCCCTGGACTATTCTTAGTTCATCCGTGTCTTCATGTCTCTATCTTTGGCATTCTTTTCCTGATCGTTTCTTGGCATCTAGTATCCAGGATTGGAAACTCCAGTGTAGCCAGATGAAGAAGAATACTGTGAAAGAAATGCTGATTTTTATATTGAAAGATTTACTTTTTCCATGATATGTTGTGGTACATAAAGATGAATAAGCTTTCAAAAAGCAGTAATAAGAATCAATAATCATAGTTCCTTGCACATAGTTGATCTGAATACTTGCTAAATTCATCTTAGACATTTATGAGACACATATACAGAACATTATGTTATATCCCAGGACAGGTACAAGCTCAAAATTAATGAGAAAATGCTCAAATAAATATAAGATATAATGATACATAATTAATACACTGATGCAGACTGTAAGATCAAAGCAGCAATCAAGGAAGGCTTCCTGGTTATGTTAATATTTAAACTGAATCCTAAGGGATAAATAGGATTTCAATAGGTGCAAGCATTTGGGAAGTGTATACATACATACACACACATCTCTCTCTCTGTATATATATATATATATATATATATATATATATATACACATACATACACATATACAAATGTCCTGCTTCCCATTGTCCGTGGAATATAAGTTCCTTGATGATAAGGACTTTTATTTTTTATTTTTAATTCCTCAATTAACAAGTATTTATTAAGTACCTACCATGTGGCCTGACACACAGTAGGTGCTTAAATACTTAATTGAATGACTAATTCCAGATACAGGGGATGTCATAAGCCAAAGCACTGAGATAGAAGAACAAGGACTTCAACTTGGAATAGTTAATAATACAATTTGACTAGAGCATAGAGTATATACATGTAGGTGAGTAGGATGAGGGAAGCCTGTAAACATTGCAGGGCACCAATATTGACAGACCTTCAATGTTAAGCTAAGGAATTTTAATTTAGTCAGAAATCGATAGGGAGACATTAAAGGTTTTCAGTAATAAAGTGAGAAGATCTAATGTCTCTGTAAAGATTATTCTGACAATGATATGAAGGATGAATTGGGGAAGAAAGTAAAGGGGGAAATGATTTTTTAAAAATAAAGTTATTGGATTTGTAAGAGTGAGTGATGATGAGGAATTATGGTCTGGTGTTGGCTTAGGAATAATAATGAAAATAAGCACTTTACAAGCATTATCTCATTTTATCCTCAGAACACTCCCAGGAGGTAAATGCTAGATAGATCCCTATTTTACAGGGGAGGAAACTGAGGCAGAGAGAGGTTAAATGATTTGCCCAATGTAACACAGTTAATTAAGTGTCTGAGGCTAGATTGGATTCTATTCTTCCCAGCTACAAGTCCAGTACTTTATTCACTTCACCCTCTAGAAAGCAAGGAACAAAAAGGAGAGATACTGTAGAAGTAAAGCAAATTAAATTTGACAGCTGATTTGTGGAAGATGAGGAAGAAAACAAAGTTTAAAACAATAACCTTTTTGAAGATTGTAACTGAGGAGCAGTTACTGGAAAAAAGACTAATATGTGGGATCATAGAATTAAAGCTGTAAAGGACCTCAGAGATCATGAGAAATAAATGTAGCAAACAGAGAGCATCAGACTTGGAGTCAGAGTGAATTGGATTCAAATCTTGGTTCTGCTGTTTATCATCTAAATTTTACTACCTCCCTGAGCTCCTGCTTCCTTATCTGTAATATGGGGATAATAATATCTTTTGTTCTTACTTCAGAGGATAACTATGAGATTCATATATAGAGTACATATAGTGTTTTGGATATTGTAAAATATTATATAAATTGTTATTTATCATGTAATCCCAATTCCTTCAGTTTGTAGATGAAGAAACTGAGTCCCAAAATTGATCATAGTCACAATTTGGTCCCAATAAATTGAATTGCCCTAAAATCTCTGGGGTTTTTTGGGGGGTTAAGTGACTTGCCCAATGTCACACAACTAGTAAGTGTTAAATGTCTGAGGCCAGATGTGATCCCAGTTTCTCCTGACTTCTGGACTGGTATTCTATCCATTGTACCATTTAGCTGCCCTTAAATTTCTAAAAATTTTAAAGTTCATTTTGATATATGTACTATCCAAAAATTTAATTAAGCCATTTTCTTTGTTTTCAAGAAAATCCATCATTTCAGGTTAGAATGCAAACTTCTTGAAAGCCAAGATTGTTTCAATTTTTTTTTAATCCCTAATATTTGGAACATCAGAGGCATTAAATAAATGCTTATTTATTGATTTTTCTTATTCAAAGTTATTCACCTATACCTCTCATTCGTATCCCTTTGTAGACTAGATATACATCTATATATATATATATATATATATATATATATATATATATATATATATATATATGTTTAGGGAATTAGCTTTGCATCTCTTTCTCATCTTTTTTCTCATTCTTTAATGAAATTAATTCATAAACCGTTCTGATACTATTCATCTAATTGCTCTTGTACAGGGTTAATGAGAGAGAAGCTGCTCTGGAAGCAGCCCATAGATTGCTACAACAGTTCCCCCTGGATTTGGAAAAGTTCCTTGCCTGGCTCACTGAGGCAGAGACTACAGCCAATGTCCTACAGGCTGCCACCCACAAAGAGAGAATACTGGAGGACCCCAAGGGAGTTCGAGAGCTCATGAAACAGTGGCAGGTAAGTCAAGAGCTTCTGAATTAGATCACCAAGAAATCTCAGGCAATGTTTACTTTTTAGTCTTTGTGGTACAATTGGACACTCTTGGGGTTCAATGAAACAGATGTTGTATGCTCTGATGTCTTTAATAGTTGTTTCAGGAACTTTTATCACCAAAATGTAAATGTCATTCATTGAAGGACTTCTAGTGGTTTCTTTCAATACTCTGATCTTCCAGGGAAGGCTAAATTTAAGCAAAGAAAGAGGTTTGTACATAAGGTAAAAATAAATAATGACTTTTTCTAAAGGGAAACTTTACTGATAAAGAACTAGTGTTGGGATTATTCAAAACAAAGGGCAATGATTTGGGGGTGTTTATTGAATTTTTTGTAGAGAATCTCTGTATAAATTGTCTATTTTATTTATTGTTGCTAAATAAAAATTTCCTTTCATTACTTTCAAATACATTTTTAAATATTAATCTGACTGTTTATGGCTTTCTTCCTAACATGATTTGTTCAAAGAGGGACAAGATAACTAAATTTTCGTAGTTAATGATTATACAATTTTTTGACAATTGTTTTCTTCAGAAACAAAAATGATATCTAAAAAGTTCAGAATTTGCATTCAGAATAGAATTGTGGTTAAATCATATTCCACCAAAGAAACATTATTTTAATGAGGCACTCATTTCTTTTGTTCATAAAACATGATTTTTGTATTTTATATTATCACAGGGCATTGGCATGAGTCATTTTATGTAGTTGTCTTTGAAATAATTGTTTTTTGTGATTCAACAAATGATGGAAAGTTCATTATAACATATCATATTTATGGTCTCTTATCCTCAATTTAAGAGCATTTATACCTGAAGTTACAAAAATCTAGAGTTTTATAATCACCTGGATTTTTTTGGATAGGGGACTTAAGGGAAAATTACATTCTTTGTCTTTGCAATTATTTTTATTATTATTCTATGTCAGATTTGGTTAAAACATTTTTGAAAGCAGATTATAGTATAAAACATTTCATCTTATATTGTATCAATATGTAGCATGCTCTCTCTCTCTCTTTTTGATGATAAAGAATCAGGAACTACTTCATGTAAAATGAGGTATGTGTGTTGAATCTTGTCAGAAAAGAAGTATGTAGGAGGAAGAGGTAAGGATGGTGAGCATTTCAGACATGGGGCATGCAAAAAGCACATCTATAGAACTGTTTTCCCAATTACTTACCCCACTATGTTCACTATGAAAAAAAATAATGCCTTTAACAATGCCCTGCCTTCAACAAGCCTACCATCTAATTTGTATATGATATATCTTACTATAGAATGCCATATAGGAAATAAGAGTATTTGAAAGGGATATTATGTACATTATGTAAGATACTCGTGACCTCTAACAGATCATGTAAGTGCTAGCAGACTTCCTCTGCTAATAGTAATAATGGTAATAGGAAAGCTCTCACTAGGTCTTGTTAAGGACAACTGTCATTAACCTCTAAGTCATCATGCCCCAAACCGTTTCAGTATTCCCATGCCAAGAACTTCAAGAAGCTTGGTGCAAAGAAGCTTAGGGAGACATATATCACTGAGAATGAAAAAGTAGATCCCCAGAGCAAACACTGGATACATAATTCTGTTTTGCTTTTCAACAGAAATCTCATTTGATTTTCTTACTTTACTTCTTGATCACACAATCACTTCCATCATCTAAACAGAGGGATAGATTCTTTATCATAGCCTTTCCCATATCAGCCATAAAAGAGTCTTTCCATTCCTTCACTGTGCCTTCCAGTCCCCTCACATCCTCTTTACTCTTACTCTATGGGGGTGAAATGTAAAGATTATTAGATTTATAGTTAGAGGACCTGAGTTCAAATTCTGTCTATCACTTATTTGTGTGAACTGAAGCAATTTACTTTACCTCTCTTTGGTCTTACAAAGCATCTTGTAGATTTAAATCTACATTTTTAGACTTCATCTCACATTCCTACATTCCTTTCTTCTTCTGGTGCTCATTAAAAGTAGAATTTCTCGTGAAATTTTGCTGCTTCTCTTTTTTTCACATACCCTTTACCCACAGGGTCAGAATGAGAAAAAACACATACAATTTCTCTGCTGACATTACCTATGGATAAATCATCTTTCATCCCATCTGGATCCTTGTTGCTGTGTGTGGGCTTCCAGATCACTCTCCTGATGTAACACCCTTCTCCAAAAAGTTCATTACCAGACTTCCACTCTTTTCTGCTCTCCATTCCTATGCCCTGGCTGTGTGGTCCACTTTAATAGGCTACTGCCACATTCCTCCCTACCACAAATATGAGCTGAACTTACTAGAATGGGCAAGAATTCTTGGTTTGCCTTACTCTTAATAGATTTGTACATACCTTTCCATCCAAAAGCAATAATAGTTGTTTGTTTGTTTGTTTTATTTTTTATAACTTCTGACTTTCTTCCAGGCTGCCTTTATTGAATCAAGGCTCTTTGCTATTACTCATCATTGTTTATCAATTTAATCTTCCAGAAAAATTTCATACTTTAGGAGAGCTAGCAACAGATTGTATTTTTAAATGTCCTCTTCTGAATAGAATCAACATGTTACATTAGAAGTTTCTTCAGGAATTAAGTGAAATAATGTTTACTTTACCATTTAAAATCTTGAAAGTTCTTACAGAAATATTTTTTATGTGATTCTATCATGTATTTCTTAACTGAGACCTCTATAATTAATCTGAAAATTGAAAAATTTTTTAGTTTTTAAAAATGCAATCAAAATACCATTTTCATAATATGATATGTATGTTATGTCAAAGACAAATTCAATCAACTAACAAGCATTTATTAAATGTTTACTAAGTAGTTTTCATTTGCCAGGAATTTATCATGTATTAAGGGGAGAAAAAGAAGAGAACCAGTTTTTATTAAATGTCTATTTTGCATTTAATGGTGCTGGGCTTTATAAATATAATCTCTTTTTACAGAACTGGGAAAGGGTAATACAGAAATTCAAGGTAACAATAACCATTAACAAATTTAAGAATTGTTCTTCTGTTAATGGTTCTGTTTGCCATATCAGATGCTGGTTTAACTAGAATATTTTTTTTCTTACTTACTGTTGAATGTGTGCTATTTATCTCTGAGGTGTAGATCTATATAGGAACCCTGGCAAATATCCATAGCTTTAAAGTATGACTTACAAATTCAGTGATTTTGCATCTGTTTGAACTGTCAATTTCCAGATTAATATTTTGTAAAGTGCTTTTTATGGTCTTGATTAAAGCTTTGAGTCAATAAAATGTATATAATTCTTGGCTCACTATCATAAAATGCAAGATTTGTGGAAAAAAGTTACACTAGATAGGTGAGATTTACATACTTGTGCAAACACATACAGAATCATTCACGTGTACTATAAACTGTTTTGGTTGGTTAATTTCCAGAATATAACTGAGTTATTTTAATTCTTTCATCCTTCTCCCTCAATATCCATCTCATTGTAACCAAGTTAAAATAGACTAGATCTATAGCTAAGCCCTTAGATAATCTTGACACCTTTAGATATAAAGGATATGATATATAAAGTATAGACTAAGGCCTATGGGTAATTATATTTTTTCTTAAGTAATTAAATTTATTCTATATAGAATAATATTTAGATATAGTCACAACCTATGTTCTTATTCATTAAAATAAATATATTTCAGTTCTTTTAGCGATCTTATCAATATGTGTGTTTCACTCATCTATATGGACTTATTGCCACACATCTGCAAGCTCTTCTGTATAGTCCTTGTCCATGATATCCCATGAATCCTTTACTGGTGATATTACCAATAAGAAGCAAGTCTTCTCCTAAGTCTTATCATTTTGCATATACCAGTGCAGCATTCAAACTATCCACCTTTATCATAGACTCCATTTATGACTGCACCATGGCCTTTCCTAATTAGACATTTCTAGGATAATATCCTTTGTGGTGTTTCATACATGTGCATTATCTTTGGAAATATGATACAACTTATTTGTACCTTTCATTGCCTTATGAGTCACTTATAACTCTAAAATTATTAGTTTCTAAAAGTTTCTAAGTCTATAATATGTGAATTAAATACTTAACTACATTGCTAGATGGGGTTCTCTACAACAGTGAAATCATAGATCTGTGTGTGTGTGTGTGTGTGTGTGTGTGTGTGTGTGTCTTTGCTTTGTCTCTCTGTCTTTGTGACTCTATCTCTATCTCTGTCTTTCCATTGGCTTGACCCCTTTCTACCTAATGTGAATTACATGCAAAAAAAACTTTAAACAATTAGCAGACATTGCCATAACCCGAACATAACACAAAATATAGATGAATCTAACAACAAAATGAGAAACAAGCATATTCAAATACAAAGTATTTATCATAAGCAGTAATAACCATATGCAATTACATACAAAATTTAATGCAATAATAATGCAGTCTCTAAGATTATCTCTCAGAACATTGTGTAGCCTTCTTTTCAGGTTCACTTGTAACATCATAACTTAGCCTAATTGTTAGTCTAATGGGTACCCTTGTCATTGTCTGATCTCTCTACTTTTATATCTAAGTTAGTAGTTGGTAAGATTTGAACATCATTATTATTACTCATTTGTTTGCCTTTACCTAGGCTGAGAGTGGGGGCAAATTGGCTATCAGTATGTTTTTGATTTCTGTGTTAAATATATCCTCTAGGAGTCTCTATGGGAGTTCTAGACAGAAAAAAATGATTCTGGGTTTAGTTCTCCTGGCTTGTAATAATACATATAGAATCCTTCCTTGAAAACATGACATTTTGAGTTTCCGTATCTAGGTCAGAAAAATTTTGTACAATTGGTGGACAGTATCTTTTCCTTGACATTCTCTCTATTAATTGATTGTAACCTTCCACAGACTGTTCGTAGCACAGAATTATCCTTCTTATACCTACTTTGGTAATCAAGTTACAGACCTATTTCTGGGTTATTTGGCATATAAGGTAAAAGGGATTCTCAATTTTAGTTATCATGCTTATTTTCATTTGTACTTACTTCAATCCATTTAATCTAACATAGCATATATAAATGCCATTCCTAATGTTTTTAATCTACAAAAACTATCTTATGCCATAGATTAAGATTTCTCAAACCCTAAAACTGATGGTGGCTAAAATCTTTTATTTATTTTAAATAGCCTGGCTGGATTACTTTAACTTAATAACATTACAGATACTCCCCTTTGCTGTCTGGCTTACCTATTTATAAATGTATGAAATAGAAATTATGAAATTCAGTGACTGAACTAGTTCCTTCCTGAGTCTAAACTATCCCTCCCTTCGTGTCTGAAAAAGTTAGTTCTAAATAGAAGTAAATAGTACCTGGGATATTTTTTGTTTTATTTTTAGAACTATTAGAGAAAGCTAAGTTAATTAAAACTTCAAAACTCTTTAATTGTTGTTTTCTACTCAAAGAAAGGAAGTGCCAAAGGTTGAAAGGATAAGAATCATTTTAACTAAACATTTTGATTAATAGTGTAATTCAAGAATAAGTTTTGGGTTTTGAGATTTTTTTTTGGTCAATATGGTTATTTCCTTCTTTAATGCACAGCTCAATCCATCTCCCTTAGATGCCTAAGGTTCAGAAATTTTAAGTAAGATACAAGGTGATTCAACTGGGAAGTATCCGAGGCAGTATTTGAATCTAGTCTTCATAAGTTCCAAGCCCAGTATTCTATCAATTGTGTATCAGTTCAATCAACATGGTATTGATTGATAAATTCATTCAGAGAGACAGATATGGTAAATATTAACTAGCATATCAGTGGAACAATGAAATCATTCATAAATATTAATGTAAAATTAAGAGAATGAGGCATATCAATTTTCGATATTCATTATATGCATCTTCAATGAATTGTTTCTCATGAGAGAATTGTCTTTGAAAATTAAGTAATACATGCTGTATTATGAATAGTTTGAATTATCATATATCTTAAAAAATATTTTATAAGAAAAGTCTTGCTGTCATTTAAATTATGCTCACCGTGTGATCTTATCACTATGTTGAGTGCCTAAAATCTTTTGTTGAATGAAGGTGTCAGTACCATTATTTTCCTTTTAGTTGCTGTCACTGATGATTGAATTGCCTCTGTCTACATAAATATTTTAAATCCAATAATTTTCTGGAACTTTTCATTAAAATAGCATACCAAGAAATAAATAACCATAAACAAAAACAATCAAGTGAACATGCAAAAGAAAAGGAAAAAAGAAATCTACCCCAATTAGAGCTCAAAGACTCAAAATGAGTCCAAATGTTTTTGTTCTGTGAACTTTTCTGTTTGTAGTCTTCTTCCTTCTTCTCTCTCTTTTTTCTTCTAACATCTCATATCCCCTTCCTGCCTTTTCCTCCTCCTGCTCCTTTTTCTTCTCTTCCTTTGTTATTATAGTTAATGTTCATATAGTTGTGGTTCTACTGATTTTACTCTGCACTACCTCTTACATTTGCCATTTTAAACAATACCATAACATTTTATTACATTAATATGACTTGAGTTATTCAGCCATTCTACAAATGTTGAATATATATGTTGTTAATAATTTTTCTTTTAGCCATCTCAACAGATTCATTTCTATTAATGTTATTCAAATGACTATCAACTTTAAATGGAAACAGACTAGTATTGCATTCATTTGTAGACTGATAATTGGACGGATTCTTTGATATCATTTAGTGAAACTCCTTCATTTTACAAATGAAGATATTGAGATCCAAAGAATTAACACTTTTTCTATAGGATAAGATTAAATATCAAGTGAATACATCTTGCGTTATGATCATAGGAGTATAGATTTAGAATTAAAATGAACCTTTGAAGTCAATTCAATTTCTTTTCTTCTTTTTAACTGAGGAAGAAAGGCTAAGGGAATTGCTCAAGGTCTTATGGGTAATAAGTAACAAGACCAGGATTTGAATCCAGGTGATCTGATTCCTGAACAGAACTTCTGGACTTATATACAAATTCACTAAAAGAACCTACCCACAAAGTAAGTATTTTTTAAAAATAAACATTGAATACAGGTAATAAAGTCTTCATAGAATAAGATAGAAATATTTGTGAAATTTAGCCTAAGCCTTTAAAAAGTTTTCCAAGCAGAACAACTTATTCTGTATTTTTAGACAAGATAGGAACTTTTATTTTTCTCTTTATGCTAATGTAGTGCTGCTTTTAAAAGGCAATCAGGATACTGGAATGCATATATAGGAATTCAGGATGCAGAAATTCAGGAACTGCAAAGTTATCTTCTTACTATATTCAGAATTTTAATAGATTATGTATCAGTTTGAGTACTCTACAATTTTAAAGTTTTGGATTACCTGGAGAGAGTCCAGGAAGCAGTAAAAATGATTAAGGAAGTGGGATATGGGGCCAATGATGGTTTTATTTGGCATAAAAAGGGAAAAGTGCAGATGATGATAACCAGCTTTTCTCCTTTTCTGATGAGGACAAAAGAGGGAAAATAATGTAAAAATAAAGCAGGAAGAATGAATAAGGTCTGTTCATCCTTACCTTAGAATTTTACTATTTCTTCCCAATCCTCTCCTCAGTCCATCCCATCTTAGACGATAAAGTGGGTCATTTCATCACCAAGGCTAACCCCTACACACCTGAACTTCTATTTTTATCTCTCAGATTCTAGAACTCACTCTGTCAATCATGCATTTTTCTTCTTGCCCCTTTCATGTCTTCCTCACTATCGAATTTTCTCCCTTTGCTCTATACACATGCTCAGATCTTTTCTACCTTTCCTTGAGTGTGCAGTGCTCTGCATTAGTATCTCTTCTCTGTTCTCCCTTTTACAGTTAAGTATTTTAAAAATAATCATTCTCCTCCTAAATTTGTCAAAAATCTACTCCTAAAACCATTGAAGCCTGACTTCTATTCCTGTGACTCTGCTGATGCTGTTCTTTCCCAAGTAACAGTGTAATATAATCTCCAAACCCATATCCTTTTCTCGAACACTTTGGCTCTTTCTGTGGCATTTCTCTTTCAAAACCTTAAAGACTCAGGAATTACTTCACACATAATATATACTTAGGAAAGGTTTGTTAAATTGAATTTATCACAGAGTCTCTTCTGCTATTTGTCCCATTAATGTAAACAGGCATTCAGAAAGACATTTTTGTTGGACTCTCTCTTCTCAGTATTCCCCTCTCTATTAATAATCTCATTTTGTCAGGATTTCAAGCTTATAATCAATATGTTTGACACCAAACTCTTTATTGACACCTAGATGCCTATTTTTGAAGATCTATTGAATATATCTTCTGCTATGAACTATTGGCATCTCAAGTTTGTAGATCAAGGAATACTGTAGATGCATGTTTAAATAAGGCATTTAACAAAAGCTTTCTTCACTTGACAATATGACAAAAATTAGGGCTACATGACAATATAGATAAGAAGAACAAAGAAGTTGTTAGACAATCAGATACAAAGGTGCCAAATCTTAAAGATAAAGAATGAATATGTGAAATAGAGATAAGGATATATATTATGCATATGTAAAGGTCCCCTCTTCCACTGGTAATCATGAAAATGGTAAATGGAAGAATCAAATTTTAGATCTGATGGATGAAAACTTATTTTTTAATTTTAAATATCATATTTATGAAGCATAAATGTTCACTTTCTATTAGGCCTTCTTTTGTGACTTGTGCTTATAGAAATAAGCAATTTCAGATATTAGTCAAAGATTAATAGCATTCAAAATAATTTAGATGATCAACATATGATGTTTATTCTGCATGAGGTCCATTAGCAGCTGACATGGTTTTCTAAATTACATTAAAATAAAATGTCAAAAAGTTCATGATTTTGTTCATGTTTAACAGCATAAATCTTTAAAGAAAGGTTATTGAACAAAGGTCTATGCATAAATCAGACAATCCCTGTAGAGATAAAGGAAGCTTATTACATCTGGTTATGAAAGAGATTTCCATGAATTCAGAATACATAAATCATTCCCCAATGAAGGTCCTATCAGTCTAGGAAAAAAGGATATCTGTCTGTCTCCTGATAGCAAAAAAGGAGCAAGTTATTTTTATTTGCTTTCTGTCATACCCAATTATTATTAAGTACTATGGAATTTAACATTAATATTACCACTATTCAATAGTATTTTATGACATGACTTATAATGGTTTGAATCATTATAAGGGAAACAGTTTTGCTTCCAGAAAGATTTCTTTTTCCCTTCCAAATTCTACATATCCTCCAACTATTTTTACAATATATTACTTTGTGGAGGAGTAGAGAAAGTCATTCTATCTGCAAAATAAAGCAACTTGCCTGCTTTACATTTCTAGCTATATGAATCAGTTGTCCTGATTTTATGCTCCTAATTCAGCATTTAAATCAACTCAAGGCTTTGACCATTAATAGAATGAAAGCCAGATATTTATGATTGTTCAGGCATTCTTCCCACTGAATATATGCTATTTTAAAAGAGTTTTTAGGAGATGTACATCTTTTAAACAAATATTTAAAAGCTGACTATGTTCCAGGATTTATACTAGGTACTGAGGATACAAAAACAAGAATATAATGTTTTCTACTCACAAGGAGCTCATATCTTAATCAGAATTCTAATTAGAAAGTGAGCTCCTTTGGGGCAGAGACATGTATTTGCCTTTCTTTGTAGCTACTAACCTAGGCATATAATAAGTGATTATTAAATGCTTGTTGATCAAATAACTGATTGCTCAGTGGAGGAGATAAGAACATATATGATTTCATTATATATGTGTGTCTGTATTTATTCGTGTAATAGCATCTATATAGATGCTATTACACGAATAAATATAGACATATATAGGTATATAATAGATACAAGGTGCTTTAACAGGGAGGGCAGTAACAGTTGGGTAGCTCAGGAAAGGCTAGATGCAGAAGATGGGACCTGATCTATATCTTAAAGAAAGAGAAGAATTCTGTAAGGCAGAGGTAAGGAGGGAATACATTTCTGGATGGAAAATGGTCAGTGAAACTAGAATTTGGAGATTCAGTGCTAGGTAGGAACAGCAGAGAGAAAACCAGTATGGCTATATTACAAAGGGAGAAAGGGAAAAACAATGTCCAGGAGAATGGAAAAGTACCTTGGGTTGAGGTTGTATATAATCTTAACAGCTATTAACAGATTATTAGAGTCAACAAGAAGCTAATGTAGGTGACGTAGTGGAAGAATTACATGTCCAGATCTGCACTTAAAGAAAATGTTTTTGGCAGAAGTGTTTAGGATGGACTAAGGTGATAGTGGAGGAAAGGAAACCAATTAAAAAACTTTTGTAATTATCTATGTGAGAGTTGATAAAAAACTTAAACTAAGATGGTACCTATATGAATATCTGAATGAAGAAAAATAAAAAATGAAATATCATGAGGTAAAAATGGCAATATTTAGCAATTGATTGGCTTCATGGTGGGAAGGTGAGGATTCCAAGATTATACTGAGATAATAAACCTGGGAAAGGGAAAGGAGGGTTTTTTTTTTAAAGAAATAGATTAATATAGAAAAAGAAAGGGTTTGGGTAAGGAAGATCATGAATTCAGTTTTAGATATATCTCCAGAACATCTAGATTAAACTTTCCAATAGACAAGTGGTGATTCAAAATAATAATTCTCAGGGAAGACTGAGATTGGTCATATAGATCTGGGAACCATGAGCATAGAGATGATAATTAACCCCATGAAAGTTGGTACGTTTACCAAGAAAATATAGAGGGAGGAAAGAAGACCTAGTAGAGAACTTTGGAGGATAACCACTGTCTGTTTCTGTGTCATAGAAAGCTATGGTGCTGCAGTAGAGTTTTTGAAGCCAGACAACACCATACAGTCATAAGGAACAACCATTTTGTGCTCTAGGATAGAATATAACCATATAATACTTATTATATAGATACAAAATTTGAGTTGATATATAATTGTATTTTCTTAGCTATCTAGGGTAACAGAAAACATGAAGGCCGTATAATGTATTATTCCTTACATATATGGGACCTATCTGGAAACAAATCAGAAGGAATTAATAGACCTTTTAAATATGTATTATTGGCTACAACTTCTACAGAAGGCTATTTGACAAGTAGACTTTCCCCATGGGCCTTGTTGGTAGAATCAAGGGTTTTAAAGGACAAGCGGAGAAATTTGTATTTAACCTACACAATTTTTCCCTTGTTGACACATTCACAGACTTTTTTTTTTTTTTTTTTGGCATATTAACTTGTAGTCAACAAGAATCATTCCAACTTTTAAATTTGTAAATGCCAATCTCATGTGTTTAGCATTGAAAGCTCAAAATGTGACTCCAGCCCTCTTTCCAATTTTTGGTGTTCTTTACTCTTTTTCACAAACTCTTATTCCAGGCAATTTGTCCTACTAGTTATTTTTCATATCTAATGTTCCTCCTCCTATCTGTATGCCTTTTCTTAAGCTATTTCCCACGCCTAAATTTTGCTTCTTTAACTCTGTCTCTTAGAATCCATAACTTCTTTAACTCTGTCTTTTAGAATCCATAGTGCCTTTCCATGCTCAGTTCCAGTGCTGGAAGAAATTTGTTTTCTCTGTGTCATGAATAAAGAAGAGGACAGTGAAACATGGAGAAATGGTGGATGAAGGAATTATAGATATAACATAATAGAGAAGTAAGAAAGGAAGTTCTGGTTATATTCAAAGAGCAACAAATAATCAGGCTTGACTTGGGGCATAAAATGTGGAAATTTTTATTGGTAAACAAAAAAAAAGTTGTGGCTAAAAAAATATGCTCTTTGGGAATAATTGTTAGAGCAGTTAGAGTTTACAACTAAGTTCAGTTTCTCGTTATCTTTCCTCTGGTCTGATAAAATAATATCCCAAGTGATCTTGCTTCTCTCTCCTCTGTCTTTTATAGTGATTATTCTAATAGTTCAGATCCATCACTTACTTTCTCAAAAACTTTCAGTGGCTCCCCATTATCTACTGAATAAAATGCAGATATCTCTATGCTTTTCAAAATTTTCAAAATTAACCAAAAATGGTTAAAATCTAGTACTCTAGTATTATTTTAAGCCACTTGCCTTTCCGCCCTACACATTTTATACAAATTAACCTACTTGTGCTCTTCTTTTTCTCCCCATTCTACACTTTTCTGTACACACCATCTTCCATTCCTTCTACTTTTACTCAGTTTCTGGGAAATTCTCCGATGAGACACAATCCAAGTACAATACCTTCTATGATATCTCTAACTAGGAGCAACCTTACCCTTTCATATGTCTTGTGTCATTCTTTTAGAGCTCCTTAATGCTCTTCATTATTTTCTCTTATAGTTGTACATATACATATGTCTATACTAATTATATTTTAAATTCCTTTTATGTAGGAACTATATCACTTTTATTGTTTTATTCTCAATGTCTAGTATAGCACATTTTATCCATATGGAATCAAGGAATTTTGCAATTGAAAAGATCCTCAGTGATCATCTAGTCCAATCTACAGTTGATAAAAATTCCTCTGTGTAAAATTCCTCCCAAATGGTTATTCAAACACTGATCAAATATCCTTCTTGAAATTCAGGAACAACATCTTGATTCAGCTTATTTTACTTTTGAGTAGTTCTAGTTATTTGGAAATTTTTCTCTAGATCATATCCCTCCTATTTCTTCTACAGTTTTCTGGAGTCAAGTGGAACAAGTTAAACAGGCCTTCCTTCAAATTCTTAAACAGTGTAATAATTAATGTTCACACCTCTGTTTAAATCTTAATCTTTTTTCAGCTCTTTCCTAAAAAGTGACACCCAGAAATAAACACAATACTCAAACTGTGATCTATCACAGAATACCACAAGACCATTGCCTTCTTCATCCTGGATAGTTTTCCTCTCAATGCAACCCAAAATCTAATTAGCTTTTTTTTTGGTTTCCATATCAAAATGTTGATTTGTACTGAACTTGCAGTCAACTAACTCCTCCAAAGCTTTATAGATGTACTGATTTCTATTCACATCTACACAATCTTGTACTTATAAATTTGATTGTTATCTATTAAATAGGGGGAAAAAAACTAAGTATAAGTATATTTAAGTGTATTTATCCTTATTAAATTTTATCTTGTTAGATACTACCCAGTATTCTATTTCATTGGCATATTTGTTTATTTTTTATCTTAAACTCTTTCATTGAATATATTAGCTCATCCTCACAACTCTGGAGTAGCTAATAATAGGTAAGCTCTCCATCTTTGCTTTTATCTAAATCAACCAGGTAATTGTTAAACCAGAAATAAATAAATAAATAAGGCATTTAATAAATGTAGGTTTTTTAAAACTAAATTGAAATTATGTTTATTAACATTTTTTGGAAGAGGGTCTTCAGTAGAAGGTTGGAATTAAAAATCAGACTTTAATGACTGAAAATGAAAAAGTGAAGAAGTGAAATAATTGAGTACAAAGTCTTTTTTTAAAGTTAGGCAGTAAAAGAAGCAGAGAGACAATGTAATAATTCTAAGGTAAAGTGAGGCAGAAAGCAGGTTTTTTGAGAAGATTGGAAATAGGGCAGGTAGGTGGCATTGTAGATAGAGCACCAGCTCTGAAGTCAGGAGGACCTGAGTTCAAATGTACCCTCAGACACTTAACACTTCCTAGCTATGTGACCCCGGACAAGTCATTTAACCACAATTGCCCAGCAATAATAATAATAATAATAATAAATAAAAAAGGAGAGAGAGGGAGAAAATAGGAAACAAATGCAGTAGTTAATAAACATAATTTCAAACAAATACATTTATAGGATTTGATGGAGAGAAACAGATGAAAAAAATGTTAAAGTCATGTCTCCTTTCAAGATATTGATCTACATGAGGCTATCATATCAAATTTTAACTGTTTAATATTACCATTTTTGTCAGAAGGATGAATAAATCCATTAAAATCATTTTCAAAGGTGAGTTTTTCATAATTATTATTCATTAATAAAGCCTAGTTTTTAAAATTTGGAATTTTTTTATTTAAAGAAAATTGAATTAAAATTTAAATTAATTTGAATTGAATTAAAATTCATTTTACCAAAGTGGGTCTATGTTCTATTTACATTCCAGTTTGTTATGTTTTTTTTTCCTTTAAAATTCTTTTGTTTTTACATTACCTTCATTTCCAAATACCATTTATCTAGTGATGCATCTCTTAAAATAAAGAATAAAAAAAAAGAAAAACAGTTCATTAAAACCAACAACTAAATTAACTTAGTTTGATAACCTATGCAATATCCCTTACCCAAAGTGTCATATACTCATTTTAAACTTCTTCTAGTGCATGTTAGCGCATATTCCTCTGAAATAGAATTATAATATTTCTAGACATGTATCAAAAGTCTAAGCACTATTTTATGCTATTAAACCTTAAAATAGCAGTAGGACTTTCTGAGATACCTTGCAAAACAGATAGATAACAAAACTCCTAGTTAAAACAACTGCATTTAATTATTGTTGGTAAAAGGATTATCTCCTTTATAGATTATCCAAAATAAAGCAGAATTTGCTTCTTTTTAATTATAACTTTTTATTGACAATACATATGCATGAGTAATTTTTTACAACATTATGTATGGGTAATTTTTTACAACATTATCCCTTGCACTCACTTCTAGAACTAGCTTCTTTAACAGTATATGAGAAGCATGTTAAGAAGAGCAACAAATTAGGGGGAAAAGAAAAGAAGATAGGTTTTAAATTTTTGTCTTGGATAAAAGATGTGGGATCTTTTATTTTATTTATTTATTGTTTTCTAACCTTTTCTTCTCTTCACAAACAAAATAACATTGACTGCCTTTGGTTATCTCAAGTCAAAAAAGATCTAAACTCTTAGAGACAACAGTAAAAAATATTTTTGGAGTCACTAATTTGGATGGTTGTATCAAATTACCATTTTATTTTGCATGCCTAAGCCATTATGAAAAAGCAAAGTATGTTGTGATTTTTTTTTAATCTAGTTAGTTGATACTTTCAAAGCCAGAGGAACAAAAGATAGAAATGCATAGCTGTGCCATTAAAAGAAAGAAAGAGTAAACATTTCCCCCCCAAGTCCTAGAAACACAAAGTCCTAGAAACATCAAGATTCATAACAACCATAAAACTCAAAGATACTCAGATGCCTGTTGTATGACAGTTCTAAAATTATTTATGGTGGTAGCAAAGGAATTGAAATCCAATACTATATAGAACAATAATTACTCCTAGATTACCCATTATAGAAAACAAATTAATCTTCTGATAGAAAAGCCAAATTTAATTAATCTCTTTGTAAGTTTTTAAATATGTTTTTTCTTACCTCTTATAATATTCTTCAATTTACAAGAGGGGAATACCACTAGAAAAACAAAACCTAAGAAAATAGAAAGAAAATGAGAAAAAAAGAGTGAGATTCCAGAAATGAAGGGAAAAAGAGTTTATGGTTGATGGGGGAGTAGTTATCCAACATAGTGAATCTGATTGAGAAGCCCTCTTGATACATGTTTCATAGAAAGAAGAATAATCTTAAGGTAGAAGATATTTCTTGTCATACAGTATGGGGAGAGGAAGAAAAATTGTTAAAAGAAATATTATATTGTTTTAAACTAACATTTTTCATTTGGGGGAAAAGTAACTCAGGTTTGAGCAAATAGGGCTTTGTGGCTGAAATTGCATATTTCCTCTAGTTTGAACTACATCATCTAGTTTAAACTATACATGCAGAAAATAAGCAAAACATTGCTTCAAATAAAATATCTATTTGAGGAATATGTTTAGGAATTAAGGTGGAAGATTTCATCAAGTAGTTACTAATTGGCTATAGACTGAGGGCCATAAGTTGCAAGGTGAAATATAGGGAAAGAATCTAACTTAAAAATAGTAAATTATATGTTAAGTAACTTTCTCACAGTTTGGTGTTGTAGATGTTGTTCCACAATTTCTGAAGTGGCAGATATTTAAATCAAGAGAATGTAAGCTCCTCAAAGAAAGGGATTGTTTTACTTTGTATTTGTATGCCCAGATTCTGGAAAACAGCATTTTAAAAAAGTGTATTGATTGATTGATTAATTGACTAATTGATTCATCAGATCTAGGACTTTATTGGACTGAATTAATTGGAAGAGGTAGAAATGATAACTCTACAGTATTGCTGTGTTTTACCAGTTGCTTCATCTGTCAATCCCAGAAAGACATAACAATAGTATAGCAATCAATAAAAATTTTTACTAAGTTACCTCATAACCTCATAGGTTAGCTAGTCAGTGGTGTGTGTGTGTGTGTGTGTGTGTGTGTGTGAAAGAGAGAGAGACACACAGAGACAGACAGACAAACACGGAGACAGAGACAGAGAAAAAGACAGATGCTATGTGAAGTCATTTTGCAAACTGAGGTGATTTTGATGGGAATGCCTGTTTTGTACATAAATTTTAAGTACCCTATAATTGTTTCTAAGGATCTAAGGAACAATTAGGTTTTTGTTTTTTTTTTAAACATTCTTCATATGGCTCTATACTAACCATACTAAAAATGTGTATGAACTTTTTATTCTCAACAACATAGCCAGAATTTCACAGATAAAAACAAAATAGATCTGTGAAAGTGACTGAAGCCTAAATAAAATTCCTCCAACTTTCCTAAAAGAATAACATTATGCAATGATTTTTTTTTTGTGATGAGCATTAATGACTTTAATGATTTCACTCATGGTTGGTATATGAAGAAAGGTAATACATAAACTATATTTTAATAATTCACTGCCACACACATTCTAATATAATTACATGTTCTGATTGGTAAGGTAATTACATTAAATTTGCATTATAAATGCACTCTTTGTTCCTATGAGGTTGTATTAGTAGGCATCATTTGTTGTGGCTGACAACATCCCCACATTAGAGGTGACTTTCACATGTACACATAGTAGTTTAGGAACATTTTGCATAGCACACCAATTCTTTACTCTAAGGGATTATATAATATATGTCTTTTATTGTCTCATTTTAAAATATCACCTGATTGATACATGGTTATGTGAGAGTGATAAAAATAATGAATTTTACTTTCTGGTCTAACACTTGGGGTGCTAGGAAACCTCGGCTAGGTTAATTACCCTTTTACCTTGTCTTTAGAGCTATGTGACATTGTTCTCCAGTTTTTCATGTAATGCTAAGAAATCATAAAATTGGCATGGATTTATAATGTTATCATTTTGTCATCATAATCATTATATAAATTAAACCCACAGATCAATTTAATTAAACTTTTATATGACTGTAAAATTCAAAGCAAGGATATTTCAGCAGAAGATTTTTTTAAAAATATTACTTTGACAGTGACTTTATGAATTGCTGGATTAAACAAGATCTTTAAATGTTTAATCCTTAAAGCCCACTCATACTGTCAGTTTTAAAATATATTGGCTAAAGAGATCAGGAACTAAGGAAATAATTGATTCTTTTTTTTTTTTTGGCTGAGGTAACTGGGATTAAGTGACTTGCCCAGGGTCACACAGCTAGGCAGTGTTAAATGTCTGAGGCCAGATCTGAACTCAGTTCCTTCTGACTTCAGGGCTGGTGCTCTATCTACTACGCCAACTTGCTGCCCCTAGAATTTGATTTTTGACAACAGTATTATTATGCACTCTAGTTTATTCAATATTTGACTTAACTGCTTTAGAAATAAGGAATTCCTTTTTTTTTTAAATATGAAAATAGAAATCTTCAGGGAAATGTAACAAGCCAATACGATGAACTCCTTTGGATTCTTTGGCTCAGTAATACTTGTACTTCTAAGAGAAATTGTCAAGCCAAATTTAAAAGATATTTCATTTCCATTTTAATTAAATTTGGGGTGTAAGAATAATTATTTTATGAATTTATACAAAAGAAGCCCAAAAAATCATTTACAAAGGCTATTGCTAGATGGCACTTTCATGTTCATTAATTCCCAATAAAGAGACTATATATATGTATATTTCCCTAGGTAACTGAGGTTAAGCAACACACAGCTGGGAAATGTTAAGTGTCTGACATCAGAATTGAACTCAGATCCTCCTGACTTCAGAGCTGGCGTTCTATCCATTGTGCCATCTAGATGCCCCAAGAGACAATATATTTTTAAAATTTCATAACCAGTCTGACTGTTCAGAATCCTGGGAGATTGGCATCTTGGTATACTTGCTTTTGTCATTAACTCTGGGGTATTTTTATCCAACTACTTACATAAAAAGCAATAGCAGCTTTTTAGCTCCTGCCTTTTTAGCTTAGCTTTTCTTATATGGAGGAGGGAAAGGGGAGGGTTTTTGGTTTTGGTTTTGGTTTTTCTATTTTTTGGACTGAGAGGAGTAGTTTGAAGAAGAAGTAGACATCATATGCTGATAAGAGCATGTGAAGATACAAGAAGAATTGAAGATGTGGTTCAGCATATCAAAAATAATGCTTGGTAGGTTATCTGGATTACCTGATAAATGCCTTAGAGAAGACTGGATGGTGTATGTCTTGTGCCTTTAAGGTTATGGATGTTATTGTCTGAAAGGAATAGAGAGTAAGAAGAAAATAATGAAATTTGCTGATATAGTGAATATAAATAATAAAAGTGGCCGTATGACTGATTAATTCTGAATCATCTTTTTTTTTAATGACTGAAACTACTCAGTCTGCATATCTGATCAGAAAACATATGCAAGCTGTTGATTAGAATCCATTTATATACTAGAAAATTATATAGCAAGATTTTAAAACATATTTATATCTATCTATTCATATATGTCCACATACATATACATATATAGGTATATATATGTCTTCATGTAAAAGGAAAACTACAGACTTCAAACATTTACATTTTAGAAGAGAGAAAAGATAAAATTTTGAACCAATAATTGATCAAATAAGAAAAGTCTGGAAACATTGCATTGTTTCATATCATTCCATATATCTAAATCCATATCAGTTGTTGATGAAAAGAAAATGAGATTCTAGAATTTTTATTTGTAGAAAAATATATTGAAAAATTAAGTAATAGAACTTAATTTAGTTTTCATTTATGAAATACTTTATCCAGCATGGATCACTATATATCATATATTTTTTATTATCAAAATGTATGTAATACAAGAATCTTTATCTACAAAACTGGAAAGTATTGAAGCCACTTGAGACTCATTATAATTGTCTAAAGTAATTTACATTGGTGCATGAAATACTAGCATGATACTTTAACCTCTTCTCTGAAGCAAATATCCCATCTTTCAGAACAGGGGAACCCATCTCATTTTTAAACAAAAGGCTGGGAATACCAGTGATCTGACTACAAAGAGGCTAGACATATATTTATATACATATTACAAAGAATTTATATTCAGTGTCACTCTAAAAAAATTATAGACTCAAGAAAAAACACTATGGAAGAGCAAAGAAAATGAGTCACAAATTTCAAGTATATAAAGAAAAACTCATTTTAATTTGCAAATTATTAAATAAACATTTATAAATTATTGAATAAGCATAATTTATTGATTATCGCAAAGCCTTTGCCTTAGGTCTGTACTCAAAAGTTTTTTAGGTGCTACAAATATATAAAATAGTTTTATGTATCAGGAGAATATTAAAAGAGTACTTGATGTCTGTGTTGAAAATTGTTGTGTATTTAAAACATATGGCCAAAACAATAATGCTATGAACAATTACATAAAATTCACCATATTCCAGAGCTACAGTTTAAGCTGACTTTGTTCTTCCTGGCTTTAATTTCATCCTCATTACTCCTTTCATTTTGAAGTGGGAGTCATACAAAAATATATTTATCATTGATGTACATGGATAAAATTATGTTATATTACATTAAATTGCTATATCTTATGGAATATTATTGTAATGATATAACTATTTTAATTAAACTTGATAAGTAAAAAATTCTCAGTGTCTACCAAAGAAAAATAAACTTTGAGCTCTAATTGAGTTCCAATTGAACCAAAACATAAAAGCAACACTTACAGATAGTTTGATTTTCTATAGATAAATCATCAAGCATGTAAGAAATTCAAGGCTATATGTTTCAAGAGTCTGGCATCTTGAAATCAAAGATTAACAGAAATAATGCAGTTAGAGCAATTAACACATGCAATATAAATCTCAATATATATTTTTGGCATGGAAAAAGTGAATGACAATGGATCAAGGAAGAGTCTAAAACAAAACAAAATATATTGATTACAAAATACAGACATTATCATCTCAAGCTAATTACGGAAAAATTAATATTTATTAAAAAAAAAAGAAAGCAGATGATTAACAGGTGTACATGATGAGCAGGTTAAAAATTTACCAAAAATATTTTTTGAAACAAATAGGTCTCACTTCACAAGGTCACAGTAAAAACCAATAACAGATATATTTCACTGAATTTGTTGGCTACAAATGAAAGGTGTTTTCTCCATAAGGGTCCTAAGAAATAGATCGGATGCAAGAGTTAAAATATCCTCTCTGGACAACATCGTCATAAACTCTGGAAACAGCATATCAATAAAGAATTATTAAACAAATTATTACTGAGTTAAATATTAAATATTATTGAGTTAATAGAAATGGAAGGTTTATTATAGCATTTAAAGATCAGTTCATCATCACCAAAAAATGACAAAAAGGCTGTCCTTCAGATTTATTGAATGTACTTTGTTCAAACAATTAATTGAAACTGAAAGAGTCAGCTAGGTGGTACAGTGGATAGAGCACCAGCATGAAATTAAGAGGTCCTGAGTTTAAATCCAGGTTCAAACACTTAACACTAGCTGTATGATCCTGAGCAAGTCACTTAAGCCCATTTGCCTTCTAAGAAAAAAGAGAGAGAGAAAAACTGTATGACATTTCTGTAGGTGGCTATATTTAGAAACCTGCAATTCATTGTTCCATTTGTAACTAACAACAAATCCCCATATCATAACTTTATTCTTGAGAATTCACCAAAATCTGTATAAAAATCAGAGCATCATTTTAGATAGAACTGTTGTCTCACAGATCATCCAAGTTTTTACTAATTGTTTTTAATTTTTTAAACTTTTTTATTTTAATAGTTTATACCATTATTTTAAATAGATATTACATTCTATCAAAGGAGATAATATCTATAAAGTACTCAATAAAGCACCTGGCACAAGTAGGTACTTAATACCTCTCCCCATGTAGAATATTACTTATCCTTCCTAAACTACATGAAATGAAAGCTTTCAAAATATTGAATCCTAGTTGAGAAAATTAAAACTGTAAGAACAAGACAAGTTATATATAATCCTTGGCAATGTGTCTACTGGGGGAGTTGTCCCAAAGATTTTCAGTGAGTCAACAGAATACTCATCCAATTGTAATTACAATTAATTTTATCCACCTGTACAATAGTTTATAGAGCTTTAAATATGAATTAATAATAATAATATGCTAACTTATTTGTCTTTGAATCATTTCTTTGTAGACTCCATCAAAAATGAAAATAATGGGATAATAATAAGTAGCCCTATCAGCAAGGCCTCTCTTTCCAACTCCTCTAAAGTTTATTGTCAGGGCTACTAATAAAAGTTAAATTTACCTTCAACCATCATGGTGACTTAATAAATAATTGTTGATTAATTTATTGTACTTGACATATTTGGATCAATAGAATGCTATTGATATAGTTTACCTAGATTTTCATATAGCATTTGATATAAGTGTAAGAAATGGAGAGCTATAGACTAGGCAGTATTATAATTGTATAGATTCAAAATTGGTTTGATGGTTTGACTCAAAAACAGTAGTTATGGTTCAGGGTCAACTTGATAAGAAGTCTTCACCTGGTATGCCTCCAGGATATCTGCTTGACCCTATGCAGTTTAAGAGTTTTATCAATATCTTGGGTAAAGACATAGATACCAGACTCATAGAGCTGGGAAAGGGATAACAGGATTTAAGGAAGTTTGTTAGGCTAAAACATGGGATGTTGTAGTAAGATACAATTTGGCAAAGGTTTGAGTTTTTTTAAAAAATGCCAAAATGCTTAATAAAAGGTCTTGTTCATCTGGGGAAAATATATGAGGGTTCTAGTGGACTAAAAGCTCAATGAGTATTTAGAGTGGTATGATAGCTCTAAAAGTTGTCATAAGTTAATTTTGATCTGTTTTGAGAGTCATCCAGTGTCTAATACAGTACCTAAGTTCTGGGCACCACAGATTAAGAAAGAAACTGATAAATAAGAGAGCAACTAGGAGGGTAATGGACCGTATAGCCATGTCATATAAAGTTGAAGAAACTAGAGATGGTTAGCTTGGATATTCAAGAGTGACATGATAGCTCTCTTTATATATCTAAATACTGCCATGTGGAGGCTACAGAAGACAGGACAAGGTGCAATGGGTGGAAATCACAGAGGCAAATTTATAGCATGTCAGGAAGAACATGCCATACTAGTTAGAGTTATCCAAAATGGCGTGAGTGAGCAATAGCTATCTATATCAATAGATATGTTTATCCCTTATTTGGAGTTTTAAGTTTGTTTTTAGTAAGTTAGCTTTCAGTAAGTTAGTTTTAAGTAATTTTTTCTCAGATTTGATGAATATAGGAAAAAGGGAATATTTGCATATGTTAAATGGAATGAAAAGGCCAGTTATAAGTGAAACCGTGAACATTAGAGGGATTCAGGCAGAGGATGAATAACCATTTATCAAGTATGAATTGGACTTCATAGCCATTTAGGATTCTTGCAGTTCTTAATTCTGTAATGTTAAGTGTCACTCAGTATTTTGCTAGAGAGTTATAACAATAATCAGATTATTTCTTCAATTATTTAAGATTATAAAGAATTTTTTTATTTCTCTGCAATTAAGGACTCTATCCTTGCTGTCTAGAGACAGATGTTCTGTGTAATATTTATTATTTCAGATTGCTAATGTGAGATTTAGACATAAATGTGGAATTAAAGTATTTCAATAGAAATTTTTTTGTTTTATTAGTTATTAACATTAAATTGAATATTTAAATTTCCATCTATGCTGATCATCATAAACCTGTAATGTTATAACTAATTTTACCAGGCTGGTAGGTATTTAAAAAGTACTTTTCTCTCTTTAACCTTTAAAACCTATAAAATCATTGCTTAAACTAAGAGAGATCAGAGAGTTTCCAAATTTATTTTGTCCAGGTTTCACAGGAAGAGACTTTTCTAAATCAGAGAAAAAAACTGCACAAGCACAGAATTTTGTGAGATATTGATATAGAGGTCAGGCAGTTCTTTAGCTGATACTGCTCTTCTTTATGAACTACTAAGTAGGCTTGTAATCTAAAAGGCTGACTGGAAGTTATAAACTTGATTGTGACTTCAAATATTGATAGAATTTGATAGGATCTAGTTATTCAGAAAGGAACATGAGGGGAACATAAATATGAATGATTTCATTGTAGAGATATTGTGAAATGTTTCTTTGAATGATTTCTTAGCAAATCAAATCCAAAAAAGATGAAAAAAAGACACAACTTTTATCTCATTCCAAAATTGTCTTCTTTACCTCTCTGGGTCTCAGTTACCTTATTTTAAAAATTAAGGGATAGGATGAGGATCATCTCTAATAATTCTTCCAAGGTTAATCTTATATGGTATCAGTATTCATGTTAAAGAGTCCATCAAGAATGAAGCATTCAACCTAAAAGGAAAGAAACTATGTCATAAATTCCATCTAAATTTGTCATTCTACAAGGTGTATTACCTTGTCCTATTCGTATATGGTTTGTAGACAAACCTTTCCTTTTCGGTAAATACAGAGCTAGAGGATATTAAAATAAAGCACCTAATCAGGCTTGGTCCAAAGATAATCAACTAAAAGATTTTATACAGAACACTTTTCCGAGTGTGGTAGGATATATTTATTAATCACTGGTGGTTAAGTAGTTCAATAGAT
Source organism: Sarcophilus harrisii (assembly GCF_902635505.1). NCBI lineage: Eukaryota > Metazoa > Chordata > Mammalia > Dasyuromorphia > Dasyuridae > Sarcophilus > Sarcophilus harrisii. The sequence goes on from NC_045428.1 coordinate 260,861,137, forward strand.
AAAAGTAAAAGGCCTGGAGGCAAAAAAAAAAAACTGAATTTAAATTCAACTTCAGACACTAGATATAGGATCCAGGGCAAGTCACTTAACTCCTGTTCACTTCAGTTTCCTCATCTATAAAATGGGGATAATAATAGCACCTATTTTCCAGAGTTGCTGTGAGGGTCAAAGGAGATAATAATTGGAAGTAATATATAAAAATTAGCAATCTAAAATGTGCATTTTCTTTTTATAGGCTATTGTCAACTCCCACATTAAAAAACTAATATCTACTGTCCAAATTTTCCCCAGAATATTTATTTATAATATATATACTGCTTCAAAATTGAGAATTAGCTATAATATTTGGGCCCTCTAGACCCCAACAATTTTCTAACAGTTCTTTATAGAACTCTGCTGCTCTAAAACTTATCTTAGTGATGACTGCCAACAATACTGTCAACCAAAAGTTAACACGTGTGTAATGTCTGGGGTTTGAGGAGCCACAAGATGGAAAACTAGCAAGTTTTTGGCTCTACCTTAAAAGTTAGCAATGTAATCTCCAAAGCCAATAAGTTGCTGAGTCCTGTAAATTCTAATTTGTTAGCATCTTTCATATACAGTCCCCTAATCTCCTCTGACATAGCTTTCACCCAGGTGCAGGCTCTCATCAATGTATGGTCTCCATCTCTCTAATCTCTCCTTACTCCACTCCATTTTCTATTAATCTGTCAGATTTCTCTTGCAAAAGTGCAGGTCTCAATCCAACATTCCTCTTATTCAATACACTCCAGTAGCTCCCTATCACCCACAGAACCAAACATAAAATTCTCTATTTGGCTTCTAAAGTCTATTCCTCCCTTTTTAATGCCTTCTTACACCTCACCCCCTTCCATATACTCTTCTATACAGTGACATTGACTTCCTTGCTGTTCCTACAAAGATAGTCTTCTATACCTGGAATATAATATCCTCCTTTGTAACTCTTGGTTTCCTTCAACTCCCAGGTAAAATCTGCAAAAAAGCCATCCAAAATCCCCCCAAAGCTAGTGACTTCCCTTTAAGATTAATTCCACATTATCCCATATATATCTAATTTGTATGTAGTTGTTTACATGCTGTCTCCCCATTCAACTGCAACCTCCTTGAGAACACCCTAAGAAGGACTGTGCTAGCTCTACTCTTTACCAAAGGACTCTTACCTCCATTTCACACTTCCCTCACAATAAGACATACCTTCTTTTAATGAAAATTTTACCTCTTAATGTTGTACTATGGGACTCTTGTCATCCTGGATTGATTGTTTTCTTTGTGGTTAAGTGTAGATTGCGAATAATAAATTCTTATTACTTTCTTAGTTAAAAATAATAAAAAATTATTGTTTTCCATTTTATTATTTCTAGCTTCATGTTCCCTTCACTTACCACACTATAGGCACTTAAGTGCTTGTTGATTTCACTTCACTTATTAATAGGATATTGCTCTTCCTGACCCAATTAACAGAACTAAACATGGACAGTCTTTGGCTAGAAAACCTCTAATCAGGAATATTGTAAGAGTATTTAAGTTCAGGTACAGTTTGAAACAATTAAATTTCTCTCTAAAATTCTATGACTGGTTGTATTACATTTCTGAATAAACTTTAAAGGATCACACACAAACCAGTAAAGTGTTTACCTACATAATCTTTGCCAATATTACACAGTTGAAAGAGATGCAAAAAATCCAGATGAATCAAATAGATTGACTTTGTTATACAGCTGCAAAATATTTATCAATATTCATTATTTTCTGTGAGATATAGACAAATGGACACACTGATGAATAGAGTGACAGATAAGCAAGAGAGATTATTTTTGTGATAGTTTTTAATCTGCAATTTTAACATTTGTAAAAGGACCCATGAATTCTTCCCTTTAAGAATTTCCTCATTTCTCTCCATTAATGCAGATTCCAGTACCTCTATTTCTTGTGGTCTTAGAGAGTTTCCTAAGCCTCAAGAGATGTTAAGTGACCCTCAACATAGTTTGTTAAATTGTTATGTTCTACTATGTTTTTGTCTTTTAATGTTGAATGGGTGACATTTTTCTCAGCACTCAGTGAAATGTGTAAATGGAGTTTTATTTCACTAGTAGTCTCAAAAAGCAAGCAGTAAAAGTTTTTCCTAAAATACTGGATTTTTCTGAAATGATTCAGAGAAGTAATTGTGTTGTAATATATTTTCTAATAGTGCAGTACCGACTTTCCTAGAAAATCCCTTCCTTATTCCAGACTGTGTTCTTTCCCTGAATCACCAACTACCTTGTTTCCTTATAAGTGTAATTTATGATTGTATAGCTATTATTTATATGTCCAAGGGGAAACAATTTGTATAAGATGTTACTTTTGGATATGGCACTCTGTTACACTTGAAACTATCATAATAACAGATACTTTTTATTAAATAGGAAATAGATCAGATAAGTAGTAGTGATTTAGATAAATAATAATATGTTATCAAAATAACAATCCCTGAAGCAAGTTTTCTAGCCAAATTTTAACCAGAAAGTAGTGAAATTAAATTTTCTGAGTCTGACCTAAATAATTTATTTTGTATCTTCCTTTTTAGGTCATATATAATCAAGAATTGAGTAAATACTGTATACACTCAGCACTTTCCTAAGCATCAAAAGGAATAGTGATAGAACACTGGAATTCTAATTTCATTGATATAGGAAACTCCCATTTCAAGAAATTTCCTTCATCAGTGCAAGTTGGTCTCTTCTCTGAAAGTTCTATAGTTTCAGAGTTGCTTATAGTACTGAAAGTATAAATGACTACCCAATCACAAAGCACTCAGTATATGACAGAGATAAAACTTGAATCCCAATCTTCCTAATACCAACATTAATTCTCTGTCCATTGTGTAGTGGTAGAATGCCTCTTGCTGCAAGATATACTAAAGAAAAATAAAATGTTTTCACGGTTTTTAATGTTCCAGTTAAAATATCCCAAATTAAACTTTTTTTTGGATCATTAAGTTATTAACCATTTAGGCTTCTTTTGATTTGAAAAGGAACCTAATACCAAAAATTAGAGTGTGGAAGATATAGCAATACAAATTCTCATTGGCAAAATCAGATCAGAACTAGTAAAATTGTCTATTCATGAGAGTTTTGAATTTCTGTAACAGTCAAAATGAAAAAAGACAAGGGTGTCATTTCTCAATTCTTTCTGACTCAGTAGGCTTATTATTTTGCAAGTCCATTCAAATGCCTGATGTTTCCAGAACTCAAAAAAAAATCTCTTTCATTGTTCTGTAAACATTTTTTAAAAGCTCATCAATTTTATATTTAGTTGAAACGTAAAAACCTTCTTGGAAATGAAACAAAAGTAACTGAAGTTCTAGAGTAAAAAAAAAATCACAAGTTATTTTTCTCCAGAAGTCATCTACTTTTAAAAGTTCTTTATTTGTAAACTTTTATATTTTTTAAAGTTTTAACAAATCTCATCTCTAAAATCTATACCCCTTTTTACTAATGAGTTTTAGGGTTTTTTTTTAGTCTTATCTGCTTGCCATGTTTATCATATTACTATAACTTTTATTTCTTAGTTATGGAATACTTTATAGGGAAAAAAGTAAATGGAAAAGAAATAAGCATTTATGTAATAATAACAGTAATAAAAATAACATTTATTGAGCATTTTCAGTATCCTAGACTAAGTACTTTACTATTATTACCTTATTTGATCCTGATAAAAATCATGGAAGGTGCTTTTATTACTTTCATTTCATGAAAGAATAAACTGAGGCTAAGTGATTTGTCCAAGTAAAAATAACTCACACAGGAAGGAAGTGCCCAAGGTCAGATTTGACCACATACCTTCCTCATTCCAGACTTAGTGTCTTTTCCCTGTGCCACCTGTTACCTCATACCTCATAATTATAATTTCTAATTATGTGGCTATTATTTATACATTCAAAGGAAAACAATATAATACTAAATAATGTTACTATTTTATATGGCATTCTGCCACATTCTTTTCAGATTTATTATGGAGCTTCTTATAAGTGGATTTTGCAACGACCCTTTACTTGAAAACAATATTCTCTCATATGCATGTGTAGAAATGAGTAGAAAAATAAAAATATTCATATAAGGTTGAACTCTTTAAAGGAAAGCACTCAAAACCAAATATCCAACCATTATATGGTATTAGTCTAGCAACAAAGTAAAATAACATCATGGATGGATGGTTTTTCAGTGGCCTTATTATTTCTCCTATGAGTCTGACTTTACCTATCATTTGGCTGACTCTTCTGATCCCCAAACTTCTCGGGATTCTTAAAACTCAAAAGAATTTTTTTTAAAGGCATCCAACAATTAGCTTTGGTAACATAACAGCCAAGATAAACAAAACAAATCATTTCATGAGGTTAAGCCAACACCATTTGGATATGCTAAATGCTGTTGGTAGATTGTCCCCTAATGAGAGCACCAACTATCTTTAATTAAATAAACCCATGAGGCAAGAAAAGAATAGTCCACATAGGCATAATCTACTAGTTGGTCTATAAAAGAGCTATTCTTATAACATGGCTAATGCAATGCCACAACTAAACACACATGTACATGAGCATGCACCCACACACGTATTGTTTTTGTTTTCAACCCATTCTTCAAGGCCCAGGTAAGTCCTGCCTCCTTTATGTATTATGCTACGTTGACTTCAATCCATATTAATCTCCATTCACTGTGAACTCCTTGAAAGCAGTCTATCTTTCTTTGAATCTCTATCAACTAGCACAGTGTTTGGCATATAGTAGGTGCTTAAAAGTAGAAGAATAAAGAACATCATTTGACACAAAAATTTGCTTAGTACTAGGAAGTAGTTTTAAATCTCAATCCTCTATTTAGATGATATTTGACTGCATGTCTGAACATTTATTGCCATATCGTATCTACTGCATACAATGTATTTTATCAAAAAAATCTTAATCTCTACTTTATTTGGTAGTCTTTTCTTGTCAGAATAATGCCAGAAAGTGTTTGTATGACATTTTATGATTTGTAAAGCATGGTATAACTACTATATCATTTTATCCTTGCAACAACTTTTCTTGAGGGGAACATGGTGGAGTGGTTAGTGGCTATTATTTACGCATAAGTAAATTGAGACAGAGGTTAAGTGACTTGTTCAAGATTACATAGTGTCTGAGGAAGAATTTCAACACATATCTTCCAGATTCCAAATACTGTCTTCCATCCACAATGCCTCCCTAAAGTTTTAAAATAGTTGAGGATTGGTACTCTGTCTTTTTTCAATGTCTACAAGACTTAGTATAGTACTAAGTACCTAATGTGATACTCAGAAACTACTAATTAATTCATAAAGAACTATGAAATTGTATTCATTTATCCATATGTGTCATCATTCTTTGGACATAAAAAGTATAAGGTTTTGAAAAGATTTGAGGTTTCTTTTAAAGTGTTGCTAGTAGCTTTTCTCCATTGAAAACTGTGTTTGGCTGATGCCAAAATAGATGGTTTAAAAATGAAAAGCACGGTAATATGAATATAGGCTCATTTATGTATTTATTTTTAAAAACTTACAGAATAATTTATTGTGTAATATCCTCATCAATAGCAATAAGTATTGTCATGATAGGCAAGGAAAAGTAGTTCTCACTAAGTATATGTAGCAATCACAAGATATTTGTACTATTTTTACAAATAGCTGACTATTTTGAATTTCAACATTTATTCTCATTTCACTTTTCCCTCATTTTTGTGCTACCTTCTCTTGTTACTTTTCTTTCCTTTTCAAATCTCTTTTACTCATCCTTTATACGATATTTTCTTCCTCTCTTTCTGCACTTTTCTACTACATCTAAAACTTCTCTTTGAAACTATTCCACCTATAGACTCAACTTTGTGCTTTGCTTTGTGACTACTCCTTCAACCCCCAAATTTTATCATTCACCTCACAATTATCATCTTTTCTTCTACAGTGTTCTTCAAAATAAAGTTAAATCAACATTGTGGGGACCAGGAGGAAGGGATATAGATTCTTATGCAGTTATAAGTTTGAGTGGCCTCTGAATTCCCCTTAAAACTTGATTCTGTATAGCTATTTTTAATGTTCAGAAAACTTGTAAATTTTCCCTCTGGGGCTCTGCACAAAAATGTCCTAAGTCATCCTGGCAGTGGGGCCAACATAATTGTCTAGTGTCCACAGTATGTAAAACATGGAACTTCTCTTTACACTCATGAATTCTCCCCAACATTCTTTAAGAATGATTTTAAAATATATTTAAATCAGTACAATGTGGTAGCATTCTTTCTCTACATGTATAGTAGATGCCTAAAGTAAAATGGAAATATAGATACATTATGTTGTATGTCAAGTATTTTGTAATTATGCTTTTTCCAGGAATGCATTGCTTTCTATTTCTTCACAATTATGTCATGTTAGCAGCCGGTATAAAGTAATTTGAAAGCAAAGTATGACAAATTGAACTTGGCAAAAACAAAAAGAAAACATAAAAAACCCAACCATCCTGGAAACTCTTTTGTGATATGAGCCTTTTAAGTCCTTGAAACTTTGAGAAGATCCGTCTTTATTAACTTTTGCTTTTTGCTGATGGTTTCTCTGGTTTTATTATAGCTCATAGCATTGTAAATTAATTTAACATGAAAGGATAAAAATGTTGCTTTTGAAATGTTTCTCATTAAATTATGGAAAAATATTACAATAAATAAAAGAAAAGAATGCCTCTGGTACCAGCTTCTGTTTGCTCAATTATTGCTGTACCAAAAGTGAATTATTGCACAGTTAACTTGGAAGCAATATTATTGCCATTATATTATAAAACAGATGAGTTGCAAACTTAAAAAAAAAAAAAGTACAGCATAGGTCCTTTGAAAGTGAATTCCCTTTCTATACTCGGTTAAAATTACCGTAGAATGATAGATGTAGAAGGTACCCTAGAGACCATCTAGTATAACTCCCCCACCTCTATTTTTCCTATTAGAAAACTGATTAAAAGACTTGTCCATAATCATGCTACTCGCAAAGGTCAGAACCAAAATTCCAACCATAGCCTTGAATGTTCTTGAGTCTTGAGACATCCAGTGTTACTGTCATACTACTTTGATGACAGATTTCTAGATATTTTGATAATGACAGGCCTAATTCTATATTAAATAACTATAAAGTAAAGTTTAGTCATTTATCCAATGTAACCCTAACTTTAGATGTTGCAGAATTTTGAGAGGCATATAATAATTAGTTAAAGATATTATGGAAATTCTTATGGGAGGTTATAATAGAAATTTTTTAAAAATATATATAGCCTTGCATAAAAGAGTATAAATAATTTTGTGATGAAAATAATAGAATGGAATACAGTGGAATTTTACAAATATTGGAAGATCACATAATGTAATAATATAAAGAAGTTAGAAGACTAGTTTTGATTCCTGACTGATGTACTTAGTAGTCTGGAACATCATTTGGCATGATCTTTATGACTATCAGTAAATCAGTTACTTCTGTGAGCCCCAGATTTTATATACAATGTATTTTTTTGTACAAAATGAAAATAATAGCATTTGTCCCAAATTTGTAGGGGAAAGGTGCTTCATAAACTCCATTCATTCATATAAATATAAGTTATTAAAAGAATATGAAAGAAATTTCCTAAAGTCATCCCTTACTTGTCTGGAACCAGAATTACATAAGATTTTGATTTAGAAGACTTGAAAAAATAATTAATGTAATTTCAATTTCAACTGAAATTTCAGTAAATTTCAATTTACTGATAAAACTGAGGCCCAGTGATCAAATGGCTTATCCAAGTTCATACAGCATTTGAAACTAAGATCTCTTATTCTGAAGCCAGGGCATTTTATACTCCAATGTACAGCCAGTCAAAAGAATGTCTAAACTGTGTCTATCTGGTACCAAAATAGATATTTAAAAATGAAAAGTACAACATGTATGAAGCTAACTAGTTAATCTAAAAATCTCTCATCATGGTGATAAAGGCATCGATGAGTTGCCTGAAGCCCTGTTTCAAATAATAATAATAAAGTTATATTTAGAAGTAATTTTTTAAAAAAACAAACTATGAACTCAGTTATTTGAAATGACAAAGAATTGAGGTATTCTGGTTAACTGATAATACTTACATGCATGTATATTTTTTGGTTTAAAAAAATTTAGACTGATAGCACAAATATATATAATCTGTTCTATAATTTAGAAAGAATAGGTATATGGCTGTCTGTGAAAACATCTTGGAAGCTACACCAAATAATTTATACTTAATAGAGAAATATATCATTTTCTTTTCTTTCTTTCTTTTTTTTCCTGAGGCAATTGGGATTAAGTGACTTGCCCAGGATCAAACATCCAGGAAGTGTTAAGTATCTGAGGCCAGATTTAAATTCAGGTCTTCCTAACTTCAGGGCTGGTGCTCTATCCACTGCACCACCCCCATCATTTTCTTATCATTTATATATTTAGCAATACAGTTAATTTCTGTCATGTCTAAACAGTTTATATTTTATTTAAGACAGCAATTTCAGAGTTTTGTCATATTTCTGTACATAGCTGAGCTAGCCAGACCATTAACCCAACATTATCCCTATCTGTCACACTTTCTCATTGATTAACAATACTGAGAAAACTTACTGTCTCTCAGCTGTTGATGAACACAGCCCTTTCTAGTTCTCTTGCATAAGATAAGAAGTTGGACTACATCATTTAAAGATTCCTTTTAGCTCTAGACATATGATTTTTTTAACTTAAAGGCCTTAATTGGATTTACTCTAAAAATAATGTACTAGGCATAAGATAGGGCAGCTAAACTTGAGTTCAAATTTGTCCTCAGACATATACTACTTGTGTGACCATGGGTATGCCACCTAACCCTGTTGCCTCAGTTTCCTCATCTGTCAAATGAGCTAGAGAAGGATATGGCAAACTATTCCACTATCTTTTCAAAAAAAAAAAATCCAAAATGGAGCAACTAAGATTTATGACTGAAACAACTTAACAATAATAAATGGGGCATTATTTGTTAACTGCCTCAATCTCCACTTGATTTCTCCAAGTGTGGACTATCTTCAAATAAACAGATAGCCTTATAAGAATGTTAAGGAATTATCAACAGTCAGAATTGAGTTGAAACAGGTCATTTATTAAGACAGTCAGAAATTAATCTTTAAACTCAACATGTCCAGAGGATGACTTTAAGATAATACAACCACTAGTGAGAGAACATCCGTTAAATCATTCTATCTTGATATATTAAAGATCCTCTGGGATCTTAATAATCCTCATATTCTTTGATTTTTTTCTAGAGGTTATTCCAAATCAGATAGAAATAGATTGCTTCTGTGCCTTCCACTGACACTGAACTCTTCAAGTATAACCTTGAGGGTATTTCTAGAAGTAGTCTAAAATTTTTAATGGTACATATTATCATCTCATAGAACTTCCATTTTAATGCCATAGTATTCTTAAAGTATGTTAGACATTCCATTTACAGAATCGCCTGTAACAGCAATTAGAAGTTTATGGTGCACATAATACAAAGCACTCATTTTCCAATCCAGCTTTAGAAGTATCTTTACTGTAGCTTCTTAGCTATAGTCATTTATCAATTCAGTCTTGAATATATCATCGGTTCATGATATTGTGAGACCTTGGTTATTAGGACATGGTGTCAGTCTTGCTCTATTTCTTAGCTTAAAAGTAATATTCCTAAAGCACAAGCCCAATCATGTTTTTGAAACCATGGAAATTATGCATTTTGTTCAAAGGGATTTTCAATGTAATTCACTGAATAAGCATTAACATCATATACATTGTCATGAAAATCTTATTTCGGTTTTAAATTTTAGTAGCCTTTACAGCATCATTTTATATGATACTGTACTATGTTTTATTATATTAAACTATACTATTTTATGTTGTATTCTATTATATTTCATCATATCATATCAAATCATAGAATAATAACAACAAAATTAATAATTAAAAACAGAAATAATGATAATATTTATATAATGCTTACCATGTACCATGCATTGTGCTAAGCACTTTACAAATATTCTCATTACAAATATTATCACAATACCCTTGGAGGTAGGTACTGTTATTTTTTTCATTTTACAAATGAGTAACCTGAAGCAAACAAGATTAAGTCACTTAGCCCAGTGTCTGTGGTTAGGTATGAATTCAAGACTTCTTGATTTCAGACCTAGTAAAAAGTACTCAACTTTAAAAAAAAAAAAAAAAAAAAAAGATTTCATTGCTATAGGAAACCCATAGGTAAGAAAGCCTTTCTACCACTACAGTTTTTGAGCACTGAGAGATTAAATAACTTACTCAGAGACATACAACCTCTGTCAGCTGCAGGTCTTCCTGGCCCCCAATACGAATTTTATATCCACCATTGTAGTAGTTTCTCAAATTTTTTTGTCTCAGACCTTTTATGTTTTTTAACCTCCATAAAACTTTTATTTATGTGGGTATGTCTGTCAAAATTTAACTTTATTAGCATTTAGGATGTATTGGTATTATTACAAAAATAGCTTTTACCTCAGTGACCCCTGAAAGTATCTTAGATATTTATATAGATTCTCAGATCTTTTGAAAATGATTGCATTATATTATACCTGCATTCATGTTATATTACATTATATAAATTTATGGAATTGGGTTTGAGTGATAGTTTTAGTTCTGGTTTGTGGTGACAAAGAAAATTTTATCCACATACTTTTTGTTTTGTTTTGTGCATCATGTCACGTCATATCAAATCATGCCAAGATGCATTACATTTCATGTTATTGCTACATGCATGATTTTGCATTAGCTTTTGAGGAGAATGTAAGGATGAATGGAAAGTGCTTTCTGTACTCTAAAGGCTTAAAGTCCACTGAAATAAAATACAAAGAAAAAATATGAGAGAGAGACACACACACACAGAGAGAGATATAGAGAGAGACACACACAGAGAAAGCGAAAGACAGACAGACAGAGACAGAGACAGAAAAGGGGGAAGGGAGGGAGGCAGGAAAGGAGAAAGAGAGAGGGAGGGAGGGAGAAATTCTTAATAAGTAAATAAGAATTTATTAAATATCTACAGTATGCCAAGCTTTATGCTAGGTTTTGGAGTGACAAAGACCAAAATAGCTGTCAGATCTGTGAGACAGGAAAATCAGAGACTATGGGATCTAGGGAAATCAAAAAAGGCACCATAAAAGTCCTAATAGGGAAAATACCATGTGCTTGTGTAAATTTATATGGCATATAGAGATATAGATATCTCTATATAGACAGATCAAATCAGATCGGGAAATGCCTTATAAATGAAGTGGAGTTTGAGGTAAACCTTAAAGGAAAACAGGCTAAGAAACAAAGGTGAAAAGGGAATGCATCTCAGGTATGGGGGAAACCTAGACCTAATTTATGGAGATGGTAGATAGATCCTTGAGTAGTAAACCTGAATGAGAAAATGAATGAAGGAATGAATACACAATGTCTGGCTATTTGCCAAAATCAAATCCCTTGTCACTACTCAATTTCAGCTTGTCCAAAACCAAGATTATTGATTGCCTTTCCCAAAACTTTCTTTTCCTTCTGAATTGAGGATTTCACTTAATGAAATGTTCATTACTCATTCTCCCATGTTTGAAACTTTAGTATTATCTCTGACTTTTCTTTCCCTCATCTCTAACATTCAACTGGTTACTAAAGACTGATTTTACTCTGCCACACAATATCTTTTTCATCAATTCCTTCTTCTCTACAACTGCTGTCAGCATCTTATTTTTGTTGGTTTTGTTCAGTCATGTCTGATTTGCTATGATCCCATTTGGGGGTTTTCTTTGCAAAGATATTGGGATAGTTTGCCATTTCTTTCTCCAGTTCATTTATAGATGAACAAACCAAGACAAACAAGGTTAAGTGACTTGCCTAGTCAGCCAAGTGTTCTGTCCATTGTGTTACCTAGCTGCCCCATCACCCTTTTAGAGACCCTCTTTATCATATGACTACACAAATATGATATTCTCTTAAGAGACCTCTCTTCTTCCATTCAATATCCATTAACACCATTCTTTCTAGACTTCATTCTGCTCAAAAATGGCCCCTTATTACCTTCAAGGAAAAACTGAACTCCTTTGTTGGGCAGTGTTATCTACTGCCATTCTATCTTTCCATTCTTATCTTGTATTATTCCCTATCCAGTACTCTAAAACTCATGCCAATCAGATCACTTTTTGATGAACAAATATGCTCAGTGCTTTCCTATTTTTTGTGATTTTGCTAGTGTTCTAACCTGGAATGCCCTCCTTGTGAAGAAAGAGTTCCACTAAGTCTTATGAAGCCTCCTTCATTTTTGATACTGGTTTTCTTCTCTTTCTTTTTAGTTCAGGCTAATATTTTATTTTATTGTTCTTTTTAAAAACCAACATCTAGTTTTATTTATCAATTGAATGTGCATTTTTTGCTTTCATTTTATTAATTTTTGTTATATCTTTTATTGTTATACCTTTATACCTATACCTGTTATGCCGTTAGCCCCTGGATAGATGACTGCCTCAAATTTACCTCCTTCCCCATCTAATTTTTTTTTTTTTGCTAACACAAAAGATAAGATCTGTGATTACATAGAAAACTGTCTTTGTAAAAACTCTTTTTACTTAGCCAGATCAGCACCTCTCTAAAGCTTAGGGTTCTTTAGAATTGTCTGGAGGCATTAAGAGACTTAATGATTTGCACAGCCTGAAATCCAGGGCTAGAATCAAGATGTTTCATCGTCAGAAGCCTTCTCTCTAAAAACCATGGGCATCCTACCTTTCTAATTCATATTGTTTGTGGATTGTGTTTGTGTGAAGAAGAAATCTTTGGGTCACCATAGAGAATTCAGATCAGAAAACCAGAAAAAGTCATTCTCACTTTAAATTTAATAATTGAAAATAAAGTACAGACAAACTTCATTTTATTGTGCTTTACCTTATTGTGCTTAGCAGATGTTTTGTTTTGTTGGGTTTTTTTTTTTAAACAAACGGAAGATGGTAGTAAGCCTACAATGAACAAATCTATAAGCACAACTTTTTTTCAACAGTGTGTGCTCACATCCTGTTTTTGTGTCACATTTTAGTAATTCTCACTATATTTCAAACTTTTTTTATTATTATACCTATTAGATTGATCTGTGGTCAGTGATGTCTGTTATTATTATTGTACTTGTTTTGGAGCTCTATGATCCACTCCCATATAAAACAACAAACTTAAATGTTATGTGTGTTCTGATGGCTTCACTGATCATAACCTTCTGATCCTTGTTTCTTTGGACTTCCCTATTCTCTGAGACACAATAATATTGAAATTATGCCTTTTAGTATTCAGGTAAAGGAAGGAGTCAATTAATGTGACAAACTTTATTGCTGTCTTATTTTAAGAAATTGTCACAACTACCCAGCCTTCAGCAACCATCACCCTGATCAGTCAGCCTCCATTAACATGGAGGATCCAAGACCTTCCACCAGCAAAAAGATTACTTCTCCTCAGTGAAGGCTCAGTTAATGATTAGCAATTTTAGCATTAGTGTATTTCTAATTAAGATATGCACATTTTTAGACATAATACTATTTCATACGTAATAAGCTACAGTATGGTATAAATACAACAACTCTTAAATGCACTGAGAAATCAAAAAGTTCATGTTACTTACTTGAATCAAACCCATCATATCCTCCTGAATATACTTGTTTTTCATTGGCTTTGACTACTTAACATTTTGAATTGTTTGTGTTGTAATTCTCATCTCCCAGGATAAGCACTTTCTTTAATATTACAATATATATAAATTAATCAGTAATATGATATAGGGATTTTGCTTAAATTTGCCTGAATAATGACCTCTACATAGAAGGAGCTGTCTAAAAGTTAGCTTCTTCTGGCCTGAAAGCCAACTCCAAGGTTAAAGTACCACTGATGTCATTGACAAATATAAGTAGTAGACTGGAGAAAGAATTGGGGGGGGGGACAAGACAAGTGGGAAGGGGGGTTGGAAATAAGTAGAGGAGGAAAGAATTAGGTAAAGAAGGTAAAAAAGAGACTGGAAATTTTATTGAGTTATTTAGTGACTTAAGTATCACAGAATTCCTACTTCTGATTTTAATAGATATAGCAATTCATTACCTAGCAATTCATGGACTATTCTCTTATTAAGCATGAAGAAAAAGAATCCCCAATAAGAGAAATGAAATATATAAATCTGAAAATTAATTTTATTAACTTTTTAATTCAAAACATTTCATTGTGCTCATAACCCCTAAGAAAATTTGATTGCTATAGAAATTTTACCTATGATGTCATTGTGACCATAATGCTTTAAATGACCCATTTATCATTACAAATGAAATGAATCAGGATTATATGATGGATCCTGTCTCAATCTGATTTATTCAGTCATGGTCCAAAAAGGAAAGCTAAAAATTGTACAAGATTATAGATATAGATACAGTTCTCCAAGAAAACCATAATATCATTATCTAAAGTCACTAAGTCAGTAATATATCTCTTCTGATGATAACTGTCTTCCTGAAACAGATATAAAGAAAGACAATAATGTCAAAATGCAATAACAGATATTGGTAAAGAAATGCTAAATGCAGAAAATAAAATCCCTATGAATATGTGATACAGTCTGTGAATTCAACTCAGTGTTTTGTACAAGATTAATTCAAAATATCTTAAAATCTTTCTTTTGAGTAATTTTTATCTCCAATTATTTTTTCAAAGATAAATATACCACAGCTATTTGACTGTTCAGCAGACTGAAGTGTGCTTTGTTAAAACTCTAGGGAATATGCTATTTTCTAATCCAACCTAGCAAAGTAGTTTTAAACATTGCAGAGGATATCAGGGCTTTAAATACACACACACACACACACACACACACACACACACACACTCCACTATGCTTTAGTAGAAAAAAATATATTTTATAGGATTTTGCAGTTAAATAATTTGAGTTTGTCTATATATTAAAAAATCTTCATATTCTATTTTTGGGAAATAGTGTATTTTGGGACTTTTTACTCTGATTTTTAGAAGTCTTAACTTTGACCTATATTTTGCTAATATGATAAAGGTTAAGCTATACTATGACTTGTGCTAAGTAGATCTGGCAGTTTTTAAATTAGATTTTTTTATTCATTTTACATTAAATCCCCCTAACACCTTACTGATTAGTTTATACATATTGTCATTTTAAAGAGACTGCTTAGCCTGAGAGGTGAGAATTAAAGCAAAAACAAATCAACATCTTAAACACCCCACACCAATCAATATGTCAGATGTACAGCATGTAAGTTAAAGAGGCATAGCTTTCTCCAAAAGCACAGCCCATCTTCAGTGGAAGCAAAAACATTTTTAAAATAATGGAGAATCTGACATTTTCTGCATCAAAAGTATATTCTCTGCACTTCTTCTATAGATTGTAGCCCAGTGCTACATAGGGATGTCTAGACTTATAAGATTTGATGACTGATATATTGTTGGGAATCATTTGAATATCACAGCTCTATCCCAAACTACCAGACCATGGAATCAGTGGCATATCATGAATTCTTTCTACTGTTCTCTTAAGGAATTTCTCAGGATAAACCTTGAAGAAGATGACATACCAGTAACTGTCATGCATTTTGTTTTTATAAATTCCCTTCTATTATCCTAGAAAAATCTATTACAATTGAACTTTTAATTACATAAAGGTACAAGATGCCAGTTGGAACTCATTCCTATAATCTAGAATATAGAAGGACAGTGAGAATGCTGAGAGACAACAAAATCAATAACAGGTCACATTTATAAAGTGCTCTCCAGTTTATAAATTAAATAAAACAAGGTAGTAGAAAGAAAATTTTCCATTCTAGGAGATAGAACATGTGGATTCTAGTCTCAAACGAGATAATGTTTATAATTCTCAGCACAAATGTCTGGTACTTAGTAAGTACTATATAAAAGTTAGCTAGTATCAGTAGATTCAATAGTCATCATCATCATTGTAGGGTCTATCCTACTCCTTATTGATTACCCACCAGGAAATTTGAACAATTTCATTAATGTTTTTTGGATTGGGAATCTTCTTAAATAAATCTAGGTCAAAATGGATTTTTCCTTATTTCCTAAATCTGCTTTCTACCATCCTTTTATCCTGTTTCCTCTGTCTGGTCACCATATGTTATCTTCTCTATTTTCTAAATGTACAGTTTGTTTGAAATTTATTCAATGCCCTCCTCTATAACTTTTGACCTTGAATCTTGGATCACTTTAATTCCCTTCAGAGGATCTGGCTAGGAACTTATATCCTGAACTAGCTTTTACAGTAATCAAAGGAACTAAAACAAATTAGTTTTAAGTTGAAATAAGCCTGATATTTAGGGAGTACTAAAAAGAAAGGCAAAGACTGATTAATGCTGTAATTTTGATCTCACTAACTATGAAACATGATCCTCTTTGTATCTATAGTGTAACTATTGTATGTAATACATACATATATCCTGAAAACCCCTTAATACAGGTATACTTAGTACAAGTGTGTACTACTATAAGGGAAACTAGAAGTTTGGAATGAAGAATAAAGTAGAGATTCTCCTAGAAAAGTAAGAGTATTAATAGCAGGGACTTTGTCTTTAAAAGAAAACAATACTGTCCCTTTCCTTTCTCTGTCTCCATCCCCTGAATGGTAAGAATGGAAAATTGCCCAAGGAAGTTGAAATCAAATCTGCCACTAGGGAACCTTCTGAGAGCCACTCTGAAGACTACTTTACTGCTTGTGTTACCCTGATCCCCCCCAGTAATTCAATAGGAACAGTCATACTCTGAAATCTATATATCTTATGTTCTAAAATCTATGTCTTTTTAAAGATTTAAGAAAATGATGAGAAATCACATTTGTATAGTGCTTAGCAATTTTCAAACACATTTCAAAACAGTTTCACAAACCAATCTCACAGAATATTTATAACCCTACAAGATGTTTTAGGGAGATATTATCCACATTTTACAAATCAAGAAATAGACAAATAGAAGTTAAGTGATCAGTCCAAAGTAACACTGACAGTTCCAACCTCAGAACTTAGATCTTCTAACCTCAATCCAATATTAATTTTCTAAGGGAAAAATTTCATTTATGCAATTTGGTTTTTAAAGCACAATCACTTCTCATTAATTATTCCCAACTCCAGTCCTGCCTTATTTTAAAAAAGTTAAACTATTTAAAAATTTTATTTTATTAAAAAAAGAAAAGGAATAGTAAACAAAATAAAATAAAACAAAAGAGAATATTGTCAGGGGCCCAGCAGAACATCAGGGAGAATTGAAGATATATAACAACAAATTACCAGTTAAAGAAAGTATATATATTAGTAGAAGAAATTATATTCATGAATGTCCAATTTTTGTTTACTTCCTTATAAAATTGTTCTTCTGTTCTTTGTTACACACCTTTCTTTACTTTATTCTTTTTCCCCCTTTAATCCTCTCCAACCTCAAACAAGCTATAATTAAAGATATATTTATGCATACATATGTAGCTATATACATACACATACATATACACACATCACCCCCGACTCCAACACAAGCACATATTTTCCCTATCCCTTTCCTTTAATTCTGCTCCTTAACTTGCCTTGGAATTACTTAAGCTCCCCCGACCCGAGGATCCCTCTCTTCTTCCCTCATCCTTTGCTTGCCCATCTGCCCATCCCTCCCCACTTATTTCTTTAGCACCTTGTGGAAGGTGCTATACCCTTCATGGTATATATGTTGTGTTGCCTATTTAACCCATTCCTGATGTGGGTAGATTTTCAGAACTATGGGTCCTCTTCCTCCCATCTAATGCCTGTGTGTCTATTCTTCCTCTGCACCTCATTTGTATAACATCATCATTTTTAACTTTTCCCAATTTTTTTTTGAGCTACCTTATTGTTGATGTTAATCTTAAACATGTGGTATACATTTTTATGTTAGAAAAACACAAATAATTTGTCCATGTTGAGTTCCTTGAAAATGATCTTTGAAATTGGCTCTTATATGTTAAATTTTCTATTAAGTTCAGATTTGGTTGATAGAGTCCTGAAAATCTGCAAGCTCATTGAATGTCCATTTTTTCTCATTCAAGATTATAGATAATTTTGCTGGATATGATATGTTTGACCACAGGACTAGTCATTTTGATTGTAGATAGATATGATTCCAGGATTTGTGGTCTTTTATTATGGAAGCTGATAAATCCTGTACAATTCTAATTGTAGTTTCAGAATATTTTAATTTTTTCTTGTTTCTTGCGAATTTTTTTCTTTGATCTAGGGGTTTTGAAATTTGGCGATGGTATTCCTATGTGTTTTCTACAAATGATCTCATTGAGATGACTGGTGGAGTTTTCCTATTTCTACTTTCCCACATGTTCTATCACTCCAGGACAATTTTCTTGGATCATTTCCTGCATTGTTTTGTCAAAGTTCTTTTTTGGTCCCAACTTTCAGGCAGTCCAATTATTCTTGTATTTTCTCTTCTTGATCTGTTCTCCAGATCTGTTGTTTTTCTTATGTTTTACATTCTGTTCTATTTTTTCATTCTTTATAATTTGTTTTGTTATTTCTTGATCTCTCCTGGGACTTCTCCTTGACCAGTTCTAATTTTCAAAGAATTATTTTCATCTTTGAGTCTCTGTATCTCCTTTTCTAGTTGGTTAACAATTTTTTCCCGTAATCTTGCGGGTTCTTTGGATAGTTTTTATTTATTATTATTATTATTTCTTATGTTTTTTCTCAATGGCTTTAATTTGATTTCTAAATTCTGTTTTGGGTTCTTCTATAAATTCTCTCTGGGCAGGGGGCCATCTCACATTTTTCTTTAGAGTAGAAGCTTTTTTTACTTTAGTATCCTTCTTTGCAGATGAGCCCTGATCTTCCCTGTTTCCATAGTAAGTTTGTATGAGGGGTTCTTTATTGTTAGCAATTTTTTTTAGTAAGAGGTATTAGTGTAAGCATCTCAGCCAGTGATGAAATGGTGCCTCCAGTTTCATTTCAGATCTGTCCTCTGACCAGGCACCCCAAATTAAAGTTTCACCCTCTCCTGCAAGTGCTCACAGCCAGCAACATTCCAGCTCCACTGCTTCTGCACTCACAGGGTGCTGGTTTCTTCTTGCTCAGGACACTGTCTTAGCAGCACAGCTGGACTTTGTATTTCTAATCAGCCAAGGTTCCTTCACTCTTCCTGGACTCAGTCCTCTGACTCCTCAGGTTGTCTGGGAAATAAAAGTTTTTTTGGTTCCTGGCTGAATCTCAGCCCACCCAACTCCCCTGGCTCCCCACTTGGTATTTCTAAGGAGCTAGTCTGCTTGCAAATTACACTGGATAATCCTCAGCCCCAATTTTTCTTCAGATCTCCTCAAGTTGTGCTAGAGGACCTCAGTTCTACCCCAGTCTTTGTGATTTTTCACCAATCTATGTTCCCCCAGAAGTACAAATTCCTTGCTTGTGAGGGAAATCTGGAGAGCTTGAAATTTACTGACCTACTCTGCCATTTTACCAGAATCTTCCCCCTCCCCTAAGTTAAACTATTTATACAGTGATTGCAGCTTTTATAACATGAAACATTCCATATCCAGGAGCAATCATTTCTCTTCAGTGAAAAATTGTATTCTGACTTTAATAACCTGGAACAAAAAATGATTGTTGAATTTTATTGAAATTATATGATCTTTTAGTGTAGTCTTCACTTACATTATTGCAATAATTGTATATATTTTTCTATTTTTTTCTTTATTCTTCATGACTTCCAACAAGTTTTCCTTTGCTTCCTTGAACATTCATCATTACTTGTAACATATAGTAAACTATTATACTCACATACCATATCTTTTTCAGCTATTCCCCAATTACTAGAATTCATACTGTTATCCACCATTTAGTACTACAAACATTTTATAGTAACTATTAGGATTTTTAAATATATAGAACCTTTGTTTTCTTCCATTCACTTCTGGGGGAAACTTGTGAGTAACAGTATGACTGGGTCAACATGATATTCCAAATTCTTATCCAGAAGTTTGATCAATTTACAGCATTACTGACAGTGTATTAGTGAACCTTAATTCCCAAAGTCCTTCAAATATTGACTCTTTCTATTGAACCAACGCTTCCATTGTGACTGCTTTCTAGATAGAAGATAGACAACTTGTTAAATGTAAAATTAATTAAACTTTAAATAAATATTATTGTTTTTTAATTCAGCTCTTCTTGAGGCTTAATACCATATAACTCCTTTTTATTATCATTATATATATATATATATATATATATATATATATATATATATATATATCTTAGGTTGATTCAGATAAACTATAACTTTTCTTCAGGAAATAATATATTTTCAGTACTTTTTCAGCCCCAAGAATTATTCTGGTCTAATATTATATTAGTAAAATTGCCAAGTGTGTACATATATACACATAGAGGGGTGTCAAAAATCTTAATGCAATATATAAATGTGTGCATGTATATGGGTGTGTAGACATAGATATGGATTTGTATATGGATATAGATATCAAGGTCATGGGAGAATAAGAGAGTCCTATTATTTCATCATTATAAGAAGCTCTTGGGGTGAAAATTATTTCACCAAATCATATCAGTAACACTGATATGATTTAATGAGTTAGAAAATTTCCCATAGCACTAAGAATTGTTATTGTTGTTTGTCCTTTGTTCTGAAGAGGACCCTGAGATCAGGGAAGTGATGCCATGACATGCAAATGAATTGGATTGAACTGAGGGAAGGCTGGGCAAGGGCATCTGCCTCACTTTCCTCTCCAGAGCCATCTGCATCCAGTGGCCCAGATATAGATCAGGACAACTGAAGATGGCCCTAGATACAATAGGAAACTTGGGCCTTTTTAAGCTAAGGTCTTCAATAGGTCTCAGTTTGACTGAGATTGCACCTATTCAGTGATTAAGGTTAGGTAGCAACAGAGGCAAAGAATCTCTTCTTTCACCTATTCCAAAAAAAATCTAGATGGATGGATGTATGGATGGAGGATGGATGGATAGATAGACGGATAGATAGATAGATAACTAGATAGATAAATGAATCTGGGAGGGGAAGAACTCAGGAATTCTTGCCAAAGCAGAAATGATTGCTTAAGACCTAACCTTAGTCACAAAAAACAAATGTCAAAAACAAGCCTTGAACCTAGCCTTCCCTAACTATAGGCTTTGTAACTCCATCCACTATAAACCAGCCTGAATCTCATGTGCTTTCCTTCCTTCCCTCTTTCATTCTTTTATCTTCCTTCCTTTTTTCTTTTTTCCTTTTTTCTCTTCCTTCTTTCCTTCCTTCTTTGCTTCCTTTCTTCCTTCTTTTCTATTCATCTTATTTTTGTTTATTTTGCTAATGTCTAAAACAGGATTATAATTTAAACTATTAACAGCAAACATACTTTTCTAAATTAAGGCAATCCATTTTAGAAATCTTTGCAGACCATATCTTTTTCAGCTCAAATATCCTTTTATTTGACTTTTATATGAAGTATTAATGAAATCAAATAAAAGCTACCCTTTAAATATAGGTTTTACTCTATTATATGAGCAATTAATTCAAGAACAGAATTAGGAAACGTTTTTGTTTTGTTTTGTTTTTTTAACTTTTCTATTCCTTCTTTGGATACTCTGGAGATAATACTACCTTTTTATTTTTGCATTTGGTAAAGGAGCACATGAAATATACATACTGACAAAAAGCCCAATAAGTAATTTTGAAGACCTGCTCTTTAACTTTTATCCATTTTTAAAAGCACATAAAAAACAAATGTTAACCTTACCCAAGAGAGTTCCTTTTATTTCCATGTTCCTTTTAACTTCTTCTTTCACAGAGAATGAATACTGCCATAGATAGATTAATGTGGTCCTTCAAGAGGCCATACAGAAAAACACTGTTCTGGGCTAACACTTTGTAGTGTGATGTTGTAATTACTCACCAAGTGAATATTAATCAGGACTCGATTACAATAGAATTACCTGTTACGTTCACATTAATAGCAAATGAACTCCTTCTGATTGATGTTGTTGTAATGAATACAAAAGGAATTAATAATGATCTAGCACTCATTGTGAGGCATAGTCATTAAGGGCATACCATCAAAAGTCTAGTAATTCTTTACAATAAATGAGCATTAATTAAATAAAATCACAATGGAATTCCTATTGAATTACTTATATCCACATTACGAAGAAATTAGTCACTTGAGATTAATGTTATTGCAATGAATTCCCAAGAAATTAATAATGATTATCCACTTTAAGATATCTTAGAGGAAAAACTTTTTTATTTACTAAATGGTAATGATAGCAAAGAAAAAGATTTAAGAAAGACTGTGTGTGGCTTATTAGTATAAGAATAGAGAATCAGATCAGATTCTTCACTTGCAATATATATTAATTCAAAGGATTTTCTCTGTAAACATAACCTTTACGGGCAACATTTATGCCTTGCTTCCAATGGAAAACTTGATGAGACATCTAAGTTGTCAGAATAATATTGACTTTATTTCTATTAGGAAATAAGAAAAAATACTCTTACTTGAAAAATATCTCTTTGGACTACTGAGCAAAATGTTATGAACCATTTTAGTCAGTGCTGAAATTTAGAAGCAGAGGAGGCCCAGATTCTTCATATACAATTTCTAAAGTGTAATTGAGCATATATATATAGAGAGATATATATGCCTATATATCTACATATATATATATATATATATATATCTCAAGATAAATAAAAAAATCAGACTCTCTCAATAAAGGAGCTTTCAATTTAATAAAGGAGTTTTCAATTTGAAAATTGCCATAGTAACAATTCCATGTCAGAAACAAAGTAGAATTACATGACTTTTGTGTTCAGAATCATTTCTTATAACATTTGGAAGGATGGGACATTAAATGTCCCTTATACCATCATATCTATGTGTTATTTTATGTAATGTATATATAATATGTATTTTATATTTGTATATATATGTGTGTATTATATATTCCAAAGACATGCATATTACATAGCAAATGAATACCAGGTGATTAATAAGTATTTCTCAATTGATTCCTGATCCCAGTTCCTCTTGATGCACCAATGCTAATGTCTTCCCTTTGAAACTGCTTTGCATTCTGTGAATGTATGCATGTGTAAGAGACAGGCAGACAGAGACAGACAGACAAAGAAACAAAGACAGACAGAGACAGACACTGACAAAGAGAGAGACACAGAGACAGGAAGAGGGGTAGGGAGGAGAGTTTTCTTTGTGTTTCCAATATTTAGTATAGGACCTGGCCGTGGTAAAAGTTTAACAGATATTTGTTTATTGACTGATTCAAATGTATGTTTATGTAGTTTCTATTGTTATTTGGTCCAGATTATGTTTACATCCAGAGTGAGAAACTCAAAACTTGTAAAGTCTCACAAATGCAGCCAAGCACCTCTACTATAACTTAGAGAATTTCTGAGGGCACTGAGAAATTTAGTCATATAATCAGTATATTTCTGAGGCAAAACTTGAATCTATATAGGTATCCATAATTCTAAGACTGGTCCTCTACTACATGTCTGATACAATTCTTGGTGATGGTGTACATCATTGGAGAGCATAGCCAGAATGATTAAATCACAGAACTTTTTGGATTTTCTTCTTAATTAGTTGACTATTTCATCTTTTAGAATACATAAAGTACATAAAAATATTTTGCACCATTATATTCACCCTCACCAATATTTGTAACCAGGTAATGTCATCCACCATTGGCCAATTATCAGAATATATATGTGTGAACAGTGCAATTCTCAAAATGATAATTTATTTAAGTGATTAGGGATTATTAGCATATAAGAATGATTTTTGTTGAATTTGGCAAACAGATAAATTGCATTTCTATTTACATTTTTTTTGTCTCTGGAACTAACTGCTGGTATGCTATGTTTTGTTTTATTTTTAATCAGCTTTTCAGTTTTATTGAAAGTCTCTCTTTAAGGCAATTTATCAGCATAATTAACGATCACTGTACCAATGTATTAATTGTATCAATGAATACTTATATATTACTATAAAAGGATTTATCCAAATAGTCAGTGGAAGTAATTATAAAAATGGCCTTATACTCTTTTTCTTTTTAGTCCAACTAATAAATAAACCATGACAAATTTAATATACTTTTGTCCTTCAAAGAGTTGTAATTTTTGTCTCTATCCTCTCATCTAAAACTTAATAGCTGGCTTTGGGAATTACTGTGATTGGAAAATTCATCCTCCTACCATTAGTCTGATGATGAGCTTCTATCCCATTTAGGTAGGTCACTGGTTGGATCACAGATATAAAATTGGACCCATACTTGAAACTTTTCCAGCTTAATATGGTCTGACAGAGTTTGCATTTTATCAGTATGGCATTTGTGAACTCAAGATCACCTTCATGTCATGATGTAGCATCCTTTTAATGAAATAAATTTTATGTAACTTAAGAGAAAGCCAGAATTGATAGAATTTAGTAGTACCAGTTTATAGTAAGGTATTGGATTTTGTTCTTAATTAGTTGACTATTTCATCTTTTAGAATATATAAAGGTCTAATAGAATACAATAAACATTTATTAAGAACCTACCAAGTGTCAGGCATTGTGCTAAGCTCGGGGGAATATAATTAATAAAAAGAAGAAAATTTCTGCTCTCAAGGAGCTTACAATTCAAAAGGGAAACAATAGGCAAGAGGAGACAAGATTGGTGGAGATGTAGAAGTTCGGACATCAGAACCATCTTGATCCATGAAATTGAAAACAAGCAGGGCAGCAGAAGCAAAGTGGAGTGATCTGAGACTTCAGTTTCTACCCTCTATAATGGCAGGGGTTGGGAGAAATTTTTGATACATAAACCTCTAAAAAAAGCAAGGAAGACTGAAGGTAGTAGTTTCAAGCAAGGTTCTAGCTAGTCTCATGTTGGTGAGTTTAGAAGAAATAAGCTTAACCTCAGAGTATCGTTTTGTTCCCTGGTGCTGATATCAGGCAGAGAAGCAGATGTAAAGCAGAATGATCCCAAAGTCTACGTTCTGTATAAAGGAAGGAATTGGGAGGAATTTTGATAATCTACTTTCCAGTCCTCTAATCAGAAGGGAGAGGAGGCTGAGGGAGATAGGATCAAAAGTTGATGTGAAATAAAGGAAATAAATTATCCATCCAGGCATAATATTAAAAGATCACTTAGAATTTATAAACATGTATATGTACTTCTATATCTAAATTTTGTGTAATACTCTTTAAATAGAATAATGAAATAAATTGTTAGCCTATGAAATGATAGAGACTGATAGTTACTCCATATGTTGCAGTAGATTCAATCAACATTATTTATACTGGATGTTTTCTTATAATTATAAAAATGAACATGGGCTAACAGCCAGTATTTTAACTGAAATGTAAAAGTGTTTCACTTGAGAATTTCAAATGCCTTGCAATGAGTACTGGATTTGCTTTCCCATAAGGCAGGCACATTTTATTATTATTTTAGTGTTCCACATGATATGTTACAGTATCAAAGGAAAGCTCTAAAATGCATACTCAAAATCCTGAAGTGCCCTTCCTTCCTTCCAAAAAAATATAGCACTAGATTCAGTATAGACTTTGGAGTTAATAATATTCAAGAACAAACCCAGCAGTTGTACTTGCCTGATTTAGCTCCTGCTGTGATGATTTTTTTTATTAACTTTGCAATTATATTGTACAGTTAAATTCAGTGTATCAAGCTGTGGCTTTTTTTTTTTTTTTAGCTATCTCAATAGTTCATAGATGACTTCAAATTTTCAACAGCAATGAATAGAGCTTGTCTAGAAGTCCTGTCTGCACTACTAAATTTTGTATGAAATCTTCCTAACTAAATCTTATCTTATAGTATCCACTTGGGGTTGGACACAACAAATCCCAAATATGAACACAAAAGGGTACAAAATATTTGAATAGAAATTTAAAACAGCAAGGGCCTGAGCTAAATCTACCTCATCATTCACAATTTATTCAACTCTATGAACACAGAAATATATTGTAAGACATCAAAAATCTATTATTTCATAGTAGAAAGTAATGAGAGTAGACAGTCAAAAGGTAGAAAAAATGTCACATATCTACCCTTTTATATTCTTGTATGTATATATATGTATATATACATCCACACATACATACACATACAGATGATAATAAATAGATCAATTGAACACAGAACTCAAATGAAAAAACATACATTAATATATTAAAAGAATACTGTTTTTTGGGGTTGTTAACTAATACCTTCTTTTAAAGTATCTTGGCTTAATTAAAAAAAAAAAAAACTTACACCAACATTGGTCTAAATTAGGAACCCTGAAGCCTGGGTCTACTAGCCTATTAAATAAACATTACAAATCTAAAAATCTGAATAATCCAGCAACTTTTTCATTATTTTCCTAATGCATCAGTCTGGAAAGATCTGTTAGAGTAGAGGAGGGGAATCTCCTGCTGTATAGAAAATAATTATACTTCTCAGAGTCCAAAAAAAAAATTGAAGAAATAATCACTTTGATTTAGAGAGAATAGAGAAGTCCCTTAATATAGAAGCTTATTTAGCAAACCAATCCCAAGTTGGATAAACAAGGATGTGCAGCTAGTTGGTGTAGTGGATAAAACACCAGCCTTGAAGACAAGAGGACCTGAGTTCAAATATGACCTAAGACACTTAACACTTCCTAGCTGTGTGACCCTGGGCAAGTCACTTAACCCCAATTACCTCAGGGGAAAAAAGGCTGTATAGCACTGAAGTGAAAATATATATACTAAGTTTAATATAAAAGGGTGAGTTAAGTTAGCATACCGTAAGTACAGCAATAAAAATAGAATTTTTTTAAAATGCTCTTTGGGTTGTACCATAAAACTCCATCCTGAGCTTTGAGTAACATCCCCTTTTCTGTTCTTCTATTATATAAAGACACGTTTTCACAACTAAAGAAAAATCCAACTTGCCTTCCTCTGTCCAAAAAAGATAAATTAATGCTTTTATTCTCAAGTTGTTCTTCCTACATATTACTTGTATGTTCAAGCCAAATTCTATAATATTCTTATCTTCAATCTGAATCAGGATTTAAAGTCTGATGGTTAATTTCTAATTATTCAATTTTCTAATTTCTAAGAATCATAGACCTGTAGTCCTTCATGGGTTTCCCACCATTCTTTTTTTTTTTTTTTAAGAATTTTGTTTTTAATTTATTTCATTAAATTCAAAATAAGAAAAAAAAGAATAGAAAGAAGAAAAACAGAAAAAGAAAATTAAAAACAAAAAACAGAACAACATTTTCATGTATTCAGAATCATGGAGGATTCAAAATATATAAAATAAATTCCATTTCAATAAAACATATATAATAATAGAAGAAATTATTTGTGTTTCCATTTTTTTTGCTTCCTTATAGGTTGTTCTTTTGTTCTCTGCTTTGTACTTTTTTTTTTACTTTTTTTCACTTTCATCCCCCCCACTTTCCCCAAACCAGCTATAGTTAAGCACAGATGCAAACATATACACACACACACTAATATATATACGCACATATACATTCATACACACTCAGACCCACATACATATATACATAGAGCTATTTGCATACATGTGTATATATCTGTGTATAGACATATATCTATGTATTTAACTGTATATAAATATGCATCTAAAACAATATAGTATGACTGATATATAATGTAGATTTCTCTCTTGATTGAATCTTTAGGTTTGACTTTGTTTAAGGTAATGATTACCAGCCCTACTTTTTATTTCTAATAAATTCTACTCCTGATCCTTGTTGTTACCAGTGTTTGTGTATATTTCTTCTTTCCTATCCCTGCCAACTCTTCTTCTTTAATTCTGCTCCTTAATTTGCCTTGCTATTACTTAACCTCCCTCAACTATGGAATCCTCCCCTGTATTCTTCCCCCACCCTTTGCTTCCTCTTCCCCCATCCCTCCCCTCTTATTCTTTACGGATTTTGGAGAGTGCTATATCCTTCATTGTATATATGTAGAGTTTGTCTATCGTCTATTTAACCTATTCCCAATGTGAGTAGGTTTTCAGAACTATGAATCCTCCTCCCCCTTCTAATGCCTATGTGTCCATTCTTCCTCTCATTTGTATAATTACTACTTTTATCTTTTTCTAGACAGTTTTACTTATACTCAATTCTGCCCCAATCTTTCTTTTTAGATTCCCAGTTGCTGATGTTAATCTTAAGCATATGATGTACATTTCCATGTAAAAATAAACAATCGCACATATTATATTTCTTGAAAGTAATCTTTAATATTTGTTCTTATAAGTTCAGGTGTGATTGAGAGAAAATGCTGAAAATCTGTAAATTTGTTGAATGTCCTTTTTAAAAATTCAATATTATGAATAATTTTGCTGAATTGCTACTTTTGATCACAAACCAAGTTCTTTTAATCCCCAGCATATATAATTTCAGGACCTGTGGTCCTTTATTGTGGCTGCTACTAAGTCATGTACATTCTAATTGTAGCTCTAGCATTTGTGAATTGCGTTTTTTCTTGTTTCTTGAAAATTTTTCCCTTTGATCTGGAGGTTTCAATATTTGACAATGATATTCCTATATGTTTTCCACAAAGGATCTCTTTGATATGGTGATAGGTGGATTTTTTTTTCTATTTCTACTTTTCCTCATGTTCCTTCACTTCTGGACAATTTTCTTGAATCATTTCTTGCATTATTGGGTAAGATTCTTTTTTTGATCTCAGCTTTCAGGTAATACAGTTATTTTTATATTTTCTTCTTTAAGATTCACAGCTTGTTTTCTAGCATAGTTAATGAAGGCCTGCACCTGGGCCTACAATCAATTACAAAAAAAAGTCCCTGGCCTCTTGTAACTTGGAATCCAAAAGGGAAGAAAGCACAAAAGGAGCTTCTTAAGGTCACACATTAGCAGAACTAACATAAGAAAACAAGACCTCTGACCTCTAGAACTGTGTTCCTCCCACAATTCACATTGTTTTTGAGTCTTAAAGCCCTAAACTCACTAAATATTTTATTAAGAACTCCAGATATACCGGGAATACTTTTCAAACATATACTTTCTGAGTTTTTTTGTTTTGTTTTGATTTGTTTTGTCGTCTAGATCTTATTTCTTTAGAGACAGAAACTTCCTGAGATAGATATTTTTCTCCATTACATTATAACTTACAATTTTATATAGTTGCTAGGAATATAAGAGATTAAGTTAATTGCCCACAGACATATAACTAATATGTGGAGGAAACAGATCAGGTACCTAGGACACCCAATTCAGCTACTATCCAAAAATCTTTTCATTTCCATTGAATAGATGGTGAACCTGATTCTCATAGAAATTACATGACTTGACCAAGGTTCTGCCTTTACTAAATGACATATTCTAACTAGAGCAGTAAAGCTCCAAATCTAGAGTCCTTCCTAGTATACTACCACCTCTTTTAGTTTTGTGGATCTATTTACAGCAAATTTTCTATTTAAAAAAACACTTTGGTAATTAATAGTCAATTATTTAAGGAAAATAAGATTATATGGCAAGCTAAATGATACACAGGATAGAACATTGGACCTGGAATTGGTAAAACCTGAGCTCAAATCCGGCCTCAAACATCAAGTCACTTAACCTGTTTACCTCAGTTTCATCATCTGGAAAATGAACTGGAGAAGGAAATAGCAAACTACTCCAGTATCTTTGCCACTAAAACCCCAAATGTAATCATGAAGAGTCAGACAGGACTGAGGAACAACAAAATATTATATATTGTTTTCATTGTAGAATGATATACAAAGATTTTGTTGGTGGGGGATTTTTGTTTGTTTTATAGTTCTTCCTTTTGATATTAAATATCAATTACTTTTCAAATCTTTTTTTTCTTTTTACCTTTACCTGCATTTCATACAATCTCATCATCCATCTAAAGAAAAAGAAAAACTCATAAACATGAAATAAATTATGAAAGAAACAGAAATCATTGGGTTGAACACCTTCCTCCTTCTATTTGACTGAAATTTCTTGCACTTGATTAATCATTGTCAAAAGAATGAGTTCACATATCAAGATCTTACAGACTTGGGATTGTATTGACTGCCCTCCCTCTGGGTAGTTTTTTCCCCACTCTTCTCTCCTTAAACACACTAATACTCCATGATTAATTTACCAGTTCTGCAGAATTGATGAGGAATCTCCTAGAATTGACAGCAGATTTTTGGCTCCCAGGATGAGTTATTCTTCTTCTAGAAATTTGAGGGGAATAAGCATGCACAAAGACAGGGCCACCCTGACCTCTATTAGAGGATTTTAGTTTTCCCATCATTCATTCCAGCAACTTAGAAAGCACATCTTTATAGGAATCAACTTTATGAGCACCAGCTGTAAAGTTTCTTATCGGCAGCTGGGTAGCACAATGGATAGAGTACTGGGTGTGGAGTCAGGAATACTCATCTTTCTGACTTCAGTTCTGACCTCAGACAATTAGCTGTGGGATCCTTTACTTTATCCTGTTTGCCTCAGTTTCCTCATCTGTAAAATGAGCTGGATAATGAAATGGCAAACCACTTCAGTATCTTTACCAAGAAAACCCCAAATGGAGAGGAGTTGGACATGACCAAACAACAACAATATTTGAAATCTATATTGTATATTCTAGTTACAAATTCCTTTCACCAATTTTATTTCATTTTGATCTTGATAACAATGAAGTATCTATGAAGTAGACTGCCAGTATCATTATTTCTATTTTCTAGATAGAGAAACTGAGTCTCAGAGGTGTCATGAATTCTTAATAAATAAAAGAGGTAAGGTATTAGTACAGGTCTTTTGGTACCAAGTATAATACTCTTTCCATTACATCATAAAGTCTTTCATAAGGATGCAAGGTGTAGCCCTATTAAAGCTCTGTTAGTATAACTGTTCTTTCTGCTCCCACTGATATAGCCTTCTGATATCTGAAATAGGAGAATGAAAGCTTCTGAGGGAGGACTATATCTCCTTGAATATTTTACTAATTCAACAAGAAATGTTTGCAAAACATTCTCAAGGACATTACATATTCTCTAATACATTGCATTTATGTATCCCACCCTTTGTGTAGACTCTGTAAATCAGAAGAAAAACTGCTATTTGCCCAAAATTGGTGACTAAACTTATTGAAGATTTAATTATTTAGGTGGCCCTGATTTTCCTTGAAAATGTTCACAAATTAATGGCAAGCAACCCATAGTATGACTATGGTTTTAAATTTAAACTGCCCCAAGGGACAATACAAATAGTTGAAAAAGTGCAACATAATCATAACTAAATACATTTAATTATTTGTTTTAGTAACACTATACTAAAAAATTGAATCACATGAATCTCTCTCCCTCTCCCTTTCTGTCTCTTTCTATCTGTATCCTTCCCCTCTCTCTCTCTCTCTCTCTCTCTCTCTCTCTCTCTCTCTCTCTCTCTCTCTCTCTCTCTCTCTCTCTCCTATATATATATATATCTTTGTCTGTGTCTGTCTCTGTTTCTGTCTGTCATCTCTTTGTCTCTGTCTGTCATTTCTCTGTCTCTGTCTTCATCTCTGTCTCTCTGTTTCTCTATCTCTCTTCCTCTCTCTCTGGCTCTGTGCGTCTCTGACTCTGTATGTGTCTCTATTTCTGTCTGCTCCTGTCTATTTCTGTCTGTCTGTCTCTTACTCTGTTACTCTGTTCCTACTCCTCCTCTTCTTCCTCTTCCTCCTAATCCTCTTCCATGTATTTCTCTGTGTGTTTTTCTCTTTCTCTCCTTAACACCGTCCCTTTTTTTCCTAGTTGTATGTGTGTGTGTGTGTGTGTGTGTGTGTGTGTTCACCCATGTTCCTTGATATGGCTATTCAATTCACATGTGCCAGAGGAAGGATTTCCAGAGAAAAAATCCAACTTTATGACTCCAAAGTCAGGCTTTTATTTTTACTATTCAAAACTGCCTTTCATCCTATTTTAGAGATGGAACTATGGTTGTTCTCCCCCTTTCTTTTTTTCCTTATGTGATCATCTATCCTTTACATCTCTTTTTCTGATTACATATTTTATTCTACACTTCAATATTTCTCTGGATTTCTCTCTCTGTTTATCTTGTTGTATGTGTCCATTTATTTATCTGTCTTCTGCCACTCCCTCCCCCACACTTCCATTCACTTCATTTTTTCATTTCCCCTACTATCCCCTTGCATTTTTCAACCATAATATAAAATTGACATATAATTATATTTGTGACTAAAGCACCCTCAAGTTTGGACCCCCTTAAAGCTGCTTTAAGTTCAAGCTTACTTTGGGTCAGCCTCTATCTAAAAACACAGTTCATGAACAGTAAGTAGCTCCTGATCCCTACAAATAGTTTGTTTGTTTGTTTTTTTACCAGACCAACCAAATAATATGAGAAGAGGTCCTAAATCTATGATCTCATCCTATATGTATAAACTTCCTCTATATATGTAGGTTGGCACCTTCATTGTGACTTATAGAATAAGTCTTAGTTACCCACAATACTGCAGGGAAAGATTGGGGGGGCAGTATGTGTCAGAGCCTGGGCTTTCCAGGCTCAAAGGCTAGCTCTCTCTATACTAATACCTCTATACACTAGTACCTCCCTATTCATGCTGCCTCTAGCATAGAAAAGTTAATGCTGGAGATAATCCCATATATACACAGGAGTTTTATCTCCTTCATCAATGGTTGGTATAGAAACATACAGAAAGGCTGGGTGTATTTATCAAATATGTGTGCACATGTAATGTCTAGCTCATATAGCAAAGAGTACATGCATAGACAAGACTACTTGCACTGCTTGAGCTACATCCTTGTTGGAATCCCTCATGTGCTTCCTATGATACCACTCCCTGTTCTTACCATTGTACTTCCATCTTCCATCTGTTGATGCTCCATGGCATAGCAAAAACAGGTCCTCAGAGAATCCTAGGAATTTCACTTAGCAAGACTAGAGGAATGCATGGAACAGATAGAAATCCTTTGTTCTACTTTTCTCCCAGCATCAAAATTGCTCCTTTTCCTTTCTGGTATCAGTTTTATTTACTGAATGTTAATATGTCCTGGTTGTTCATTTACAAATCATATAAATTAAGTTCATAGAAATTTGTTTGGTTTTTTTTATTGTTGTAGCCATCAAGCAGCTTTTTGTTGTTGGTCCATGGTCTTGAAGGGCAGTGAATGGGAAGTTTCCTATCCTTTATGCAGAGTCAAAGTAGATATTGTATAACTTTTAAAAAATTGGACTAGAAATCCCAGAAAAAGATGCTAGTTTCATGTCTGACTTGAACTCCCTATGCTGTTTATAACAAGTAATTTAACCTTTTCAAAGCTCAGTTTCCACATTTGTGAAATAAAGGGATTGGACTAGATCTTAAGATTCCTTCTAGCACTAGCATCCTGTAAGTCAAGGGAAACAGGCTCTGCCGGCTACCTGCTTTTTTTTTTTTTAAACAAAGATAATTCCACTAGATTATTCCTGATGTTGAAGAGGAGCTAGCTCTTGAATCAGGTTAAGAATCAGTAAATGTAGTCCATCCGCAGCATAGTTTAGAGATGATAAAAAGTTTAGCTTAACTTTGAATTGAGGTCATTGTCAGACTCATTTGGTTGAAAGTGAATGGCATGTTGTTTTTCTTCAGATTTTTTCCCTGTCTTTATAGACATTTTAAGAATGAGCTCTCCTTGCTGATCTGCATTATTTTCTTCTTTTACAGGACTATTTTTGAAAAAGCAGCTAGTTTAGTCTTTAAAGATTGCCTTAATTCAAATAACAAAGCACAGCTTGACAGGTCTTTTTTTTTGCCTTTTGTCTTAAGGAGAATAGGAATAGATGAGTATAGAATCTTCCCTGAGATTTTGTTTTAAATAAACAGACCCTAAGGAGAAATCCTTTTTATGCTAAGGCTTCTGGCTTGATACCTTATATCAGGTAGACCCTGATAAATCTAGGATATACCTCTTAAAATAAAGATAGGAAGGGGAGATTTCTCTCCATATTTAAACAATAGTTTGGTGAATTTTTTTATTTTTTCTAGCATTACATAGGACACAGGATTTTGCATTCATAGGCATTATATATGAATGAGTCACCTTTGGATTTTTCTCTTTTTGCCTTTTCGCTGCCGTTTGTTTATTTGTTTGTCTTTTACACCCCAAGAGTTCATGTTCATTCTCTCTCTCTCTCTCTCTCTCTCTCTCTCTCTCTCTCTCCTTTCTCTCTCTCTCTCTCTCTCTCTCTCTCTCTCTCTCTCTCTCTCTCTCTCTCACACACACACACACATACACACACACACCAAGAAACAATAATCAAGAACAAGGAAAAATAGTCAAGAAAAACTGACATAAAAATCATCATGTCTGACCACATAATGAGTACAACATTCTATATTTGGAGTCTTTTACCCCTTTATTTAGAAAAAAAGAAATGTGGGTTCCATCATCTGTTCTCTGGAACCAAGATTTGTCATTGTAACTAAAATGAATTTGACTGACTTTTGTGTTCTATTTACTTATTCCATAAGCATCAATTTCACACTGCCACAAACCAGATTAAAATGTAGATAATGTTAAGTTGTATTGTTCTAGGTCAATATGAACCCTGCAGGGATCCATTTCCTTTAGACTTTGGTATCACTGATTTATATTATCATAGATGTTGTTTATGTTGTTAACTAGATACTTTTTGCTTCATTTTGCAACAGATCAGACAAGGCTTCATATGTTTCTCTGACTCCTTCCCAGTCATCATTTCTTATGGAACAATAACATTTCATTAACATACAATGATTTGTTCAACTAGCCTCTAATCAATGAGCACTCACTTTGTTTCTATTTTTTTTTACTTCCACAAAACACACACACATACACACACACACACACACACACACAAATACCGCTAGGTGTATGTTAATATAGATGTGTACTTTATTTGTATTATTAATATCCTTGGTATATACCCCAGATATGAATGGAAGAGTATACGTGGTTTAGTGGACAATGTGTCTGAAGAGAAGAAAAGTAAATAATTCCCATTTCCTAAATGTACTTTCCAACACTTGCTATAACTGTTCTGAAGCCATGTACTTTTCTTTTTTCTTCAGGATCGATGACCTTTTGGTTATAGAGGCACAACATTTAGCATTAAGATGAAAATTAAAATATAGACAAATCAGCCTATAGCAAAAAATATGTACCTCATTTGGTTCTGAACATTGCAATATGAAAAAGCCAGAAATCATGCAGGAAGAAAAGAAGAAAGGGAGAAAGAAAAAAGAAAAGAAAAGAAAGGAGGGAATGAGGGAATGAGGAGCAGGAAAGCAAGAAGGAAGGCAGGGAGGAAGGAAGGCAGGGAGGAAGGAAGAAAGGAAGGAAGATAGGAAGGAAGGAAGGAAGGAAGGAAGGAAGGAAGGAAGGAAGGAAGGAAGGAAGGAAGGAAGGAAGGAAGGAAGGAAGGAAGTGAAGGAAGGAAAGAAGTGAAGGAAGGAAGGAAGGGAAGGAAGGAGGAAGGAAGGAAGGAAGGAAGGAAGGAAGGAAGGAAGGAAGGAAGGAAGGAGGAGACTTCAAATCTCTTGCTTCTTTGGCTTATTAATTCATATTATTTTATCATGTCTGATATGAAAATCATATATAAAGAAGGCTGGAAGTTTTGTAGAGAGTTCTGTTTTGTTTTATATTCCTATTGAATTTCTCAAAATAGTTTACTAAAGAAGTCTATTAGACTATTGTTTTTTTCATAAAGGATAATATAAATGGCATGACATTCTCTTTAACATTTTAATCTAACTTAAAATTAGTCCTGTATTTCAGACAAACATACTAAAAATTTGTCTGGAAACTTTAAAATACATTTTAGCAAAAAATAAAGTTGCAGTCTAGGCTGCGAGAAGAGTAAACTCTATATCTAAAATATAGTCCTTCATTGTCACATTTTTCTTTGAAACTTAAGTAACTTGATATACCCAATAGAATACCCAGTGATTCACAATGATATATATTCTGTCAAACCTTCCTTTTCTGCAACTACATTTTGTTTCTACAAAAATATGTGGAAAAACCCATTAGACTTGAGTGCCAGGACCTACAAAGAGGAATTCTTGTCACTTGAATAATAACTCAGTGGTAGCATCAGATAAATAAGCATATTAATGCATCATATGCTTCAAAATAAAGATGTTTATGGAGTTACAGGCCAGGGTTTGGGAAGGGAAATGCTATCAGCCTTGGACAACCCGGCTAATTCTCTGGACTCTTTGAAAAGGAAATGTTTCATTTTGTCAGTATAAAATATACTCTGACTTGTGGTATTTTCTACATCTGTGCAAATCTAGTACATATAAACCCTGTCAGATATGGAGTGTGTTTCAGAGGAGTTAGCACAGATTTTTGGGTCTATTAATTTGGCCCAGATGTCCTTTTACATAGATGGAGTAGTTCTCTGCTTGAATGATGGGATTTAGGGAACACTTAAAAGAACTTTTTACAAAAAAAGATAACTTTTCCAATCTATAGATTTAAGCCTAAAATTTAATGCTAAGGACAAAAAGAACACCATCAAAATACAATAAATATATGAATGTTTTAAAAATAAAAAACCAACCATGAGGAAGAAAGAGGAGAAAACATACCCATACATACACATACATACACATATTCACTCCTTTGTAGAAGGTCAACAGAGGTGAAATATTGCATGTACTGTTAAATTTTATAGATAGATACCTAGATACATGGAGATTTCATTTTGCTGATATTCTCTCTCTCTCTCTCTCTCTCTCTCTCTCTCTCTCTCTCTCATTTTTTCTTTTTATTACATGCCCACAAGGAGGCACAGGAATATAAAGAAAAATTGTAGCAGCCTAAAACAAAAGGAATTAATAAAAATCTAATTCAAATAATAAGAGAGGATAAAGCTATTTATTATAAAATAAATTATAGGATTAATTCCCTGAGAAAAGTCACATGCTGACCTCCTAGGGAGCTAAATTCCTACTAAGCTATTTAAATGATTGATACAATATTCCCTGATATCCTATCATTTTGATGGGATAACAGAACTACATTTTCCATTATGAAACTCCATTCCATATTTCAAAATGAGCACTTTAAATTGGGATGTCTTATATTTTGTTCATTGAAAAATAAATCCTAGAACAGGAAGAAGCCCCCTTTTGATTTTTTTGCTGCTTATTTGAGTGATATTTAATTTATGTACCTAGAATACATAAGTCAGGAAGACCTCAGTTGGAACTCAGTTTCATCATCTACAAATTGAGGAGGTTGTATTCAGTGACCTGTAAGTTCCTTTCCAGATCTACAATTGAATCTTAAGTCAAAATCTAATTTGCTAACCCCATTAGTTAAGTAAATCCAAATATTAATATTTTATGGAATTAGAGATGGAATTAAAATAGTCTTTTTTCTCCAAAACAAAGAATACCTAATGAACTAGATTAGCAAAACCAGAATATCATAATATCCAATAAAATGAAAACCACATCATTTTTTAAAATATTGAGTGCATGGCCTGGCCTGTGTTTTCATTTTTTTTTTCATTCAACGTCTCCATCTCTCCCCCTTCATCCTTTTCTTCCATCCTTTCTTTTTTCTTTTTTCACCTTTATGCCTTCCTTCTTTTCTTATCTCTCTATAATCTTACCTGCAGTAAATAAAATATTATTTTATTTCTCATTCTTTTTATTTCCTTACTTCTCACCTTCTCTTATCACACAACTATATTCTCACTTATTAGATTGATAAATAGATTTTTCTCGCTAGGATTTTACCACTGGAAAATCAAAAGTTACCAATGACAAGGAGAGACGGTTTGCTCTCTAGAGGTTGGTTCATTGACACTTGAGTTAATGAGGAACCATTTATCAGTTACCAAGTAGCTGCTCAACTATAGAAATACTTCAGAAGAGCATAATTCCAGTATCTATTTTCTTCTTTCAAAGTATCAGAGAATATTAGATTTGGAAGAAGCATTGGAAAATATCTAGTCTAACCATCTTTTTTATGCATAAGAAAACTGCATTCAAAAAAGAACAAAGGAGCCCACCAACGTAAATGCTGCATTTTAGCAATTGTTTGGATAACTCATTATAAATTTTTTCAAGGCCAGATCTTACTTTGTATTTCTCTCAATCTCCCATATTACCAGACCAAGTGATAAGCATATAATAAATATTGAATAAAAATGTGATTTATTATTTAAATCATGAAATCTAAGCTATATATAGATTTTTTCTTTTTTTCCAGTCATGTTTAAATTGTAATGAAGGCAGGAAGACATAAGCATTTTGACATAAGCATTTTCTTCTCAGATATTTGGTTGTTAGGATACAGATAACATGTGGCTTTGGGGTCAACATTTTTCATTATTTAAACACCAGTCCATTCTCATTATAGAATAAGTTTTGTATAAACTCTTAAACAGAGATATAACTTCAGCCTATGGAATTAAGATTTAACTCTGTACTTCCAAAGGAAATGCCTAATAAAGTAAATTGAATATTTGTGCAGACTCTAAAGTGCAAAGCAATTTTGTGTCATATATTCAGTTGATGCTAAAGCATTATCTCAGATTATTGTAGCCATTAAAACAAACAACTGTACTTCAGATATTTTGCTAAAAAAATTATATAATCACAAATAAAATAAATAGGGATATCTAAAGTGATCTAGTCCAATTCATACCTTCACAAGGATCTTTGTGACAATCCAAAGGTCACCTGGTCACTTGAAGGATCGAGAAAGGAGAAATTCACTATCTCAAAAAAACTGCCCATATTGTTTTTAGATAGTTCTAATTAGGGAGTTTTTCTTTATATTAAGTCTTAATCTGTCTCTTCAACTTCATTTCTGTGTTCCTTGTATTGTCTTTTGGGGCCAGACCAACAAATATAATTTCTTTTCTACATGGAAGTCCTTCAAATAATTGATACTGGCTCTCCTGTGAATCTAAAATGTCTCCTTTGGGCCCCCTGTTTTTTTTTTTTTTTGCTTTCAACTGATACTTATCTGGGATAGTTTTATGTGCCTTCATGATCATAAGCATTCTTATTTGAACACAGTTTCATTTATCAGTACTTCATAAATGTATTACTCAGGAGGAATCTAGATGACCCAGTGGGTAGAATACCAGCTATGGAATCAGGAATTAAGTTCAAATCCAGATTCAGATGTTTAACACTTATTAGCTGTGTGATCCTGGCAAGTCACAATCTCAATTGCCTCTCAAAAAAAAAAAGTCCTAACTAAATAAATGCATTTCCGAGAACTAAATACAATATTACCGATGTGGTCTATTACCCTCTATAGAAGAGGTCCATTATCTTCCTTATATGGATATGATGACCATTGGTGTGTCTTAAGATCTTATCTCTTTTTTTTGGTTGATGTTGTCATATTATTGACTCATATTGAACTAGTAGACTACTTTTATATTGCAGTACTCCCCTATCCTGAACTTATGCAGCTTTTTTTTTTTAACTTAGCATCAAACTTTTTCTATATTACATTTTTCTTAGCAGATTCTGCCCAGCATTCTAGCCTGTCAAGATCTGTTATATCCTAATTCTTGCCCAACATGTCTCAATATATCCATTCCAGATTTGTCCATCTACAAACTTGATAAGAATGTCATTTATACTTCCTTCTAATTCATTCATTAAATAAATAAATATATATGTAGGACCAGGGATAGATCCCTGAGGCACTCTAACAGATATCTGTATCCATATTTATATCAATCAATCAAGCATTTCTATTTGCAAAAGTTTTGCCATCTAAATGATTCTGAACTCATCTATCATTAAAGCCAACATATTTTCATTTTATTCACAAAGATATGAGAGACTCTATCAAACATCTGGGTCAAATCTGTTTATGACTTTTCTCACATTCTAGTAACCTTGTCCAAAAAAAAAAGGAAGAAAATTCCCTTTACTGGTTTTTTTGTTGTTTTCACAAGGTCTTGCTGAGTAATTCTTAGTAATTACTGCTTCCCTTTCTAAATATTTCCATCTCCACCTCTGGTCCTGGGAGCTTCTCTGCAGCTCTTTCTGCCTTCTCCTCTTTTTCCATTTGATCTTCTTGATGACCCGGATCCTTGTGGTTAGCACCCACTGCTCACGTCCGTTTTCATCTGCAATAATAAGAGTATACCCCGGAACCCCACACCTCGACTGGCCCTGGACCTGCACAATTTCCTTCCTTTGTTTTCCATAATACTCTATTAATTTTATCCTTTTTGTAGTTGTTGATGTTGTACTTTTGTGATAGACTATGTCCTTTCAAATGTATGCCAAAAACGAATGGCTGGCGTTAGTTCATTGGCAGAAAATTGTACATTCCAGAATTTTGTGACAAATCAGAATTAAACTCATTGCTCTATATTTTAAATATAATAATAAATAAATATGAATATAAATAAATATTTTAAAATAAATAATTTTAATTTTATTTTTAAATAAAATAAATAATTTTAAAATATAATAAAAATTTAAAATTTGGTGTGCAGTAAAAACAATTACACAGATGAGAACAAAAGAACAGTTTACAAGGAAGTAAAGTAAAGATGGACACTTAAGTGTAATTTATATATATATATATATATATATATATATATACACTTTCTAAAAAGTTGGGACAATATTTGCTTATCTTAAGAGGTAACTAGGTGGCACCCCAACTGTGGGCTTGAGCTATCTATTGCTACAACTTCTAGATATTTAAAAGCTCCAATAAATAGATTTCTTTAGCTGCTTGTTTTATCTAGAGGCAGATATCTTCTGATACAAAGACATCTTTGTCTTCAGAATGGCTATGGAATATGCTTCCATGGGGACAGTATTATGTACTGTTCTTCCTTTATATCAAGGAGGTTGAAGAAGACATCATCTATTATTTAGCTCTTTACTCAGAGTTCAAACTATGCTCAAAAGCTAACTCATCTGCTCCTGGTTTCCTGTGCCTCAACAAAAATAACTAAAGACTAGATGAAGATTATTTTGGTTATCATAACAACACCTGGAACAAAATATTTTGTGTTTTGATTTTGAAGCTTCTTTATGGTGTAAAAGTTATTTTGCATAACAGTACAGATAAATAAATTCCAAATAGGATAAAGGGCTGGGCCTGAAGTGAGAAAGCCTGGGGTTCAAATTTGGCTTAGACACTTATGGTTGTGAAACCCTGAGCAATTTAACCCCATGTCAGTTTCCTAATCTATAAAAGGATGATAATATTGGTACCTCTTTCAGGATTGTTGTGAGGATCAAAGAACATAATAATTGTAAAGTACCACAGTGCCTGTCATATAGTAAGCACTCTATAAATATTAGCTAACAAGGTTAGTAGTAATAGTAATAGAAGCAGGAGGAGGAGGAAGAGAAGGAGGAGGCAGAGTAGTAATAGTAGCATTAGCAGTAGTAGTAGTAGTGTTTCTCCAATCATGTAGAACCTCTCCCATGAGCCATAATTTTTTAGATATAATGAATAGCATCCTAGAAATCACATCTATTAGTTTTTTCAGCTCCCTAGGCATGGTGACAATCTCATTAAGGGCCTCTAGATGCTCTCTTATCATCACTTTACTTATTTGAGGTTTCAATTATTCTTAATCATTTTTAGTTTTATCCTCAACCAGAAGATTCTTCTTGAAAGAAAAAGAGGAAGAAAAATTGAAAATGAATAGATTAGACTAATCTCCAACATATATAGTATCATCATGGCATTCACCCCAGGAAGTACACATCTTCCATCTTCCTCTTGCCTCCAAGGTATATGAATACATTGCATCAGCATGGAGAACTCCTATTGTGGAAACTACTGCTATCAAATTGATGGTACCCATCTGTGACTTGGTAGATAGGTCCTATGGAATACATCACTTAGGGAAGGCATATATTTTTAAAAGTTTTTGTTGTTGTTGTTGTTTTTATTCTCATATAATCATGTTACTCTTTTTATAGGCTTCCACATTTATCCTTGTGTCTATCTTATATGCATATTTTTAAAGCTACAATTAACAACAGGGTTAGTTTTATGCATTCCCTCTGCCTCCAAATAACTTTATTTAGACATCTCCTCATTATCAAAATTGTTTTCACTTAAGTCATAAGAATTTACATCCCTTTTAGAATAACTTTCCCTGTAGAACTTTGGCTATGGGAGCCTACCTGTACTTTCTGTAATTTCTTTAAGCCAACTCTCTCTTATTCTGGAATGCACACAAATGCAAACTAGCTTATGCCTTCATTATCTATGCTGACCTCTTAAGATGGATCAATAACTTCCCCCCAAGGTTTTACTCATGTCTACTTTGTCATAGACCTCCTTATTGGTCAGAAAAAGATCTGGAAAAGCAGTTCCCTTTGTAATTTCCTGAACTTAATGCAACATGAAGTGATCATTGAGTCATGTTAAGCTATTTATTTCACCAATGGACCTCACACAAATTCTCTTCTGGCCTTTTTGTTTTTGAACTTTCTCACAGTAGTCCTAATATGTTTAATGCTGACTTTATACTCTATTTCAGGTGCTGAGCTAAGCACTTTACAAATAATATCTCATTTAATCATCATAAAAAATCTTGAAAGGAGAGTTGTTTTGTTATCCCCATTTTACAGATGAGGAAGCTTAGGTAAACAGAAACTAAGAAACTTGTTTAGGATCCCAAAACAAGTAAACATCTGAGAACAAATTTGATTTTCTGACTGGAGACTCGGAGCTCTGTCCACTGCACTATCTAGCTTCCTCATTAAACTGTTATTTTGCTAGAAAGAGAGAGCAAAAGGTGCTTTGCAATTCCTATATTTGAATACCTTTAATGTTGACATTTAACATCCACTAATTTTAGGACCAGTTGTTGTCACATACATAATGATTATTAGCAAGAAATATTCTGGAATAAAAAATGTCTTATACAAATCACCTTGCTAACCAAAACCCAAAAAACAAAAACAAAAACACAAAAAAGCCTACTTCTTTAAGGTCAATGGTGACAGTAGACTGAGTTTCAGAGTAATATTATCTAATCTCATTGCTTCCTACCAGATACTAAAAGGCTCTGATGTTCCTCTTTTAAGGATTAGAGAGTAGATTGGGTAGGGAACCATCAAGCACAGGTAGTGAAAGATACTAAATGCCCTAGTATGCTGTTTTTATCTCTAATTTCTATGATTTTTTGCCATTTCTCTTTGCCATGAGGATAATAGAGTAATTTCACCTTTCATATCACTGGTTTTAAAAGATTTGTTCAAACTGCCATTGGCGTATTTTTGTGCTGAATGTCTCTTGACAGGCTAAAAATGACTTGTATCTCACATTACTGAACTTGAAACAGACACAAACCACACTTATTCCTCCCTTAGGCATTTGGGTTTTTTGTTGTTTGTTTGTTTTTTCTTTTCTTTTTTTTTTCAGAGGGAAAGGAGAGTCATAAGAGAGGAATGAAAAAGGAAAT
Organism: Sarcophilus harrisii; assembly: GCF_902635505.1. Taxonomy (NCBI): domain Eukaryota; kingdom Metazoa; phylum Chordata; class Mammalia; order Dasyuromorphia; family Dasyuridae; genus Sarcophilus; species Sarcophilus harrisii. Next base: position 260,904,733 of record NC_045428.1, read on the forward strand.
CAAGAAGCATCCATATGTGGCAAACAGCCAGGCTTACTAAAGTGCATTATTTTTTGATAACAGTAATGGTTTTACCAACTCCCCAAATAGAGCAACCCAGATTCAACCTAGTAATTGTATGCATTCCAGAAGAAACTGCATAGAAAATATAGATCCAGGCAAGACAGCATAAAGTCCAGAAATAAAATAAATCCCTTTTAATTGTACACAGTTTGAAGAATGGACATTTTGGTCAGAAATTTTGACTTAAGTGAGAGTACTAGATACCCTACAATAAAATGCCACTTTTCAGAGAATTATAAGATTATGAAATACATTTATTGCTACAACTGAAATTGGGATTTTAGGTTTGGGGGATTTTTTTTTGATAATTCAAAATGTATTTCATGCTATTGCTTCATGGTCATTGATATTACATCAATTTTCCTTTCCCATTCTTTCCCTCATTCTCCTAGCTGAACATTTTGTAGAGGTAATATCAACTTTAAAACATACTTCAATGGTATCCTTGAAAGAGAAAGCAAGTCAAAACAGTATGTACAGAAGTTAGGAAGGACAGACCCACAATATTGTCTTACAGACAGCTCTATGAAGGACGACAAGCAAGAGAGAAATAATAGAATCATCAATTTAAAAATAGAAGGAACATTAGTAGTTAGCAAATCCAAACTCCTTGTTGTACAAGTGAAAAAAAATAAAGCCCAAGGAACAATATTCTGGCAGGATGTTATGTCTGTCTAAAAACCTCAGGTCTTTTTAAAGTATCAGCTGACTACTTTTTTTCTAAAGGAATGGTCCTAGATTTCACTTTGATGTCAAAACATTGATGTGACATTTAATATGTGTTGTGATCAGATACCAAAAAGAAAACAAAAACAAAAAACCTATCTGACTTCCACTGCAATATTAACTAGAGAAGTGTAAAATCATATTGTTACAATGGATATTAAAAGTGATTAAGTTCAATCACATATTTTATGCTTGTCATCTGTACACCATTTTACACAGTGGATTTATTCCTGTGTTCAAATACTTATAATGTTGGGAAGCTCACTACTTCACAAGAGAATGCTTTCACTTTTGGAACAGCTCTAATTATTAGGAAATTCTTAAGGATGTTGAATTAAAATCTGCCTGTCTGTAATTTTCACCCAGTTCTGGCCTATTGATCTACACAAGAAAAATGTAATCTCTCTTTGGTACAATAGCCTTTCAAAGAGTGAACTATAATTCTTATTCCTTCCCCAAGTCTTTTCATTGTGAATCCTACTCTCTTAAATCTTTCAGATTAGATATGGTCTGAGTACTGCAGAATTCAGTAGCTCTATTGCTTCTCTCATTCTAAGATTCTGTTGATGTTGCCTAAGATTGCATTAATTTTGAGGTTTAGTTTTTCTCTTTTCTTTTTTTTTTTAGCTGCTATATCACATTGTTGGTTCAAAATGAGTTTTCAGTCAACCACAACTCCATAGTCTTATTCACTTGAACTATCTAGCCATCTGATGCATATATAGACCTTAGGAGAAAGTAAAATATGAATTACTGACATCAGCTCTAGGTTATGACCATATCATGGCTAGACAAAGCTACCTAGTAATTATCCAGATAGATCGATGCATATTCCTAAAATTACTTATAATATAAAAAATATATGCCCAATTCAGGCAGTGTCCAGTCAAAAAATAAGCAATCATATATTTAATAATGGTAGTAGGCTAAACTGAAGTATCTCAAAGTTTCCTTTTAACTCTGTAATTCAATGATATTCTATCAGGATTATTCAAGATGATATGAGAATTAAAGAAAGATATTATATTGAGCAAAAAAACATATAAATGCAACTCTTATTTTATTGGTGTGGGTATTTTTTCTATTTAAGTTAGAGGTATTGTATTACTGATTAGTGAATATTCACATATGTTAGCAAGCTTGAGTATTTATAAAAACCACTGTTCCCACACAATTTGATCTCATCTTGACACTGCATAACTCTTGCCTTATGAAATTTCAACAATGAAGAAGTGGGAGAAATAACTACATTTTATGTTAATATGTACACATATATCAAATAAGAAGAACATATGGAACGCTGTATTGGAAAGTTCGCAATTATGGACAATCCTTCAGGATTCCAAAAAACCAATAATATTATAGGAATAAAAATCCTTATCTTTTGTTCATAGCTGTAATGATAAAAAAAAAGTTATTCTCCAAACTTTAACATAAGAAATATTTTACTTTGATAGTCATGATTATACACTCTGCTGCAAAATCATTTATTTTGTATAATTGAATATAAAAAGAACATCTTAAATCTTTTTTTAAAATAATATACGTTTTAAGGTATATGGGGATGTATCAATTGTAGAATGATATTTGTGATATACTATGTAAATATGCTTAACATTCTGGAGACATTTAATATTTAAAATCATCATATAACAGAAATGGAAAAAAACCTCAAAAGAATATCTTAGCCATTTCCCTGAATAAGCAAAAATATTCTTTCTACTTAAAATGTAAAATGACTGAGTAAAGTTAGAATGGGAAAAAAAATTCAGATATAAGAAATCCTAAAATTAACTACTCATTACAAAAGATTTGACATTTATTATGGATTGAGACCATTTTTTCCCCTTTAAGCTTAAGAAAGAACAAAAATAGTATCCATAGGTGCACAGGAATGGAAACTTTCTGCCAACTCCTAGATTTTTTTCAAGCATTTGATTTTATAACCAACTTTTCCTGGAAAATGTTGTAATACTGGAGCAACCTGCCAGTGGCTGCTGGAGGTCTAATGCAGACCTGTAGAATGGATCTCTTCATGTAAGAAGATGATGATAATACAAGGAGACTGAGAGGCAATTCTGTTGTCTGACCTCTCCACTGAGAGGTTGCATTGTCTGACTCTCTCCTCTTCCCTCTTGCCTCCAATTTATTTCATTCCCAATCCACAAGTAATAGATGCATCAGTAAAGACTGCTTTGTACCTTCTTCAAATGTTATTATTCACAGCTGTTGAAGCTCTTGGAGAATTGACCTGCTCCTTCACTTAGGCATGATCCTTAACAATTCCCCGTTTTTGTTTTATGGAAACGATTTCCCCCCATCCTGCAGCATGGTCAATAAGTTTGTGCATTAGCTGTTATATGAGTCGGCACACTGAGGATTTCAAACAATATTATAGGCAGGTGTTGAATCTTGTGAGACGTCATGGAGGCTAATCAAACAGAGAAGAGGACTGTAGTCAGAACAGGCATTTTTCATAAGTCCCTCATCAGTCTCCTGGCTCTGCCCTTTGATGTATTGGCCCATTTAATTACCCCGACTAAAAAAGTCTTACTGGGTCTCTTCTCCCTTTCCTTCCCCATGGATTACCAAAAGAACTCTGGGAGGATCCTACTCACGAACAGCTCTCAAGTGTTGTTTCTTCTTCTAATTCTTGTGCTTCTTTATTCCCCACATCCAGGCACCACTTCATTTCTCATAGCAGTTCTTAGCACAGCCTCAGATCTATGGCAAATTACTATGATTAAGTCCTCCAAAATTGTTATAACAATGTCTATAGATTGAATTTTGGAGGACTTAATTGTAGTAATTTCCCTGAAAGACTAACTAAAGAGGTCTTCAAAAGATGAAGCAAAATTTGTGTGACAGCAGCAGAAAGCAGACTGTCTTTTTCCATTTTAAGACAGAAAATGGACAACAGAAGTTAACTCATCTATACTCCAGGACAGTAATCTATGTTGTTAGGGAGGAAGGATTTGCTGTATAATCAGTGTCCTGTTTATTTTTCTGCTAGGGATCCCCCTTCCCTGGTGGATATAGAAATAAATGTTCAGTGACCAGCATAAAGACAGTCTCTGTTAACCAAAATTTATGGTGTCATGAGAGTGAGATAAGCAGAAACAGAGAATAAAGTAAGAGACTAGAAGCAGCAAGGGGAAGAGATGAAGAGTTAACAAGATTATTGTTATGTATCTGATTGATCTGATGACTTGGGAAGCTGATTCCTTTCTCCATCTTCCCCTACTTTCCTTTCTGTGATCCTGAGATGGCTACTAGATGCCTTTATTTCTCACCCAGAATTGTGGGTGAATAAGGTCAGGATTCCACCTTGCACACTTAAAAGATTTTGAAGGGTACGTGAGAGTTCTAGGAGAAGGACTAGAGTTAGATACCTTCATACAAAGATGTTTGGTCTGGCACTTTTTCATGTATTTTATGTAAAATAAACTAGAAGATTCATATCATGCTAAGTTTCCAAACTTATGAAGTCAGAAAACAATGAAAAGAAAGGAGATCCCAGATGGATTGAGAACCTATGATGTAGGTATTTAAAATAGTCTTCATGTTTTATTATTTTTAGCAATCTTCTATTTCATTTCAGGGTAGATTTGGAATAGGGGAAGAGAATCCCAAGGATATATTTTAGGGTAAATGTCCTCTGGCAAGTAGTAGTATACTAAATCCCTTGGGATAGCAATCAGCACATGGTTCAACCATAAGGTTGGTATGGTTATCCAAACAGAATATTACAGGTGGGCAATTATTTTACCTTCCCTTGATGGATAATTAATACAATGATAAAGTATCTTCATGTAAGCTAAAGGAAAGCTGAAAATAAATATAAATATAAGCTGAAAATAAAATAAAGCAAAATCTGTAAGTAGGACACATAGAGTTGAATTAAAGATTTCAGAAAAAAGCATTACAATTTCCACTCTTTCTCTCTCTGCCCTAATCATACCCTAATGAAGACTCAGAAAGATATGTAGAATTAGCAGTGTACTAACAAGTTCAGAGGGAGCAGAACCCATGCATACGCAGAAATATAACACTTACTCTTCTACTTAACCTTGTGACTGCTATCTACCAGGTCAGGGGACAAAGCTGGAGCAAAGAATCAACTTCACTGTGTGTGTTTTAAAGACCCAGTATTGAGGTTAGGGGGCAAGGTAGCAATTGTTCCTGAGATTCTTCTCTGATAATCACAATATTTATTTCAGATATAGGTTCAAGTCTTCCACAGGTAATAGGTATGTCATATGCAAGATATGACAATATGATATGAAATACAAAAGAAATTCAATTTTTATCCTTCAAAGTTCCAGGTCAGATAACAGAGCAATTTAAAAAATATATTTCATGTATTTATTGTGAAATGACAGATCATTACATCAATGTTTTTAGTGTTACTTTTCTTTAGGGAAATTTCTCCTCTTTTGGAGTTCACACATCATTTTATAATTGCCCATTTACAGTTTAGGCTATGAACACAAGCAAATACAGATGGTCCAGTTTTTAGAGTGTTGTGAGGTTTGAGTGGTGCTATTTTTAGCCTGGGAGCTGTGACACCTCACCCTTGAAACTCAAATGTTATGTGGCTGTGTGAGATGAATTGAACCATAGGCACATCTTTTAAAACTGTGTAAAGACTTACATACATTTTCCAACAATTTGCAATGTTTAATTTTAAGGCCTATAGGGTAAATCTATTATTCATAGGAAACTATTCCATCTGCAACACAAATGAGGGGAAATTTTCAATCCTAATCAAACAGATAATGTGTGTTGATCCTTTGATGTCATTTTCATTTAAAGAGATCATGCTACCATTAGGAAACCAATAGAACAGGAACAAAACCAGCAACTCTTATACCACCTGGGAACAACATTGTAATATACCCCTGGGGCAAACAATATGAAGAATTCAAATGAGTTGGGAAGGACTTAGATTGTGGAAAACAAAGCATAATTGGGGAGTGAATCTGAGGGGTGCCATAGTATCAGAGGAAGACCTAGGGTACGAGAGGGCAAGAGTGCTGCTGCTGAGAAGACCACATTTACTAGGAAGAAGCAAGGCAGGGATGATGGAGAGGAGACACTTTTTTATTCCTCCCTAATAAAGTCTCCATCCCATTGTCCATAGAGATAATTCTAAACCTCTTTGTTCCTTTGGATTCCTATGCCACCTCTTTCCCTTTCTCTCTTCACTGAGAATGTGACATAATAATTCCCTGAGAAATTTAACAGCATTTACTGGGAGCTCCTTTTTCTCTTTACCTCATGACATCTTGACATCATTGCTTATCACCTTCTATACTCATTCTGATGTAGCACTTCTCACCAACGGCCAACTCCTCTGGATTTATCCTTGTTTAAACTCCTTCCTATCTTCTCCTGCAACCTTTTACTTTGATTTTCTTCTATCACTTAGTCTCTCCCTTTAAACTGGTTCCTTCCTGCTGTGTACAAAAATACCCACATCCCCTTTCGAACCCTGCCCCAAAAAGAAATCCCTCACTAGACCTTACCACCTTCACAAATTATCTCCCCTACCCTTCATCAGCCAGACTTTTACAAAAGCTGCCTCCACTTACTTGTTGCCTGTACTTCTTTGCCTTTCACTTCTCAGTCATTTTCAATCTGCCTTCCAGTCTCAATCAAACTTCCCTCTCCAAAGTCACTGCTGACTTTCTGTTTGCCAAATCTAATGACCTTTAACTAAGACCTTATTTATTCTGAGCTCTCCGCAATGACATTACTCTCTCCTGAGACTGTTCCTCAATCTGATTGGCTGGATTGGATTATCAAACTAACTGCAGGTGTACACCAAGACTTCCTGGTCCCTCTTCTCTCTATGTAGCTTTTCTCTTTAGAGACCTCATCCACTTCCACGTGTTTGATTAACATATCTAATTGGTGATGGGTTCCAGACACATATTACCACCTACCTTCTGTACACTTCAAAGTAGATGTCCTGTAGTTTGTTCTAGTTAAACATGTCTAAAGCAGAACTTGGTATCTTTAGTCCCAAAACTGCCCTCTTCCAAAATTTTTTTTCATTAAGAATAACACTGTCATTTCAGTTATGGAGGTTTACAACCTCGAAACCATCTTCAATTTTTTTTCTCATATTTACTAGAGGTATTCACACAACTGCTAAATTACCTTTTCTCCTTCCAAGGTATCACTTCGTTGCACTCACACAGATACTGCCCTCTCCCCTGGACTGTTACAATGGCCTTCTAATTAGACAACCTGCCTCAAGTTTCTCTCTACTTCTGCCTGTGCTCTATATCCTCCTAATTTTTGAGAATTTCTGACCATGTCACTCTCCATCTTAATAAATTTTATTGGCTTCTATTTACACCTAGAATAATATCAACTCCTCCTTTGGCTTTAAAACCTTTCACGACCTTATTCAAATTTCATTTCCAGCCTTATTACACATTACTCTCCATGAATGAGGCAGCTAAGTGGCAAAATAAGAGCGCCTGGTCTGGAGTCAGGAAGGCTCATTCTTGTGAGTTCAAACCTGACCTCAGACATTTACTATCTAGATGATGCTGGGTAAGTCATTTAGCACTATTTGCCTTAGTTTCCTCATCTGTAAAATGGGTTGGAAAAAGAAATAGCAAACCACTTCAATATCTTTACCAAGAAAACCCCAAAAAGGAACAGCTAGAGTTGAGCATAAATGAAATGATTCAACAACCACAAAATCTCCATTCACATTACCAATCAAAACTAGCCATCTGGCTTTATGCATAACACACCATTTCCAACCTCAAAGTTTTTATATTGACTGTGCCTTGTGTCTCAATTACACACCTTCTTTATGTCTTATAATCACTTTTTTGGGTCTCACGTGTTAACTTCTCCATGAATCCTTTCAAGATCCCCCAGCTGTTGGGAAGTTGGTAATGGGGAGAGGGATTTACTCTTTCCCAACAGTCACAACAGTTCATGTTGATCTCTTTTTTATATTGTTTGTATTTATATATACATATGTATATAAATAGATGGATCATTGAGAGCAGGGATTATTTCCTCCTTTTTACTTTGTATCTCCAGCTCCTAGTAAAGGGCTCAGCACTTATCAAAAGAGATAATAATTGTAAAGCATTTGCATAGTGCTTGATACATAGTAAGTATTATATAAATGCTAGTTATCATCATCATCATAAATACTTGAAAATTGCTTGCTTGCTTGATTGATTGCTGGGATGGAATAGGGTAGGAAGGAGTGAGAATATATTTCTTCTCTGTAATACTTCTGGACCTCTCTTTATTCCTTACCATATTCTACTTTGTATAAAATGCCCAATTTCTCTATATATTTTTTAAATTAAGTAATTGTTATTGTTCTTTTCTGCTTGTAGTCCTTTTCCCATATTGAATGGCCATTGCCTCATTCAAACTGAGACCTGGTAAAGACCTTAGCTTTAAAAAGCCCAATCCCCTACTACATCAGGGTCATCTCCAATTGTGCTGATATTGCCACTGGATCCAGATGGCTTTAGAGAAAGAAGTAAGGGTAGTGACTTTGCACAGCCTTCCCTTATTTTAGTCCAATTCACTTACAAGTCATGACATCACTATCCTGATGTTATGATCTTCTTTGATAATGAAGGACAAACAATAAATGGAGGAGAGGAGGAAATGTAGTATATTTATAGAACGTAGCTCTTAGAGCCAGTACATCTGGACTTATATCACATCTTTGACACTGACTGGCTATATGGTAATAGTGAGGTCACTTAATCGTATTCTGCCCAAATTTCCTCATTTTTAAGTGGGATGACAATGAAACAACTTCAGAAAAGTTATTCCAAGAATTTAGTAAACCTTAAAGTATCCTATATGCTCTATTTTCATAAATCTCAAATTGAAAGAGCAACATTGTGTTTGACTTTTATACTGAACAGGATTTTTTTTTTCTTGTTTTAAATTTTTTAGCTTTTTATTTTCAAAATATATACATAGTTTTCAACATTCACTTTTTTCATACTTACAACTTTTTATTGACAGAACCCATGCCTGGATAATTTTTTTACAATATTATCCCTTGCACTCACTTCTGTTCTGACTTTTCCCCTCCCTTCCTCCACCCCCTCCCCCAGATGGCAAGCAGTCCTATACATGTTAAATATGGCACATGATATCCTAGATACAGTATATGTGTGTAGAACCGAACAGTTCTCTTGTTGCACAGAAGGTAAAAATAACCCGGGAAGAAAAACAAAAATGCAAAGAGTTTACATTCATTTCCCACTGTTCTTTCTTTGGGTGTAGCTGCTTCTGTCCATCACTGATCAATTGAAACTGAGTTAGATCTTCTCTTTGTTGAAGAAATCCACTTCCATCAGAATACATCCTCATACAATGTAGTTGTTGAAGTATATAATGATCTCCTAGTTCTGCTCATTTCACTTAGCATCAGTTCATGTAAGTCTCTCCAAGCCTCTCTGTATTCATCCTGCTGGTCATTTCTTACAGAACAATAATATTCTATAACATTCATATACCACAATTTACCCAACCATTCTCCAATTGATGGGCATCCATTCATTTTCCAGTTTCTAGCCACTACAAACAGGGCTGCCACAAACTTTTGGCACATACAGATCGCTTTCCCTTCTTTAGTATCTCTTTGGGGTATAAGCCCAGTAGTAGCACTGCTGGATCAAAGGGTATGCACAGTTTGATAACTTTTTGAGCATAATTCCAAATTGCTCTCCAGAATGGGTGGATGTATTCACAATTCCACCAACAATGTATTAGCGTCCCTGTTTTCCCACATCCCCTCCAGCATTCTGCATTATCTTTCCCTGTCATTCTAGCCAATCTGACAGGTGTGTAGTGGTATCTCAGAGTTTTAATTTGCATTTCTCTGATTAATAATGACTTTGAACATCTTTTCATATGGCTAGAAATAGTTTCAATTTCTTCATCTGAGAATAGTCTTCAATATTCACTTTTGTAAAACATTGTTTTCCAATTCCCCCCCTCTTGTTCCCCCTACCCTCTCCTTTAGACATAAAATAATCCAATATATGTTAAATATTTGCAAATCCTGTGTACATATTTCTACAGTTATCATGTTGGAAAGAAAAATCAGATTAAAAAGGAAAAAATGAGAAAGAAAACAAAAAGCAAGCAAACAACAAAAAAGGTCAAAATATTTTGTTGTATCCACATTCAGTCCTCACAATTCTTTTTCTGAATTACTCCAAAGAGTAAATCACTCTCTTCATTACAAGACCATTGGAAATGATCTGAATCATCTCATTGTTGGAAAGAACCATGTCCATCAGAATTGATCATCTCATAATCTTGTTGCTATGTACAATGTTCTCATTCTACTCACTTCACTTAGCATCAGTTCATGTAAGTCCTTTCAGGCCTTTCTGAAATCATCCTGCTTATCACTTCTTATAGAATAATAATATTCCATAACATTCATATATCATAACTTATCCAGCCATTCTCCAATTGATGGGCATCCCCTTAGTTTCTAGTTCCTTGCCACTACAAAAAGGACTGCTATAAACATTCTTGCATGTCTGGGTCTTTTTCTCTTTTTTTATGATCTTTTAAATATACAGACCCAGTAAAGACATTGCTAGATCAAGAATATGCAGAGTTTGATAGCTGAACAGGATTTTTCAATCATACTTAAAATCCCTTCCTTTATGTCCAAATTGTTTAAAAATCTAGATGGCATAATCAAACAAAGAAGAGGAAGGGAGATTGATGGTTTGCAGCTCTCTGCCTTTAAATCTAGCCAATGTTCAAGGAAGCCATGAAGGAAAGGCATTGTGTTTCTGTATCCAAGACCAGTGCCAACAGAGTTTTGTGTTCATTGTTCAATGACTGACCCTTTTATTCTACACAAACTGGCTTGGTTGTCCCCTAAACTCCACCCACTTCAAGCACAGACCATTATTCTTTGAAACAGTAATTAATTCTGCTCTAAAGAGGATATCAAGAAGGAGGGTTTATATAAAAAGAATAAAATGAATAAGTGGCTAAAAGTGCAGCAAATTCTTGCTGCCAGATCCCAAACCAATAGACTGTATGGGAACTCCACAGAGTTCTGGACAAGCCATTTGAAAAGCTATTTGGCTTCATCTCTAAAGAGTCCACAGGTTTCAAAAGGCTGTCAGAGAGAGGCAAGGGCAAATGTTCTCCCTCATCTGCCTCTATAGGTCACCACCTCGATTCTGATCCAAAGATTTCAGGAGTTAGGAAAGAGTCACTCTGTCCTCACCTGCCAGTAGTTTTGAGATTTTAAAAGAACTCTAACCCTCCTGAAATATACAATATCTAAGAAACTATATACTTTTATTGCCATTTGGAAAATATTGCAGAAAAAATAACTCTTGTTTGATGGTGATGAAACTGTTGGAAAAGCATCAGAAAAGTGTAGTATGTGTGTATGTAAATATATGCGTGCATGTATGTATATGTGAATATGTGTCTATGTGTGCATTGCATGTTATATGTGTGCGTGCATCTGCACACACATGTATGCATGTACCTAATGTGCTGTGCATTCATATGTTGTGCTGTATGCATGTGTGTAAATATGTGTGTGAGTGTGTATATCTAGAGCATCCCAGGCTATCTCAGCATAGGTATACCCATACATATCTGTATGAGTTATTTCTGTGCTCCCATAAATTTTATTTTCCTGTATTGTAGTGTTATATTTTTTGATGATTATCTTCATTTAGAATGGTTAGTATGACTCATGCTTTATGTAAGGATAGGAGATATATTTCTGTTATAGCAATATCGAATGTTCAAGCAAGTATGAAAATGGGTGATTTTTAAAAAAAATATTGAGCATAGCCAGAAATACTAAACAAAGAAACTATAGATTTTATTTTGCTATGTGAAGTTTAATAAGATTCTTAAGGAAATAAATAATTATATTTGGAAAGCCTAGCACAAATATGAAATAATAGAACAAGGGTATTTTATACATATATATATATATATATATATATATATATATATATAAACTCATTACACACACACACATATATATATATATTCTTTCAGTAAGAGCAAAAATACTGATCATTTAGAATCTTCATTTAGAGAAACCTAAGAACTTTTGCATTTTAAGGATGTCATCTTCTTTTTCAGGTATCACTTAAAATGTTTCAGTGTATTAAATTTTTTGGCAGAGGGGGAAGTTTTCTGATGTATTATTTTATTTTTTCACCCACATAGGAGGCACATTCCTATAGAGGAGGAAAGAATCCCTCCATTGATGCACACAAACAACTCTTGTGGAACTTATCTAGTATTAAATGTTGCTTGAGCAACTAAGGGATTAAGTGACTTCTTCATGGTCACACAGGTAGTATGTGCCAGAGACAGAAGTTAAATCGAGATCTTCCTTACTCTCCAACAAGTTTTCTATCAGCCACAGCACATTTTTACTCTATATTTAAATACAAATAAGAAAATAATCACAACTATGTCAGAACCTTTGAAACCATTGAAATATTATTATTTTTTTTTACCAACAATTAGAACTGAAATGAACCTTCAAAATCACTATTTCCAATGGCATGAACAAGTAGAGGCCCTTGTTCAAGGTTACATAGCAAGTCAGTGCAATCATGCTGTTGACCACACCTTTGGATTTCATGCCATTTATATCATGCCTATATATATATATATATATATATATATATATAATAATCCTGAAGGGCAATAATCCTGAAGCCTGGCTTTAGGATATTGAAAGATAAATTTGGAGCTAGAAAGAATCTTCAAAGAACTATTTTACAGATAAGGAAACTGAGTCACCAAGTATAGTTGACTTACCCCATGTCACTCACATAGAAGCTAGGATTTAAATTTAGAAACATATTTTTTTTCTTTATTTAGAATTCTATACACCATTGTTTTTGTATGTTTTTCTGACACACGAGGAGTTACACTCTATATATTAAAACATGAAATTCAGCTTGGAAAATATATCCTTTGCACATAGAAAGGAAAAGGAATATGAAAGGGTAGCAAGAAAAAGAAATGCCAATACCAAGTATAAGTAGTCAGAGGTCATTTAATTTAAATTTTAGATAGATTCTGAGATAGAGAAAAGATGGGAAGGGACTTAGTCTCCATTCCTCCATACTTTCTACCAGTCATTTTTTCTACTTATAGGATGTTTGGGGTCTAGGGATAGGGAAAAGGAGAGTTATGGTGAAAAGGGAGAAAAGTGATTAAAAATTTAAAAAAAAAAAAAGAATAGGGAAAGGTCACAATGGGAAATGCTAACAGGAGACCATACACAGTTGTAGGAAAAGTAGAAAGACCAGCCACAGAGCCCAAGTGTCATCTTAACATCCCTCTCCAGCTCAGGCATTGTTTCCAGGGGCTATTGATAGAACAGTGTGCTCTGTGTCTCCTGATAATATGCCCATTCTGTGTGCTTTGTGACTCAGTGGTGATATGTAGCCATCAGCTGTCGTTTTAACTACATCTAATCATTTAAAGAAAATCTTACAGATGTGAAGTATCAGCTAATAATAAATATTAATTTCCATAATAGTATGTCAGGTTGTCCAGTGCTTTTAGTGTCTGAAGCTTCTGGGTAGATCAGCAGTGCATATGCAAGTGAATGCCTTCTTTCTACTCTGAAATGTCAATAGTGGACCAATATTTCAGGAGCTCCTTTTCTGATTTTTTTTTTCTTTTGTACTAAGCAGAAAACTGACTAGGGCAACATTCAGCATTCTTCCATATAATCACATCTGATGCATTAAGAATCCAGCCCACCTAAGATAGATATTAATTACCTTCTGTTGCAGCAAACTTTTAGGACATAATTCCTAATTATAACTCCATCCATTGTGTGATTTGCCCAATTCTGTACCAAAAACCCTTGGGGAATCATATTTCTGGGGACCTGGTATGATTATTGCCAAACTCAGTTTTGTGTGCTGTGTTTCTTTTTGCATGGTTACAGCACATCATTATAATTAGTTTTCATTTTTAATAGGATGATACATAGATCAAATTATAGATTTCTGCCTCTCCATGAATTGAAAGCTATTAATCCTGATGTAGTTAGGTTTGTTATCCAGATTTTAACTCTTTCTCTATTATATTCTTCAAATTCCTGTTCATGGAATAATAGAAAAATGCTTTTTGACTATCTTAGAATAAAAATTAAATCCAGTTAGGAATATTAGTTTTTTCTTCTTAGTGTTTTGATAATATCCTTCCCTAACTAGATATTTGAATGAATCATCCAGTTTTTAAGATGGGAAAACAAGATTAGTTCTAATATACTTCTGAATGTTGTTCTGCAGACTGGTAAATTTGGGAGTTGATATCTTTGTCAGAAAATAAAAAATTCTTGTTTTCTCATATTCTTTTCAAACTCTAGCTATTTTGAAAATGCTTTTTGTAAAAATGGTAACTGTTGCCAGGAGACTACTACTTTTGGAAATATTAGTTATTTATTTTTGAAGCATATTTGAAAAATTCATGACAAGAAAACTGTATTAGTTCAATGAAGAAACCTCTTAAAGAAAAAATGATTTGTGATTTCCACTGATAGAAAAGCTCAGTTCTTAATCTAAAGAGAATGGAAAAAATGAAGGATTATACAAGAAAAGATAATAAGAATTGTAGTGATCATGTTGAAATAAAAAACAGGAATATCAGTCATTGAGAAAATAGCTGGGTGAGCCCAAGTATTAATGGAAACATATTTGGTGAGGTTTAATGTACAAAAACAAAGAGAAAGAAAATTTAGCCAATTTATTTAAGCAGTATAAAGAATTAAAGAAAAATCTTTGACTTATTCTTGACAGAGAATAGCCATGTAATAGTGGATAAAAAAATCAGCTTTACAGTCAGAACATTTGGAGCCAAGTCTGGATAGTGGTACATACTACCTGTGTGATACTAGTCAAGGGCTGCTTAATTACTAATCTGAATTTTTAGGGACAATTTTCACAATACTTGGCCTTTACTAATTAAAGGGAGAAAGATTGAAATGGATACTACTAATTTTAAATTGTTCACTCATAAATAGATTTCAGTTTTTTCTGAAGTTGGATAGTTCCCTATAAAGCAGCAGATCAGTTCCTTGCTCTTATCCATATGTAAATATTTTATTCAGTGGAGATTTGTTTTCATAAAAATTCACTTGAATTGGCTGAGTTTTATGACCTTTGGTCTTGCGTTGCCACTTAAATGATAGGTGGTACAATGCATAGAGCTCCATACCTGAAGTCAATAAAACTCATCTCCCTAAGTTCAAATATGACCTCAGACACTTACAAGCTATGTGACCCTGGACAAGCCACTTAACCCTTTTTGCTTCAGTTTCTTCATCTGTAAAATGAGTTGGAAAAGGAAATGGCAAATAATTCCAGTATCTGTGTCAAGAAAATCCCAAATAGAATCATGAAGAATCAGACATGACTGAAACTGAAAAACCATGATACTGATAAGCTATTCTCAAAAAGATAAATGACACCTTTCAAAAGTTCAAATGTCAAAATCACATTGAGTATTGAACTTATTCCTGGCTTGCAGATTTGCAATATTATCTTAATTTGATTCCACTTTAGTATCATACCCCAGGAACCTCCTTGGATAGCTAGCTGTTTATTTCCTACTTAATTAAGATCAAGGTCAGTTTGTAAGTTCTGCCTTCTTCCAGATGCCAGCATATACCAATAAACCTTTGCTTATAGGCACATAGCAGGGAATATTGGAGAGGATATAGTTTAATAATAAGTGCTTTCCATGCAGTGGAATGATAGTAAATGTTTAACAACCAATTCTCTGAAAAAAAAAAAGTATACTCAACAAATTTTTAACTTTAATCTTCATGATTAACATTTTCAACCATCTCTCTCTCTTTTTAAATCTAGGCAATCATCAAAACAGCAAATCTTATTGTCTGATTTGTAGTGCTTGTGAATTTCTGAAGTGTAAATGCTCACACTGAAAAATTATTTAACAATCATCTCTCAGCACAAGCTAAGTGATGAAGACATAAAAGTAAAAAATGTTAAGTGTTTACATTCTAGTGAAAGCAAAAAGCAAACAGCCTTTATTTTAGAAGCATAAACCGATTAGCATTTTTTATTAACTAATACTATGTTGCTTACTGACCTCCTAAACTAGATACTGACTGCTTACACCTTTGGTTTCTATGTGATTTTTGATACATTAAATGATAAATCTAAACTGCACAGTTATCCTGGCTAATACAAAAACATAAGGTTAGTTGTAGAAAAGATTTTAGGGATCCCATGGCATCAAACTGATCCATCTAGTTTCACCTTTTTCTTTAAAATTTAGCCTCTTGACTTTTAAACCCAGAATTGTAAACAGCAATATTTATCAGGGCAGCAGAAATTGTAACCAGGGCAAAATAGTATGAAATGCATTCTCAAATCAAGATAGGTGGGAAAGGAGGAGAGCAGTTCACCTAAGTGAAAGAAACAGGCCATTTGGGAATTTCTTATTTGACTAATTTTCTTTGTCAACCAGTTGCTAAACCTGTTGCTTTCATTTTGCCCAAGGCATGCCAAGAGTGCTTTCCTTGTTTTCTCTATTTGTCACCTCAAGACAAAGGTCTTGTAGCTCCACCTTAGTTATGGGTTTAATTAAATCTATTATGTGATTAAACTCTGATTAAATCGTTTATGTTATGTGTTTAAAATTATTATATAAAACTAGCTAGTGGCATAGTGATAGAGCACTGGACCTAGAATTAGGAATTAGGAATTTAAATCTGATCTTAGACACTAGTTGGGTGGCCCACATAAATCACATAATCTCTGATTGCCTCAGTTTCTTTACATTTAAAATAGGGGTTAATAATAGCACCTACTTCTCAGTGTTGTTATGAGGATCAAATGACATTAAAAAAAACAGCACAATTTCATGTAAATAAATACAAATAGCAATTAAATGTTTTCTTCTCCTCCTTATATATGGTCAAACCAGACCTCCCTTGCCCAACATATTGAATTCATCCTTGCTAACTATCCATCCTCTGCTTCTACCCACACTGTGACACACTTTGGCAATCTCCCAAAGAATATTTTTTATTCATTTTCCTACTTTGTGTTCTAAAAACATGTGAAGATATGAAGCCTATAAAAGGGTTTGGTGATAACTTTCAAGAAATCTGAGATGGCATCTACCCCAATCTGCTTTCTACCACAGACTGCACAAGTTTCATAATCATTTTGTAAGATTGTGCTTTTTGCTTCTTTTTCTCTCACCAGAAATGCTTTCCAGCCCTGATGTTTTAATATATGTGAATTTTCTACATGTTCATTTTTAATCTAGTTTATATTGACAAAATCCATTTTACTTATTTCTTTCTTTACCAACATGTGAAAAAGTTGTCACTGATCCTTTATATAGGATTGGTGTAAAGTTGTCTAAGAACAGCTTCTAGGTATATATTTTTTAATGAAAATGTCATTTATTATAAAATATAAAAACTGAAGAATTTCATTTCACTTTTTTGAAATATAAAATCCAGGACATATTTCATCTAAAAGAACAGCACTGCAGCTACTTTGTAATTTCAAAAGTGAGTTTAATAAAGGAGAGTGGATATTCAGTTGTGTCTCTTGGCTAATCAAGAGTGTCTCTTTTTGCTATGCTCAGGGATAGAAAAATGGCAAAAGGAAGCTGGGTTAAGAGATTAAGTTAGAGGCTCATAAGCACTCATTTTGAAATGTCATAAATCACTTTTTTATTTTTTAAATAAATGCTCCAAGATCCCTATAAAAGCCATAAATAGCACTTTACTTTTGCTTTATGGAAAAACATACTTCTGGTTTTCTCCCCAAGGTCCCAAATTTTAAAAAGGAATGAACACTGATTGATAGGTATATTTAGAATGAGTTGCCAAGTAAATGGAAAAAATGTAGTATCCAAGGATAATGATAAATAGTTTCTTAAGCCTTCATAATATTATTTTTTAAGAATCTATATTTTTATATAGTGTATATTGGGAAATGACAGATTTCTTACTAATTATCACTCTCTCCTATTTATATTTTCTTCTTTTAAAATGTTAATTTATAAGTTTTGGGCTTCTGTGTTTTGTAAGACTAAGTTTATCTGGTGAGGAAGAATATTTTTTAACAAATAATTTCCATTAAAATATTAGACAAACAAAACATTAGTTAAGAGTTAAGACGCTATGATTTCATCATAGTGGGGTATTCTCACTGTAAGGATTCCCTCAATGTAATCAAAATTCATCAGTATTTTAAAAGTTGAAGAAGTCAGAGACTGAATTTGTTCTCAATTCTTCTTGATTCTATGCAGCTAGATATTTAAATAAATATATATGTACATATATGTATGTGTGTATATTTTCTATATGTGTCATTTTGATCTCAAATAGGAGGTTAGTATAATTATTAATGTATAAAAATGAGAAATTCAATTCATCTCCACAAACATTTATTAAATACCTTTTGTTGTTCAGTCATTTCACTCATTGACCCTATTTGAACTGTAGGATGTTTGTTTGTTTTTGGCAAAGGATACTGGAGGAATTTGCCTTTTCCTTCTGCAGTTTATTTTATATATGAGGGAAATTAAAGCAAATAGGGTTAAGTGACTTGCCCAATATTTGAGTAAGCATCTGAAGTCAGATTTAGCTCACAAAGTTAAATCTTTCTGACTTCAGGCCCATTACTCTAGCCAGCATACCACCTAGATGTCCATTAAATACGTTTTATTTAGGAAAGAACACAGTAGCATTCTGGGGGATACAATAAAGAAAAATGTCTGCTCTTTTATTCATTCACTTTTCATTCTAATGTGGGAAGAAGATAAATCATATAGTTGGGATTTAGAATTCAAATTGATGAGAAAATTTAGAGAAATAGTTCAAAATTCAAAAATAATGGCAAAAATTTCACACCAACCTTTAAAATATCAACACAAACAAATCTGCATGACATGAATAGTGAGGCTTAGAGGAGCAAATAGTTGGAGAAGTTGGGGGTGAAAGGGCAGGACTTAAGGCAAAAAAAATTATGCTTTTCTTTCTCCTACTTTGTTCAAGACACTATTTTCCACTTGGTGATTTACTAAGAATGGTTTCTAAGTTTCAGTTCATATTTTCCATTTCTCAAGTCTCTTCCTTTTCCAATATGCATTCAGTCATCAAAGAGATATTCCTAAAATATAGGTTGACCATATCATTGCCCTGGTCAGTAAATTCTTATCCTTAAAGTAAAAACTCTTCTGTTTGTCATTTAAAGTTGTTCATAACCTACCTCCAGCATATCTTCTCAGTATATATATATTTACATATGTGTGTGTGTGATCATGTGGCTTTTGCTGAAAAAATGTAGGATCTCTGAGGGCAAGGACTAATTCATCTTTGTTTTTGTATCCCCATGGCCTAGTATGGTGTCTGGAAAATAATAGCTACTTGATAATTGTTGTTTTTAAGTCATTTTCAGTCATATCTGACTCTTCATGATCCAATTTAGGGTTTTCATTGGCAAAGATATTGAAGTGGTTTGCCATTTCCTTCTCCAGCTCATTTGACAAATGAGGAAACTAAGGTGAACAGAATAAAGTGATTTGTCCAGGGTCACATAATTAGTGTTTGAGGCCATATTTGAACCAAAATTTTCCCAATTCTAGGCCCAGAACTCTACTCTAACACCACTTACTAATACTTGTTGATTAATTGATTAGTATGTAGAAGCAAGGTCATGTTATAGAAAGAGCATTTTTTAGACTCAAAAGACCAGCATTAAAATCACAACTTTACTATTTAATAGCTTGGAGAATTTATTTCTTTGGGCCTTTATTTTCTCAATGACCTAGACAGGATGCTGGAATAGATAAATGACTTCTAGCATACCATTTACTTTCATTTCTTGGGGCCTGTTTCTTCATCCTTAAGATGAAGTAATTATACTTTTCTAGCTTTTCTATGATCCTCATGAATCTTTCAGATCATGATCCTTATGATTTCTAGTTGTGTACTCATGGTAATTAAAGGCCACCACATGGAGAAAATTGGATGTTTCATGGCATTTGCAAAGCATGATAGCGTAGTGAACAGAATGCTGGATTATGAATCAGAAAACTGAATCCCAGTTTTACCTCTGGTACTTACCAAGATCACAGATAAAACACTTCTCTTTGTGCCCAATTTTCTTCATTTGCCTAGTAGGACTAATATCCATTGCTAGTTACCTTACAGTCTTGCTGTGTGAAGATCAAATTAGACAATGTTAATAGAATGCTTCGCCAAACTTACCATGACATATAAAGAGTTGCATTATAGACTCAAAAATTTTCATGGTAGGGAAAGTATGGAGAATAAGGGGGAATTAACAGACAGATGCATGGGATAGAAAATTACTTTCTAGTTCAAGTTTAAAGATTTTAGTAAAAAAGGAGTTAGGATAGTGACCAAAGCCATGATGTGCATCTCTCACATTTTTTAATAAGTGAATTGACTTGTATTCACTGAATCTTAGAGAGAAACTGACATAGCTTCTATTTCCTAGCACCTCAGGCCTAGTACCTATTTTTAAAAATAAATTTTTATTGATGTTTTGTTTATATGTCATCTATATTTTCCATTGTTTTCTTTCCCTTTCCAGAGAGCTCTCCATTTTAATAAAGAATATAAAAGTGGATAAAACTATCTGACATGTGGAAAAATTCTGCCATTATACACAATGCTCCATTCCCATAGTAACTCATATCTGCAAAGATATAAACAAAGATGCCTTTTCATATCTTTCCTTTTAAACAAATACTAGTCATTATTATTTTGGAGATCTGGTCTCTATCATTTTATCCATTCTTTGGAAGTGTCTTTAAGAGAATGACCAAAGAAATCCCAGTTTAGATGATATGGCATAGAGACACAGCCCTTTTAGCCACTAAATTATGGTTCTCTAGGCCCAGAGATAGAAAGACTAGGATATTTGGGAAAATGTCTCTCTTTCCAGCTTCTACTTTGACCATTAATGCTGGAATCTTCCCTTTCCATACATTTCAGTGGTGTCTGAGGATTGACTAGATTGAGGAACGAAGCTCACCTCACAGGTTTCCCCTCAGTTCTGAAATCAAAAAGTAATGTCCTTTTCAGCATTATGTCTTTGCCCTGGTAATGTCTTAATGTATAAGAAACAAACTTTCATGTAGTCTCCACTTCTATGCTTATGTTTCTTTAAAATCTTAATAGCAATTCATCATGTTCTAATTAATTAGAACATCATGTTATGAAACTGATGTGTCAAATATTTTTTCTTTAGCCATCAAACATGTCAGGGAAGAAGTGACATCCAAATTTATAGAACAAGATTGCTAGGGAGATATGAACCATACAGAACAAGAATGGCATGTAGAGTAAATAATAGGGACATTTTTTCTACAAGGACAGTGGTATTAAATTTTTAATGTATGTCTCTTTTCACTGTATCATTTAAAAAAAAAAACCTTTCCTCTTCAGGAATAAAAAAATTTCCAGTGTTTTAAGGCAGTCCTTGATTCACAAATAACCAATTTATAAAGGCTTCCTAAAAAACAAATAGCCCTAATATCTTCTTCCCTCAACTGTTTGAAAGCACATACACACACCCCTCAAAGTAAGTAGTAGAGAATCACTGTAATCAGAGATGGCCAAAAGGAAGACTGAAAGGGAATAACAGCTTAGAAGAATAATCCTCAAGACAGATCCCAGGTAGGAAGAGCTCATCTAACTATATGCTGCCCTGCTGACCCTAAATATTCTTCCTTATTATAAGTTTTTCACTTTTCCGTTGTTAACACCATGTGAAATTTGGCCATTTGGAGATTCATTTATTTCAGTAAATGTGCTCTTCTCTAAATCCAGATACCACCAATATAAGTATCTGGGATGGCATAAAGAACTGTGTATTGGGAGTCAGAGGAGCCGAGTTTGAATTTTATCCTTGCTGCTTAATGGCTTGTGACAAGTGCTCCTTCAGGTCTCTGCTTCCTTACCTATGCAATGAAGGGCTGGACATAATGATCTTTTCAGTTCCTTCCTGATCTAGAGTCTACAAGTAAACATCTGACATGCCCTAGTATGAATTAAGTCGAATTACTTTCTTATCTAGCCCCTCCAACAAATGCAGTGAGGGAATGGATGAATGAAAAAAGAAGTTATAGAATATGGAATGCTTTTTGGGATCTACTATATTTGAGTGAGGTGCCTCGTATTGGATTATGGAGCAATCAGTTCAAGATCACTGAAACAGCTAAGTGGATCCATGGATAGATCACTAGGAAGACCTGAGTTCAAAACCTACATCAGACACTCACTATCTGGGTGACCCTGGACAAATCCTTGAATCTCTGTTAATCTTAATTCACTGGAAGAGGAAATAGCAAACCCCTGTAGTATCTTGATGTCTATAACCTTGACATGCTATAGTTCACAGGGTCATGAAACACCAGACACAACTGAATGACTAAACAACAAAAAGGTCATTGAATACAACTAATGAAGTGACCATTCCTCATGATGTGAATAATATTCTGGCCTCAGAGACCCATACATTTCTACTGGAGGAAAGAAGTGTTTTCTCATCTCTTTGGTGACCTTCAGTTCTCCAGTCTCAGGTTCCTTAAGTGTAAAAAGAGAGGAATGAACAATATGACTTGAAAGGCTCTGCCTCTTCTAAATCTATGACCCTGTGATTCTATAATTCTCTGGGGCCAAGATTGATCCTTACATGTGCATATAACATCAGCTTCACTTGATGTCATTTTTTTCTCTTGGTTCTATTGACTTTATTCAGCATGAATTCAAACAAGTCTTCCCATGTTTCTCTGGAGAAAAAAAAATTAACTTGGTTTGAACCTTTGATTTCATTGATATAAGCAACTCCTCAAATGAAAATTCTCAACTGATGAACATGATCAGCATCTTGATCATAAATTGCAATCTTAGAAAGTAGCTCAGGGCTTTTAGAAATTAATATTAGCATGTTATCTGCCTAGTAGATATCAGAGACAGTACTTGAACTTATCCCTTCATATCTCTAAAGCCACTATATCACACTGATGCTGCTTGTAACATTTTTTGTGAGGAAATCACCAACTTAAAAACAAATCCTTAAAACCCAACACTTCCATTGGGGAAATCAAAGAAATGACTGGTTCAGTGCTAATTGACTTGGGAGAAAGAGAAGCTATGTATAAAGTGGGAGGATAACTTAACAGGTCAGAGGATTTAGATTTGAATCCCAGCTCTGATTTTTCACAACTGAATGCATAATCTGATACAAAACACTTCCTTTCTCCCAACTAGTGTTTCTTGTGTCTGTCCCACAAAAGGACTGATCTATAAATTTTTCAAGTCCCCCATTCTATGACAACTCAGCCTGAAGTCCAACAAAAGCTAAGGCTTCTCTGGGCAGTAAATCTCCTGAATCTCCTGAAAAAATACCATGAAAGCATGATATTGCTCTGCTGGAAGAGAGGATTTTTTTCCCATTTTCCCTGGAATTTTCTCAATAGCATTTGAAGCAGTTGGGCAGTTCAGCCATCGTGGCAATAATTGTAAAAGAAAATCAACACTAATTAGAAGCAGTGGGATATTAGTGGAAGTAATAGAAGTAGCCATTCCCCAAATTATTTTGTAGGACTTTGCATAACAAAGAAAATAGGCACTGGAATTTTGGCTTAATAAATGATTGGGAAAGAAAGATCCTACTGAGAATGATGCCATCTTTGCTGGCAGTCCTTATATCTCCTATGTTAGGAGTGAGAGGTGAGAGATTTATTTGGCAAAAGATGTTATCCAGAAGTTGAGGGTGACTACTTGACTAAGAGAAGATGCAGTTACAGTAGAATTAGTCTTTCTATGGAGTATTTGGGATTAGAGAAAATAAATAACTGGAAGCAGCAAGCATGCTGCCAACCAAAGTTCAGGTTAACTTTGTAAATCAACCTGAATGTTCTAAGTCTGAAGCACTCTAGAAAACTGTAAATCTGATCCTAAAGAATATTTCTAAATTACTTTTATTTCAAGTAGATACATTATAAGGACAAGATTACTGTGCATTCATTTACTCTTTGAAAATATAGGCCATTCCAAGTTAAGCAGCAGAATTAAAGAAAAGAGTTAGTTGTGATAGGAAAGATATGTGTGTGTATGTGGGGAAGTATATATACATCAATATATTCTTGCTTAATTATACCTGCTTGAGGGAGATGAAAGGAAGGAAAAAAATAAAGTTGTTTTTTTTTAAAGTACACAGCAGAGAACCAAAGAAACAACCTACAAGAAAGTAAAGAAAAGATGGACACTCATGAATATAATTTCTTCTAAAATTATATATCCTTTCTTGAACTGGAAATTTATTGTTACATATTTTGAATCCTTCCTAATGCTCTGCTGGGGACATGTTTTGTTTTGTATTCCTTTTTTCACTTTTTTTATTGTTTTTTAATAAAATAAATTTTAAAAAAATTAAAGAAAGAAAATATAGGCCACTCTCCCTTGAATTCTCTTATATACAGAGACACATTGATAAAAATATACATATTTATATATTTATAGAGATAGGTATGTATATTTGTTTGCATTTGCATAAAACATTGATAAGTTGAAAAATAAAGTAGCTGGTAATATATTAAGTTATAAATTGATAGTAAATTAGAAGCCCTAAAATTGTTTTAAATTATTTTTTAATGTCATATATTTCAGTATTAGAAAATCTAAATGATATTTGGTAATTATAAATTCCCTAAGATTTTATTTGATGTTTTTACAATTACTTATATACAATGTATCATTTATTTTGGTCCAAGAGAACAATATAATATAAGAGAACAATATATATTTTTCATGTTAAATTCAACTCAGTAGAGTTTAACCCAATTCACATTTATTAGCACCTACTACTTGTAATGCACATAACTGAGAAAACAAAGGTAGATATAATCCAGATCCTTTTGTTAAAGTACTTATAGTCTAATGGGAGGCAACATGTATAACTATGTGCCCAGAGAAATGTGATAAGTGGGAAACACTGTTTGGTACATAATAAAGGCTAAATAAATGCTTTATTGACAGCAGCATAGGTCCAGAGAAATGCTATGAGAATGTTGATAGGGAAAGATAGAGCAGAAGGGGCCAAGAGCAATGGAAATTTTGATGGACATGGTAGCATGGCTCCTAAGTTAGGTTTTAAGCTAAATTGAGCCTTGAAGGAATAGAGATAGAGAGGATACAGAGGCTCTTTGTAAGCATGAGCAGTGCTAGTAGAAGGCAAGAACTAGAGTAAAAAGTTCTCTGCCTTTCTGTCCCCCTCCCTCTCTTTCTTTCTTTCAGAAAATGAAAGACTATCTGAAGGTTCTAAGCAGCTAGGAAATGCACTAAATAATTACCTTCCCTGAAGTCAGAAAGACTTCTTACTGAGTTCAAATCCAGCTTCAAATAGGTTCTAGTTGTGTGACTCTGGACAAGTCACTTCATCCTATTACCTCAGTTTCCTCATTTATAAAATGAGCTGGAGATGGAAGTGGCAAACCACTTCAATAATTTTGCCAAGAAAACCCAAATGGGATCATAAAAAACAGGCACAACCAAAACAACTAAACAGCAATAAAACAAATATGATATAATTAGTTTGGCCCAATCTATTACTGATGAGAGAATGGGGAAGGCAAGAAGAGTCATTATTTGGCATTTTAGAAACTTCAAACCCTTGCCATTTTGTATTTCTCTTAGGGTCAAGACTAATTACCAAAAAATGTTTTTGTTGCTTCCCCACAGCCCAGAGAATGTATTCTTGTTCTCACTGACTAGAAGGGTTTCTAGGCATATAATCCTTTATTGTTTCAGGGAGTTTGGACCCATGGTTGCCACTTTGCTAGTAATTGTGTTTAAAATCATGAATTCAGGTTCTAGGATTTAGGGAGATCAGTGCTTCTGGCAGACTGATCCCTTTTGCTTTTAGCTGTCAGGATGTCAGTGTTAGCTTCTCCACTTAAGAAGTTTCTTTTATTCTCTGAAGACTGGCTTAAAAGAAGGAGGGAGAACCTGTAGATGAATAAATGGTATTCAGGGGCTTATCTCTGTAATAGAGATACCTTTTATCTTCCTTTATTTTTTTTTCCTAATCAAGTCATTATCATGAAACTGAGAGATGTAATCACATGGGAGTAAAATTGGGGTCGTGCCACAGGCTAGCTGAAAGGGGGCTTTACAACGTGATGATGTATGGCTGTTTCACAACAATGCCTTTAACACATAAAATGTGCCCTTTAATTACCTTTTAAATCTCATTTGAAGAGATTTTATCATTATGGAAATTGCTCTGTAAATGTTCCCATGATGAAGCCCAATAAAAGTTTGCTAAGAGAACCGAAGATCAGGAGATGAATCAGCAGCTAAGAAATGTTATCATCAGGCAGAGTCTGCTTGGCTTTAGGCAAAATAGACCAGCAGTAACAGAAAATCATCATTGACTCAGAGGTATATTTTTCCAAGATTATTATAAGACATTTTTGCCTGTAGCACACTGTTTCTTCAGGAAGCTAAAGGAATAGTTCTGTTTTCTAGCTCAGCAGGTCTTTTTCTTCAGAGCCTTAGGACCATCATTTGAATTTATTGTTGCCAAAGTGAATGATATAACATTTACTTCATGTCACCTGCATCAGCACCTACATAAAAGGGCATGCCTTCAGTTCTTGAAATGAGAGATGGTAAGCATTTAACAAAATAAAGAGCACCTCCACTTTCTTCTCAGAATCATTTAAAAATATATATACCAATAAGTTATAAAAGGCATAGAGAGAGAATACTTAGGAAGAAGGGCAGCCTAGAATTGCTCATTTCTGTGCTATGGGAATTGTTTCATTTCTTTGCATGGCACAACCTATTTGAAGTCTCTTATTGAGCATCACTCTTAATCATTCCCTTCATCAATGGCAAACTTTCCATAGAAGCTAGAAAAATTTCCATTATGCTAGGCCATAAGAGAGGTTCCCAGAAATACTTCTTTCTGCTCTCTCCAAAAGTTTTCTTTTTAAAACCAGGTCCCCAGGCAGTCAGATGTCCAATTTGCTCTGTGGGATATTTAGTATTGCTTTTCATTTGTAAATATTTTGTACTCACTTATGTGAATTTTTGTCATTTGGCCTCAGGAGAATGTAAGTTCCTTGAGGGCCCAAAACAAAACAAAACACAAAAAGATTTATGTTTTTATTTGTATCCCTACCAGCTGGCAAAATATCTATTATATATTAGGCAATAAATATTTATTGAATGGTGAGCTATTGAAAATAGCTATTAATTAGTTAATGCTATTCGAAAATTGAAAGATGTTTGGTTTGTATATTAATGTAATAAAAATAATTATTTGTGAAAATACCAGGATTGTCTACTTGTTGCCTTCTATCTAAAAAATAAAACTGCTTATTGTATGCCTGGTGTGAACATTCAATCAACAGGCATTTATTCAGCACTTCCTATGTGTGCCAGATACTATGCTAACTGTTGGAGATACAAATAATGACAAAAATTAGTTCCTGCTCTCAAGGAGTTCATATTATAACAAGGGAAGACTACTGCAAATAACTTTAATTTTATAAATATATAGATATAGATATGTAGATTTTTATATAGCTATAGTTGTAGTTTAACTTATAGTTACATATGGGAGACTACATGTAGACTATTTCTAATTTATAAGAGAGGGGAAGAAGAGAAGGCAGACATGAGGAGGAAGGGATAAATTGAAGGTTGTTTCAGAGGGAAATCATTAGAATTAAGGGGGATCAGGAAAGCCTTCTTGTAGAAGACAGAGACCTAAATAAAGCCAAGAAACTCAAAATTAGTAGTGAAGAGAGAGAGCACACCAGGCTTGGGGAGCAGTCAGTGAAAATGCTTAAGAGTTTAGAAATGGGGTGCTTTGTCCCAAGAACAGCAAGGAGACCAGTGTCACTGGATCACAGAGTACTTGGGGGGTAAGAAATGTTTAAGAATGATGGAAAGATAAGAAGGGTCCAGCTCAAAATGGGCTTTAAAAAGCAGAGGGTTTTGCTTTTGATCCTGGAGGTAATCGAGACCTACCAGAATTTATTGAGTAAAATGGGTAGTGGGGGAATGTCATGGAAGATTATTTTAGAAGAGCAGTACCTTTAGAAGTTTCCATAAAACATTTCTATCACAGAACTATTGTTCTTTCATTCAGGCAAAGAAGAATCTAAATTCTAAAATAATGGGGTCATATATCTAGAGATGGAGACCTTTGAAACCATTTAATCCAATTTTTCCATTTTGCAGGTTAGAAAACCCAGAGATGTTTAAGGATTTGTCCAGAGTGGCACAGATAGCATCAGAGATGGCATCCCAACTCAGGTCACTAGGCTCTTTACCTTGTACCTTATTGTTTCCTGATGTGTAATATTTTCGTTTATTCACTTCCTAGCAAAGAAATTAGAGAAAATTACAAAGGAAGTCATGGTTCCTTGCAGTACATAGGTCAGAAAGAGCCAACTTGACCAAACCTATTGGCAGAAGTATGCATGAGGACATCAGAGAGCATGCTTGAGCTTCTAGCAACAAAGTGAAAGGATTAGAAGGAGGGATAAAAAAGATTTTCTTACTTTATAGTACCTGGGAAGAGAGAAGAAGGAGCTTATAGGCAGGAAATGCATGCTAATAGGAAAGGTAATAAAGTACCCCAAAAAAGCTATTAACAATTCTATAATTATATCTGGTGTTGATCCCAGGCTCTGATGATAATTTAATTTCTTATTAGTGCTATTGAAAGCATTGGCCAAAAGTGGTATAACCCTTCCACTCTTCCCCAAGACAGAAGTCACTTGCTAAATGGTGCATACTAACTCCATAAATATGGAAGCACCATTAAGTTCTCCCAAAAGAAGTAATTTGCTAAAAATAGTAGTGGGAAACAGTAAGATCACTGAGAGATTAGACCCAATCACTTCAACATTCTTTTAGTTAGCCAGTCACATTCATGATATTTGGCTTTTTTTTCAGACACGTTTTTAAAATATCTAGAAACTTATTTCAGGCCAGTAGTGCTGTGCTTTTTGATAGTTTGAAAACAGTTGATATCCTTTATCTATTTGTAAAATACCTTCCAAAAATCTTCTGATAGGGAAAGTAAATAAGATATAAATATTCATTACATGTTTTATAGAGTATATTTTACCCCTAATTAGAAAAGGATAACCCCACCAACTAGATCGTAAATGGATCATATGTCTTATGTTGAAAGTATCAAACTAAAAAAGAAATGGGGGCTATTAATCCATAAATAAGGAACCCTAAAGGTTATATATTGACTTAATTTTAAAATGTAATAGAATCTGTGTTGTGATTGTATTTTTATTTATTTCATTAAATATTTTCCACTTTCATTTTAATCTGACATGCCTTATGCCATCCAATTATTTTAATTATTGTTTGATTTTCAGTGTTATAATGTTAGTTTTACTTTTATTCTACCCCCCTTCTTCATTTATAATCACAACAATGAAAGCAAGTCAAAGGAAATCAATTAATTCACTAAAATAACTCATGATTTATTTTTTAAATTACACATTTCTATATGTACTTGCCTTTTTACATATTGCTTATGAGATAAAATGAGACTTCACTAATTGCTCATTACCAATACATAGTCTTTAACTATAAGAATTTCTATAGAAAAATTCTACATCAGAAAGACAATAAATAAATCAACAGAGAAATAGAATAGTTAGAGAGATAATAGACAGGTGGATAATTACATAGATGTCTTAAATATTTAATTTTCACAATTTAAATTTCACAGTCAATTGGTGTGTGTGTGTGTGTGTGTATATATATATATATATATATATATATATAGTCCATATACAAACCTGTCTCTCTTTGTAAATAGTAATGCCTAGATATAGCTCATCCAATTTCAAAGAACCAGTCAGTTATTCAAAAATTTTAGAAACATAACCTTTAGATATAAGAAGAAAATTTTCCACTTAGTACAAAAACATTTGAGTGATATTCCCTCCCCCTATTATTCTCTAAAGAGAGAGAAGTCTGAATAGGAGATATTGTAACAGCTGAATTTGTGGCAAGGTGTAGGAGAATTCAGAATTGTAGATTCATCTTGCAAATATACCAGGTGATTTTATGAAAACTGAAGTATCCTCATAGGCAAGAAGCTGCCTGATAAAAGAGGGCACTTCAAGGTTTATAACTTGTATGAACAGGTCTGGATGTTTCCTTCCAGGAAGAGAGCTCCATAAAGGGTCTTAGAAAATTAATTCAAGCATACTAGGCTTCTTAGAAAAATAGAATTATTCATATCAGCCAGGGGTTGGCCAACGATATACTTTGAGCACTTTGGGGATGATATGACTATGTGCTTCCCCAATAGAATAAGGTCTCAAGGGTATCACATCTCTATTTATACCTTTTCCTCTGGAAGCAGATAATGAAAGGAGTTAGGGGAGGGAGAAATGAACAGCAAAAAATCCTCCATCCCCAGTCTACTTCCTATCCTCAACCCTTGCCTTCTCTAGAAGCAAGATTCCCATTCAAGATTCTAGCAAAGGATCTTAGAGTATAAGGACCATAGAGGGAGAAAAAATATGTAGCTAAGATTTTAGCATGTGAGGCAAAATGTCATAGAACAAGACTTTGAGGATTATTAGTTCCTATCTGCAGTAAGCTTAAAAAATCACTTCAAGTAAAAACCAGTTAATTTTCTAAACTGATTTTCAGAGTCTTGAATCAAAATTCTACAAGAGTAGATTCTCCCAATCACTGTTTTTTTAAATTATTATTATCATTTGCTTTGAAATACATAATGTTTTTTATTTCTTTTTGGATTAAGTATAAATTTCTAAATCCTTCATTCAAAGTCATCCATCTACTATCTATGGTGTATTATTCCAAGAATATATTCCTAATTTCACTTCTTTCCTAAATCCAAATCACTCAACAATTCTTGCTTATAATCTCATTAATTTCTCTACTTGTTTCTCTGTTTTCCCTTCTTTTTTCTATAATTATCATCTTGCCTGCCAAAACAGATACAGGAATTATAAGAACATAAACTTAAAACATTTTTATAGTCATATTTAAATAATTGGGCAAATAATAATTTTTCACAAGTAGGTAAAGCTAATATAATAAAATCTTTACCTAACATATTTATTCTATGCTAACACTTTTAAATTACAAAACATTATCTTATTAAATTAGCAAAAATTAATAACAAAGTTAATTTGGAAGAACAAAAGGTCAGGAAGTTCAAAGAAACAGTAGGTAGGAGAGACAATGTAAAGGTAAGAGACTTTTACAGATCTCTTTACAGGATCAGACCTTAAATTCTATTATAAGTTGAGAACATTGTTGAAGTGTAAAAAGAATAACTTCAATTATTTTAAATTAACAATTTCTTGTATAAATCAAACCAACATAGTAAAGAATAGAAGGAATTTAGAAAATGAGAAGGAATTCATAAACAATCTCTCAGGATGTGCTTGTGTTGGTATATGCTATGGTGGTGGAAATGATGAGCTGATTGATTTAGAAAAACATGAAAAAAATTGGACTTATGAAAGGAAGATATCCATCTGCAAAGAAAAAGATGGGTATATATGTGTGTATGTTTACAGATATCCATGTATATGTGTGTATTTAATTGTAGCCTTCTTTAGGGTGGAGGGTGGCAGGAAGGAGGGGAAAAACAAAAAGTATACAGCAGAGAAAAAAATAAAACCTAGAAGGAAACAAAGAAAATCTGGGTATATTTGAAAACAGTTTTTTTCTAAACTGATATTTATTTTATATTATATCTTCTCATGTTCTGTATACATTGAAATGATCTTTATTTTTCTTTTCTCATTTTATATTAAATTTAAAATTAATTTTGAAATTTTACCAAAAAAAGGGAAGGAATAAAGTTAAAAATAAATAAAATACCACCTTGTCTATGCCAGAACATGAATGAATTTTATCTCAATTTCCAGATAGGAAAACCATTTTTTCATGATTTTGGTTAACCCCTTTTTAATAACTTTTACTTTGTCTTTGCTTCACCTAAAAGAAACTAGCTATGATGTAGCAAAAAAAAAAGTGTTAAATTTGGAGTCAGATGACCCGGGTTTGAATCTCAGTTCCTCTCTCTAAGAATCTGCAGACTTCTCTTGTTTGGACCTTAATTTCCTCAAATAACAAGTGAAAAAGTTAAATGAGAAGACATCATCTAGGTTCCTTCAAGGCATAAGTTATGTAACATCTACTATTTTGTTTTCCTTATGGATATTTAGAGCAGTCGTGGATACATTATAGACCTTTGATAAACATCTAATTTTTAATGGCACAATTAATTCAGCAGTTATTCTAATTAATGAGACATCATAATATCAATAAAATAAATACAGAAAAGAGACTTCATTTGACTAGTGACTCCATCAGCATAATTGTGAATCCAGGTATATCTCCCCCATGCCATGATGAGGCTTCAGAAGGGGATATTGTAGAGGGGCACTAGGGAATCAAGACAGAAAAATGAATAGTCCCTTCCTCTAAGGAGTTGGGAAAACTACATGTTTATAAATAACATACACAATATATGTAACACACAAATATACACACAAAGTATTAAATTCTTTGTGGAGAGGGAGGAGTTAAAGTTTTTACTTTTTTTCTTAGAAAATTAGCTGTCATTTCTCATCATTTTTAGTTTCTATTTCCTTAGAAATAATATTATATACATTTGTTAAAATTGTTTCTAAAATAAGTGTAAATAGATTCTGATTAAAAGTATTTACTCTTATGCTTAACATTTAAAGCCTTTCATCTTTCTCCAACCTACTTTTCCAGATCTGTTGCATATTATGATTCTTCACATATTCTAGGTTCTGTCCAGACTAACTTATTTACTCTTTCTTATAGGTAATGTTACATCTTCTGTCCCTCATGCTAGATTCCACTCCCTTCTCACCTTCATCGTGTACAGTACCTAGCTTCCTTCAACACTGTTCAAATACCACTTTACGTAGGAAGCCTATGGCGATCCCCATAGTTGCTAGTGTCATCCCCCCAAAATTACCCAGTATCTATCTTATATGCATTTTGTCTTTACTTTTCTGTGTATATGTTGTCCTCCTCAATGTAATATAAGCTTCCTAAAGAAAATCACTGTTTCATTGCTTTTTCTCTTTTACTTTGGCTATTTCCAGGAACTATATAATGTCACAGGAACTTAATAAAAATCTAGGGAATGAAAGAATAAGTAGAATATGGATATGTGTGTATATATGTACATATATATCTTTGTATGTAAATATGTATACACATTTATGTAATGAAAGAATGAATGAGATATACTACACATAATAAATGGAGGAACGAATGATTTATGTGTGTGTATATATGTATTTAGGGAAGAACAAGTAGCAAATTTGTGAATTGATCTTATTTATAATTCTGTTAAGAAACCCATCTATTTTTAACTTAAATAAAGAGACTATATTTTTCATTTAAGTTTCCACTAAGGCTTGGGTCCAACTGAGAAATGCAAAGCATAAAATTTATAAATGCTTATGAAATAAAAAAAAACAAAATTACTTGCATATGAATGCTAATCAGTTTTAATTAATGAAGGCAGGACATCCAAAAATTTTATTTTAAAAACTGAAATTTATACTTAAGTATTTTTAGTGGGGGACCATTCCACAATTGTGTGGATAATTTAATAAACCAATATAACTAAGCAATAGATTATCTGATATATGATACTCTAGTGATAAGCATTTCTGAATTTAGGTTAGCCAACCATCTATCCCTAGACCAGTGGTTCTCAAAGTATGGTCTAGAGAATCCTGGGGATCTCTGAAACCCTTTTAGAGGGTCTATAAATTCAAAAATAGTTTTTATTTCCAATATGGTAAATGTCTATAAATATAACCCAGATAAACAAAACCGCTTTGGAGAGATCCTCAATAATTTTTAATAAGCTAAAGATACTGAAAACAAAAGTTTGAGAATCACTGCAGTCTAGACCATACTTAACAGAATTTTCAATTTTGTAGCTTAGAAAAGTGAAGTTCATCTCCCCAGTATGATGAGGCATGGGAATAGAGATTTAGTGGAGATAACACTAAAATATATCCCATAATTTATGAAGTACTAAGTAGCTCCCGAGAAATAGGCATTAAACAGAATAAAATCAAGACATTATAAAAATCACCAAGGTGTTCACTGCAAAGTGAAGTTGAGTTATCTGGAAAATGTGGTTGTAATTCAAGGTTTGTATGATTCCTAACCTAAGAATAATGTAAAAACAGGTGGCAGGCCAGGGATGGCCCATAAAATGTAATTTGCCGATCCTTGATTATTGATTCTTTGGGGAGGTTTGAACTAAATTATTCAGGTCCTCATTCCACTGTGTCTTGAAATTTTTTTCTGGTGGTGATGATGATTTTTTTAAAGATGGAACAAAGTGAATTATAATGCTCCTTTAGTTTTTGTTTTCTTTTAAATTCACTTTGTTTAAATGAAATTGCTAAATAATTAAATGAGTACTCAAACAGGAAAAAAAACTATTATTTTACACTAGTTATTAGTATCATAATCAGCTCTCTACTTTTAGAGAAAACATGTATTTAATGGGACAGAGACAGATACAATTCCATTTATTTTTTTTCCATTCTTAAATTCTCTGATAAAGTCCATTCCATATCTCCCTTATATCTTCCAGCCAAAGAGAATGGGAAACCGTTTCTAAGAGAATCAATAAATGATACTATGGTTGCCAGAAACAGTGACAGAAGATATTCATTGCCCTTCCACCTCATGTCTGCAACATTCAAAACTCTAGGGATAAAGACTGTTACTGAAAACATAACTTAGTTGTTCAGAATCACTATCAAAGTGTTACTGCCACCTTTTCCTATTCTTTAGAAGAGCGACTTAGTTCTATTTTTGAAAGGGTAGGGGGAAGGGTAATTCTTCTAGTTAACAGAGATCAATTTGATTGTTGGCGATTTCAGAATGAATTTTTAAACTTGTTGAACACAAGCATACAAATGTCTAAAAGCAAGTCAGATAATATACAAAGCCTCCATTCATTGTGTAGGCAGAAAGGAATGCTGGACCCCGGCAGTTCTCTGAAGAATGTTCTTTTGGCAGCAGCTGTTCAGCTAGAAACAAGGAGGGAAACACATATAAAATGAATTTATAATGTCTCTGGCTTATAATGACAAAATGATAAGGAAAGTTGGCTGTTTAATAGAAACTGTCAGTTGCATATTCTAGCCCTCCTCTCCTCATGGTCCCTCCCACATCCAGAGGTCTGGCTACCATCTCACCAGAGCACAAAGTGCTTGTTTATGATTATTGACTGTTGAGGCCTGTGCTCTGAAATTCATTCTGTCAACAGAATGTAAGCAAAGTTGGCATTTTCAAGCAGGACTGTTTCAGTAGCTTAGTTTCCTCGGGATTGCTATGCAGCAGGATCAATGTTGTAGTCCCCGGTTCAAGCTGAAAATGTTACACAGGAAGACATACCATGTAAAGGTCAGATTCTACTATGATGATGAATGTCTTGATCTATGTATACAAGAGTGATTGGATGCATAGATCTTTTCAGGGCTCTCTGAACTTTTCACCTGCCAAAGGGGGAAAAAAAAAATACAATGGTATCATTGACTAAAAGCCTTATTGATAGCAAAAACTTATAATGCAAAGGTGAAATGAATGGGAATTGTAAAGTGTATGCTGTTATTACAACCTGTTACATCATTGGGATTAGTCGAACAATGATAATAGTGGTTTATCTAGAGAGCCAGCCAAAGAGGTATTCATTGGAGAATAAGACCAACCACAATAGTAAATCCTGTGGTTTTATAAGGTACTTTATAGGGGAATTAATTTCCTCTTAAAATGTTAGAAACAGTCTGTTTCACTCTTGAGAAGGAAGAGAAAACTTTTGAGATTAAGAAATTTAAAAAAAAAAGTTTTTACAATTTTTTAAAATTTTTACTTCAAAGTGATTTGTTACCAATTCACAATCATTACTTAATAAAATCCACTATACTAATCGATTTGACCAAAATGAAGAAACAAACAAAAGTTTGAGGTTTGTGAGTGTGGATTTTAAGTTGACTTTCCTGTCAATGGCCCAATCATAATTTTTAAACCTGATTTTTTAATTCCAGTTATTCTGCTTGTCAATATCTTTAACTACTTGCTTGCTTTTTTTTTAAACTTCTTTTTACAAGTAATTCTGGTTTTCTCTCTCTTTAATTTTTTACATAGGATCTCCAGGGAGAAATTGAAGCTCACACTGATATCTTCCACAACCTGGATGAAAATGGCCAGAAAATTCTGAGATCCTTAGAAGGTTCTGATGATGCTGTCTTGTTACAAAGACGCTTGGATACCATGAACTTCAAGTGGAGTGAGCTGAGGAAAAAGTCTCTCAACATTAGGTAGGAATAAATTGAGAGAAATCCCAGAATGGATTTTTTAATGGAAAAATTACACTACCCCCCCATTTTCACAGTACAAGAATCTAGTTTTATATTTGCTTATGTAGATCATAGAATTTCAGAATGATTCATATTATTTTGAATAAATGAATCATTCATTTGCTTCGTATGGAGATGGCAGCTAAAGGTTCAGATTAGATTAAAATGGTGATGTGTTATAACCACAGGAGAGATGCATATTAAGATGTTAGTGCATTTAAATTAGAAGCACAGTATTCTGATTTTCTAGAATTGGCTCTTGGCTTATCAGAGGGTTATATAAAAAGCGATGGAATTAACATATAATTAGGCTGGAGATTCTAGTGGCATTTCTTGTATATCAGCCACTGTTAGATTTGTAATGCAAAACAGAGGGTATCCTTTTAATATAACAAGAGTTCCTAAATCAAGTGAAAGGCAAGGAGTTAGCTAACTGACATACTTTTACTTGGTGTTCTAATACCCTTTGCGTGTCATTTCCTTTAAAAGAAATTAAATTCTCAATTGTGGCATCCCTGTGAGCTGTATAGGGAATGGTTCTCTTTAAGTTATTTTGATAAATAGCTAAGAAGAGCTATAGAGATGAAGTCTAGAATCCAAGATCACTAATTAACTCTTGATAGTGCTGAGAGCTGAAACACTGTTTCTTATGGTACAGTTGTTTGTGCTTTCCCCTATATTACATTTTGTGATCTTTTATTTTCCTAATTCTTCTAGGTTAATAAGGAACAAGAGTGAGCCATGAGGTATAAAATAGTTTAAGATAACCTCCAGAATTTTAGTCATGCTCAAATCCAAACCAAAAAGAATTGGTTTTAAAGGTAGAGAGATAGGGAATCGTATTATAAGTCAAAGTTGCATAAGGAAGTATTTTTCAAAGAGCACAATGCTATTCTTCCCCTACCTCTGCCTCCTGACAATTTTGAAAGTTCATCCTGGAATACTGCCCTTCTGGCTACGTCTCTCCAAGTGGGCACTCTGAGGTATTCATTTAGCCTTGCTTTTTTGTTCGTTAGTTTTACACCCATGTGTTGATGGGAGGACAGAGGGCAGCAATAGGGAGCAGAATTCTCAAAGTAATATATGAAATATTAGCTTTCTGTACCACAAACCCTGAGGAAGGTCAGTGTGCATAATGACAAAAAGCACCTTCATAATATCTATCATTAAAAATAAATGAAAGATGTGAGACTGAAAAGATATTAGTAGGTAAAGTAGAGAAAAGGAAGATTTTGTACTTTTTTGTAGACAAGTAAAAGAAAGAGGATGTAGCTCTTCAAAGCATTATTTTGAGATGGTATTCCTCAGATACCTTTTCTTTGCTTGATGTGAACTCGATGAAATACAGGATTGAAAAAAGACAAAAGAACATGTCAGTCAAAATAAGGGCTATTCAATACATGAGATTTCAATCGTGCCAGCCACAGTGATTAATTTCTGCTTTCATTAATCAGCCAGAAAATAATCATTTAGCTCATCACTTGTGTTACCCAGTCTAGAATAAGACATTCCAGTCAGTGGTCTCTTTATGTAGATAATAGGCTTTATAAGCAACCATTTACAATAAAAAGAAATAATCCTTCTCATCAAAACAAGTAAATTCACCTAGTCTGACATTTGGTAGAAATGAGTTTCTCAGGTAATTCCTAGTGATTGGCAGTGTTCAGATGAGGGAGGCAGAGTAGTAGTAATAAAATGGTAAGATTGAAAAACATTGGGAAAAGATGCAAAAATATATAAGCAATACTTATCAATTTGCATTGCAAATAGACTATTTCTCTTAGTTATTATGTAGAGTTAAAATCACTACAAATTGAAAATTCACCTGGAAAAAATAGGCCCATGCTTGCAAAACTATCATTTCATTGTTTTACAGAGAAAGTATTTTTGCGAGTTTGAAATTTTCTCATTCAAGAAATAATAGTAGAAAACAATATTTAATTTTCATAGTTTAGTACTTCTCAGCTCTGTCTCAAACCACAATTTTTAACTACAAAATTGCCTTTCAATGAGTTCAAATATCTGAATATTTTAATTATTAATTAAGTTAAATATCTGAATCCAAATATTTTCGAGTTCTTTTTTATTGACTCTTATGAAGAGGTATTCTCAGCCTCCACAAGTTGTCATCATATTGTTCTCAAGACTATTTTCCACTTCATACATCTTCCTTCCTTTCTGTTTCTCCAGTTATCACTTCCTTACTCTGATCTAAGTTCCAACAGCTTAGCCATATCCATGCCTACACTTCAGTTTTTTCCACTTCAGTTCATCCTAGACTGTAAGATGAATCCTCTATAAGCCCTGTTTTCTTTGTGTCAGTCCCTCATTCAAAACTTATGCTGTCTCTCTATTGCTTACTTACCAAGCTGAAATTTTCTGTTTGTTAACAACGGAACCTCCTCACTCATTCATCCTGTCTCTTACACCTTCCCACATATATATATACTTGTCACCAAGTCTGATGGTAGATGTTTCCCAATATGAACTTTCTAACTTAGCCATGGAAGGAAATATACTTAAAACTACCACCTATGTTCCTTATTCACTAATTGTTCACTTTTTTTTTAATTCAATAGCCTTTTATTTACAGGATATATGCATGGGTAACTTTACATCATTAACAATTGCCAAACCTCTTGTTCTAATTTTTCACCTCTTACCCCCCCACCCCCTCCCCCAGATGGCAGGATGACCAGTAGATGTTAAATACATTAAAATATAAATTAGATACACACTAAGTATACATGACCAAAACGTTATTTTGCTGTACAAAAAGAATCAGACTCTGAAATATTGTACAATTAGCTTGTGAAGGAAATAAAAAATGCAGGTGGGCATAAATATAGGGATTGGGAATTCAATGTAATGGTTTTTAGTCATCTCCCAGAGTTCTTTCTCTGGGCATAGCTGGTTCAGTTCATTACTGCTCCACTGGAAATGATTTGGTTGATCTCGTTGCTGAGGATGGCCTGGTCCATCAGAACTGGTCATCATATAGTATTGTTGTTGAAGTATATAATGATCTCCTGGTCCTGCTCATTTCACTCAGCATCAGTTCGTGTAAGTCTCTCCAGGCCTTTCTGAAATCATCCTGTTGGTCATTTCTTACAGAACAGTAATATTCCATAATATTCATATACCACAATTTATTCAGCCATTCTCCAACTGATGGACATCCATTCAGTTTCCAGTTTCTAGCCACTACAAAAAGGGCTGCCACAAACATTCGTGCACATACAGGTCCCTTTCCCTTCTTTATGATCTCTTTGGGATATAAGCCCAGTAGTAACACTGCTGGATCAAAGGGTATGCACAGTTTGATAACTTTTTGAGCATAGTTCCAAACTACTCTCCAGAATGGTTGGATTCATTCACAACTCCACCAACAATGCATCTAATTGTTCACTTTCATGTTTGCATTATTTACAAATAGTGTTTCTCAAACTAAGAATGCCTTCCTCTCAATATGTGTGTATGTGTATACACATATATACAAAAGTAAGTTTTAATAGCTTAAAACTACCCTTGGGACCTTCATATACCTATATATGGAAGAATGCACATATATTATATCTATACACAGAGATATATACACACATATATTATATATATGAAGCATAGTTCAAAATGGACATTTTCCAGGAAGCTTATCCAGATTAATACTCCAAGAATTTACTTCAATTGTCATTTTTATACTATCTTTTGCATTGCCCTAATTTGCATATGTTAAGTATATCTCAGATACTTTTAGAGCATATATTTATATTTAATGTTTCCAACTAGGCTCAAAAATTCAAAAACTTTTATAAATAAAAGAGTCAAAATGCTAAAATACAAAGAATAACCTTATCAGGAGTCAGAAAACTAAGATTTACATGCTATTTCTCTCATTTACTACATTACCTTAAGTCTTTTCATCTCCCTATATCTCTTATTTCTTCATGTGTAAAAAATAAAAATAAAAAGGAAAGGGGGATGAGGCAAATTACTTCCAATCCTAACATCCTGATTTTAATTTAATTTAATGACATATATATATGTGTGTGTGTGTGTATGTGTGTGTGTATACACACACACACATATAAGTATATAAAATCTGGAGCAAATATTTATTTAATAATTATTACTAAGTAGTTGGTAAGTCATAATAAGATACATTCAAGGATATTTAAATAGTAGGGAGCTAAAAAATTCAATTTATAGATTATAGATTTAGAGATAGAAAAATTTTAAAGATCACTAAGTCCCACCCTATCCATATTTTATAGGAAACAAAAAACACAAATGCAATTGTTAATAATAAATTGATAATAATTGCTATCATTTGTATATCTCTTTAAGGTGTGTAAAATACTTCACAAGTATTAACTCAATTAATGCTCACAATAACCTTTGGAGGTAGATGGTATTATTGCCATTTTATAGTACAAGGAATATGAGAGAGACCAAGGCAAGTAACTTGTCATACTACTACTAAGTATTTGAAGAACTATGTGAACTCAGTGCTTCCTGACTATAAACCAGCACTCTGACTACTATAGGAATATACCACATACAGGAATATATGTGTATAGCTGTATAGATCTGTAAATACAAATACATAGAGCATCATCTAATATTAAAGTGGAATATATTTATGTAAATATTTGTATACTTTCCTTTTCCATATATATATATATTTTTTTATGTGTATTATATATATATATGATCATTGACTTTTTGTCAGACACTTCAGAATTTGATAAGAGACTATGAAACATCTTTAAAAAATTTTTTAAAGCTTTGCATTTATCTTGGTGGTATATAGCCACATTTTCATGCAATTCCATATACTGCTGAATAAAGAATGTAATGCTTATTTATAACAAAGCTAAGTAAAAGTATGACTGAGAAATTCATTGAGAAAGGACCAAATCTATTCTGTTACCTGATAAATTCACAAGATCATTTTGAATGAATTTGGAGAAGAGGAAAATCAAAGTTGCTTCATTTTTGTCTCTGGGTCCCCAGTGCCTGGGTGCCCAGTGTTTAAATGAACAGAATGTAATGGAATTGTATTACCCAAAGCAAAAGTAGACCTCTTAAGAAAAGATGGCTAAGGAATATAGCTTTTTCTTATTCAAAGGAAAGAAAGCAGGAAAAAGAACATAGAATCTCCCTTGAGAGATCCCTTTTGGACTTTAATTTTTGAGTTTAAAATTGATGGCCTATTTTAAAATGTCATTCTTATCTGACCTGGATTTTTTGCTTTTGACCTGATATTCTGATTCATAGTTGCTCTTCATTTCTATGGCCCTTTATTTTCCTTAGCTTCTGTCCCTTCTCTATATATCCTTAATTGTAATTTCATTATCTACTGTTGCCCAAAACATATCCATAGGAACTTATGCCAGTTTTATAATGGAAGTAAACAAATTAATTTAATAAAACAAGCTTTGCTTTAAGCACATTTTTTTCATATATTAGGAATGCTTTATAAAGAATTTTAAATTGTATCTACAAAATAAAAATAGAAATGTCTACATAGCACAGACATACTTGTTACCTAAACAGTACAACCTTCCCACTTCTGTTTCAAGACTTAGGTACCCAAGCAGTGACAGATCCTTGATACACCAATTGAGAAATTGCTCATACTAAACCTATATGAAGATTCTGAAATTTTATAGGAGATATTTCTACAGCCCTCTCTAAGGCGCCATAAAACATTAGTTTCATGTACTCTGCATATTTCACATTGACCCTTCAGTTGTATAAGGGTTGCTGAAGATTAATGTATATCAACAGAGCAACTATGGTAGGCTGAGGTAGGATAAAACTTTTAAGTAGAGTGAAAACTTTCCCCCACGAAGCTTATAGATTATAAACAGAGAAAAGAGAGGCAGAAGCATGCAATATTGAATTCATAGTAGAGGACATGGGTTCAAATATGACTTCCCTTTAGCTAACTGTTTAATCTGAGTCATTTTAACCTTGTGACTCAATTTCCTTATCTGTAAAATGAGTTGGTTCAATTAGATAACCTCTAATGTCTCTTTTGCCTCTGAATCTAGTGTTTATTATGATATCAACTCAGGCCACCAGATACAATATTACATGAAATGTACTTTAAGAGGATTATAAAGCAGATTCTGTTCTCTAAAAAATAATGGGAAGGTAGAATTATAGAAAAAATAGTAACCTGATTTTGATCTCTCCAAATATAAATATTTTTGTTATCCAGGTTACTTGGATCCTGGAGTTTTATGTAGCTGAAAATTAATCGGTACATACAGTGACAAGTAGAGATTGGCAGAAGCTATCAAATCTTGGTGTAAGAGGAAAAGTTACAGGAATTAAGGGTATTATAATAAGAGATTTAAAGGGTATATGATAGTCTTCTACAATTTAAAGAACTGAATTGTAAAAGGTATTTAATCTATGTAGTTCAACAGGGAAGAACTGTGTACACTGGAAGTCAAAGGAGACAAATTGTTGCTCGATAGAAAAGTTTTCAAGTATTTGTAATTATTAAACTGGATGGGTTTCAAATAGATTTTAATACTTTGATAGATCTCCACTCTTCACTGAATTTTATTTTCCAGAATCTGTAATATTCCCAAACTTGATACATCTGTCATTGAAAAGTAGAGTTAACTGAAAGATCTTACTGTTTGTAGGGACCTTCTCTTCCATTTGGATTATATACTAGATATCCTCTATTACAGTGGCAAATACCTTTGACAATAAATTACTAATAATAATCATAGGTTCATCAGACAAGTTTATCCTTATTATTACATCTTCAAGGAATTTGTATGATATTAATATACATGAAACTTATCTTGTTGAAGCCGTAGGGTGATATTTTTACTCTGTTGGTTAATATATTTTTAATATCCAATAGACATAAAGAACAATGAGACAGATTTGTATTTGTACCTTTTAATAAGTATGTACCTTTTAACAAGTAACATTCTATAATGCTCTAGTCTACTATAAAATCTTACTTCTTCAAATATGAGTTTAATATACATGTACACTATTCTCATTAAGATTTGGTACAAATGATAAAAATGGACATATGTACTGATAGTTATTGATATTTTCTTGTTAATTTTTGAGGTCTAATTGTAACACCCTTGATTTCCCCCAAAAAATTGCATCCTCCCCTCTTTCAAATGTCTTGAGAACAAATCTTTCAGTGCTCTCAAAATTTGGTTATGTCCACCACAAACATCTTATTTTTTTAATTTCCATTTGTGTTTTTTTCCCCACTTCCTCAGAAAGGACATTAAGAAAAATAACACATCTAGCTTGACCTTTGACAAGTCATTTAGGTTCTTTAGGCCTCCCTAATTTGTAAAACTTAAATACTCTTTAAAGTTCCTTTCCTTCCCTCTGAATATTATTTCTTATTTATCCTATAAATCATTTGTTTGTACATAGTTATTTGCATCTGGTGTCCCTGATTAGATTATGAACTCTCTTAAAGCAAAAACTATTGGTTACCTATATATTGCTAATGCTTGACATAGAATACATACTTAATCAATGTTTATTAACTATTGACTTCCAGATTCAACATGGTAAGTATCTGTGATTTTTGCAACAAAATAACATACCAGAGTTTGCAGAAATATGATATAAATGCCTCAAAAGCTTAAGCTTTTGGAAAATGTCTTCTGTACTCTCATTGTTTTATTGACATTGATGTCACTGAAAAGTATCACAGTTAACCTGCTGACATTTTACCAAATAAAATGTTTGAAGCCAATCTTAAACATGTTGAACCACAGTCTATCACCAATCATAGATTTAT
This sequence comes from Sarcophilus harrisii, assembly GCF_902635505.1. Taxonomy (NCBI): domain Eukaryota; kingdom Metazoa; phylum Chordata; class Mammalia; order Dasyuromorphia; family Dasyuridae; genus Sarcophilus; species Sarcophilus harrisii. The sequence goes on from NC_045428.1 coordinate 260,948,864, forward strand.
AGCATCAGGAGAAATTTCAGAGGCCTGATAGATAGTCCAAACCATGCCTGAGCATGAACCCTTTTGATAGTATCTCTGACTGATGAATATTCTTCTAACCTCTGTATACAATGATGAGAAATTTACTAGTTTCTGAGATATCCAATTCTTCTTTAGAACAACTATCATGGGAATGGAGATAGAGTGAGTACATTGTCCGCTAAACATTCCACACACCACATATAACAGTCTAGAGCAAATAATGGTGAAAATTGTTATGTTAGATCCTGTCAGAAAACAACATAGCTCAATGGTCAATATCTCTGATATTTCTAATCTCTGAATTTCTTTTGTGAAACAACAGTGCCTAGGGTGGGATGAGGCACTGAATGATAAAATTTAAGGTTGGAAATGATACCCATGTAATGGATGATTTGGAATATAAATCTAAGGAAACTAAACTTAGCAAGTGAGAACTATTGAAGAGTTTTAAGCAGAAAAGTAATAAGTTTAGATTTCATAAAAAGGATCTGGTCAATATAGGGACAATATAGGTCAATATAGTTATTAGGCATCTAATAAGAAATGTAAAAAAAAAGGAAGAATCAAAATACTATCATTGTTAGTCTTAGGAAAGATAGCTTTTTGGAAGGAGGAAAATACAGAAATGATCTAAATAATATACAAACTAAAGATTTCTATCAAAACCTATTTTTTGAAATAACATTAACTTTTTGAAAGGTAGGGGATGGAATAATAATAGTGTAGATGACAGAAGAAATCAGGAAGAGGAGGTCTGAGAAAAAAGATAAATTTTGTTTCAGGTACCAGTGGGGTTTCCAGGTTGGATATATCCATAGGTAGTTGGATGTGCAGTTCTTGAACTTGGAAGAGAAATCAGGTCTGGAAATATAGCTTAGGGAAGCATCTGTGTAGCAGTGATAAATGAAGCCATATGAGTGAATAAGATTGTCAAATGACAGAAAATAGGAAAGATGACAGAAACCCTAGTGATTATTGACTTTAAGGTATTCGTAAAAAGAAAGGGAAGCAAAGGAGAAAATATGAATCTAAGAAGAAAAAATAGAAAAATATGGCATCTCAAAGCCAAGGATGAAAGAAATTCTAAGGTTATAGGTAACAAAAGCCAAGGGAATTTGGTGAATGCTGATCCTTGAGAAACCAAATTCAATAGAATTGTCAAGGAAGGTGACACAGAATTGAGGAGGGAGTAGGAGAGGAGGCAGAGCTGACATTAGGCATAAATAACTTTCTCAAGAACATGTCTGTAAAGGGGAAAGAGAAATGAATTGGTAACTGAATATAATCTTAGTGCCATCTACTAAGTATCTATCCATTTTCAACATTGATATTATATCCCACCACCCTTTCAATAAATATTAACTTCAAATGTATAGAAATTTGAGGAAAGTAAATCATAGTTTAAGGTGTAAATTTTCCATTAAGCTCATGCAGCACTGACACCAAGTAACCAACCAGCATTCCTAGAGGATGATGATCATTCCTAGGACTAATTATGGATATTCTCAATAGGTTATGTGACTATATTTTTCAGATCTCATCTAGAAGTGAGTTCAGATCAGTGGAAGCGTCTGCATCTCTCTCTTCAGGAACTTCTAGTGTGGCTCCAACTTAAAGATGATGAGCTAAGCCGACAGGCACCTATTGGAGGCGACTACCCTGCAGTACAACAGCAGAATGATATACACAGGGTAAGATTTTCTTAAAGACAAATATATTCAGGAAATATTTTTGGCATAGGAATTGTGGGGAATTCCTTAAATTGAAGAAGCAACGCAAGCTATCATGTAGATAATTATAAAAATTTGAATGATTTTCTTATCTGTCAGACTTTACTCCCCATCAGAATTTACTGGGTGTTTTGAGAGAGAGCTATCTATTACTTGTATACACATACATATATGCATATATATATATATATATATTCTGATAAGCCTTACAAATCATTAGTAAGAAAGATACACTAGGATAGAAAAAAATAAAATTTATTTTTACTCAAATATATTTTATCTATGTATAATATTGAAATATTTACTATAATAATGATAGCTAAAATAATAGTAATATTAAGTAGCATATCAAGGTCTGCAAAGTGCTGTGAATATATCATTTCATTTTATCCTGACAAAAACTGTAAAGTATATATGAGTATACATACACATCCATTTTATAGATGAAGAAACTAAGACAAAAATATTTTAAGTAACTTACTTAGAATCAAATAGAGAAAATGTCTGAGGCAAAATTCAAACTCAGATCTTCTTGATTCCTAATCCAGTAAATCTCTGTACCTACTAATTGTCACACTGTAAGGAATGAAAAGGAAAAAGAAAAAGTTTCTACCCCTCATTAAGTCAAGGAGGAAAGACATATTTATAATAATAAGCAACTAAAGAAATTTCTAAGTCAACATATTAGCAAGGACTGCAAGTATCAACATATAGACAGAGCAAGTTGAGAAAGGGCTGAGGGAACTCAGAGTAAGGAAACAAATATTATGGAGGCCCGGGGTTAGGTAAAGGATTTGAGAGGAAGTAAATCTTGAGGCCATGTGGAGTCTGGATCAATGGAGTACAAAGCACTATATGAAAGATCTATTTAAATTATTTTTCTTTTATAAAGTGCTATTTTACAGAGTTTACAATCTTTTTATGTTGCTGTAACTTTGGGGTATTTATTTTTAGTTGTTTTCAGCTCTTTAATTGAGCTCAAAAGCAAAATAATGCCTTTAAAAAAGGAAAGATTTATGATAAAAGATTTTATATTGGGGAAGGGGGTGGCTGGTGCAGAGAGGCAAAGGGTGTGTATCAAAAGAACCTGAATGTAGATTTTCTCATCTCCAGGGCCTGCCACCTTAATTCTCATACTTTATAAAATAATATTGCTATATAGATCAAGAATCTAAAAGTTTATCCTCTGAATATTATATTATGAATTGAGATTAAAACTTTTATTTTAGCCTTGAAATTCCTAGCAACGGGATCATATTTGACACAAAATAAATGTTTACTAAATATTTATTTAATGAATGAACCACCCTGCAAAAACTATCCCTTTGTTCTACTCGTAAGAATCCCCAAAAGATGAAAACTGGTCCATCCTATATTTATAGAGAGATGATAAAATTAAACCCCCTTTCAAAGAGCAAGCCTTTGATTTGTTTTTGAGTAACAGCAAAGATTTCCACTTAAGCTTTCCAAATTCTTTCACCTAGGACCTTTGTGACCAATGGCATTCATTTGCAAGATAGTTGGGCCTAAGAAAGGGGTCATGATATGTGTTCAAGCGCCAAGTGAAGTTAATGGACTTACAGTGGCGATGAACTGACCTATGGTCAGAAATGATCCAAAACCTCATTATCATCATGCTTTAGGCAACTGCACTAATGGAAAAGAAAAGTAATAGAACAGAAAAGAACAGGATTTTACTATTTACAACCAGAGTCTTTTCAAACATATATACAGATATTGATATATAGATATGTATACCTACATATACACACATTATATTTATACATCTATATATGTATATGTATACATATGTATATATTTATATATATACATATGTATACATATATATGTATATATATACACATATGTATACACACATATGTGTGTATTTATATAGATAGGATACCTGGATGGACCCAAACCTTTTCCCTTATAGTTTAACCCTTATGCTTTTTACATACTTTTCTCTATCTCAAACAGCCTTCTCAAAGATTATCATCATTTCTCAATGTCAAGGATAGAACAATTTAGCAACATGTTTTACTCAGTTTCTTTTACACATTTATGCAGTAAGTCTTTTTGTAGTTTAATGTGAGACCTGTCTACTTATTAATGCTCTTGTTGCCTGTAGAAAAGAACAAGAGACAATCACGAAACTGGGTCACTCTGTCTATTCATCAAAGCTCCCTTAGAAGGAGAGAAGGAAAACAAGAACTGTATAAAATTCTGCCCTCATCAAGTCCATCTTTGACAGATTTTGTATTTGCAGAATTTTTTTGTCATACTTTCCAAGAACACTATGAGCTTTTTCCTTCTTAGTAGATTTCTTGATTTGTCAAACAGCAATATTTTGGCTACTTTTAATGTCATGGCAAGACTTTTCATCTTAGAATTTTTATCAAAGGTACTTTGTGGTTTATTCTTCCTCCCTTGCCCCCTACCAATTACCACCTGATTTGCCCTCCATTTGAGAATTTTCACACCTTTCTTTGAATTAGGTAAAGGAACAACCATTCCATTAAAATGGCAAAAGTTGAAACTATGATCAAATGTAATTCATTTTCACCTTACTTTTCCATAAACTTGCTAATTCACACAAAACCATAGGTGGTCTCACCCCATTTGTCAATGAAGATTTGTAGCTAAGATTTATAATCAAATCCTATTTTCAAATCTGTTTCCAAAGGGGAAAATGAATAGTCAAGCCTCAGTTATGTTGGTGGATGGAAATATGATGTATAGAAACAAAATGATAGTTCCTATGAGTAGGCCCAGAATATAGTATATCTAAGGCAATTTTATTGGGCATCAGAATATATTGATATTCTGAAAATCTTTCAAGAAGGAAAGTACCTTTTCTAATCGGAATGATCCTTAGAAGTCAATAATGAAACAATGCCAACATGTAATAAAATGTCCCTAGAAATAACTGAAGTTTTGGCAAGTTAGAATCATTATCAAAAAAAAACAAGAAACATCCTATGGGTAATTCAATCTAACCCCTTCATTTTTCAGTAAGACAATGGTGGCCCAGAAAAGTTCAGAAACTTGCCTTGAAAGATCACATAGAAAATCCAGGTATCAAATCTAAATCCTCTGATGCTAAATATATTGTTCTTTGCACTGTATCATGATGTCACTAAATTTTGTATTGGAACTGGAGTATCCTGACTCCTACTTATATTTGTTATTTACTCAACTCAGTTGATTAGTACTATAATACTATCCTGTTCAAAAAACATTTTTTAAATGGACTTCCAGTGTTTTACTTGACTAGTCACTAATGTGATATTTATTATGTCTCCTTATGTGATTAACTTAGGGAGAGTTGAAAAGAAGGAAATCATAAAGGGAATGTCTTGTAAGCCTATCATAAACTCTATATTTGTTCTCCCTAAAATACAAATGGAGATTAAGTCTAGTGCTGGAATCCTGTATGAAATTTTTTGGGGGGGTTGCATTTTTACTATTGAAATTGTTTGTCATTAGGTTTTCATCTTTTAATTTAAAATCTTTATAATCCCTTTTCTGTAAAACATTAAGAATTCCTCCAAAGATCTCTGAGTATTCTGGTTAAGATTTAGATAGAGGTAATCAATATATACATTATTAAAACAGTGGACAGAAAGCCATTATTGCATGGGTGCTGTTGACAAATGGAAAGGCTTGAATAAAGTAGTTTACTTGTTTTTTTGTCAGGTCATATATTATGCACATTCGATTTCCTCTGAAGCTACCACAAAGTGAGAAAGAAGTTCAGAAATTCAATGAAATTATCCTGAAATCTTTGACTGCAAATTATACATTCATTTAGGCTAATTCTACTATCACTGCTGGTCTGCTTTCTTTGGGCATATTTCAGGCTGTGTATTAGCTTCTTACATTTCATTGTTATTGAGTATCATTTGGAAACTAAATGAGAAGAATTAAATTCAAAACCTGTGCCAAGTGTAATATGAAAAGTATTTAATTCTGAGCACTTCAGTCCTTAGTGTTGTGCCAAATAAACAACCTAGTCTAGCTAATTCATGATATATATCAGAGGCTAAATAGTCCAAACTTTATTGAAGAAAAATCCCTGTTACAATATCTCCATCTTCATTTGAAGATTTTTATTGAAAGAAAACCCACTACTTCCTAAAGTCATTTATTCCACTTTTGAGAAACCATAATTTTTACTCCCTTAAAATTATGTTTAGCTTCTCTGTAATTTTTATCCATCACCCTTAGTTATAATCCCAGAGTCAATCAGAATAAGGATGCACTTTATTGATTAGTACTGGTAGTGTTGGAGATTACTCCCCTGGTTGGTACTATATCAGCATTCCTATAAGACTGCAGTCTTCTGAGAAATTCAGTAGTAAATCAATCCAAAGTTTGGCTCAGTTCTGGTCCTGACTCTGCTCCTGGCAAAAATCTAAATTTCTAAGAAGCAACCAGAACTGACTCGGTTATTACCAGAAAGTCCTTGTGATTAGTTGAGATCATATGGTTTCATTGTCATTTAAAGAAACCCCAGTTGTTCAATTATGGTCAGATCAATGTTGGAATAAAATTCAAACTTGATGCTGGGTTTATTGAATCTATATGCTAGTAATTGTAGAGGCCCACAGATAGTGGGGGAAACACTGGGTGAGGTACAAGACCCTTCAGCCCAGAGGGAACCTGCTAACAATCCTGACAGTGTCTGATTTGGCTCCTCACCTCCCTAACTAAGGCTTCACACCTTTTCCTGAGAAGTTAAGGAGGGAGTGACCACCTGTGTTCTACTTGAAGCAGAGATACTTGCATAAAGATACATTTACATATTAATTGCAGGGTGCTTATAGTTGGTACTTGTACAGAGTGCTGTGGTGATATAATGCTACTATAATTAGCACTTGTTCAGTGTGATTGATGAGATAATGGTTCTCTAGTTGGCACATGCTTACTTTGCTGTAATGATGTAATCATACTAAGGAAGGGCTGAGAGGACCTGAAATAGGGACTCCATCCTTGACCATCCTGGTGGCTCTCCTACCTACTTCATCCCTCCACTAAGACCAAGGCTGGTCCCGAGATCCTCCAGAGAGCTAGTCCAGAAACTACATTTTGGCACCTGAACAGGGACCTCCAGAAGGACACTACAAGTAATATCATCATCATCATCATCATCATCACTAGCATTTGATTATGTTTTGCAAAACTATTCATATGTTGTCTCATTTAATATTCACAATCAGTATGATTATGCTATTATTATCCCAATTTATAGATTTCTTCCTTTATGTCTTAATACTTTCTCAAATCTATCTGGAAAAGAACATTTTTCCTTCTGTCAATTCCATCAATTCTTTATTTCCTTCAAAGACTTTCCTTTCTTAGGTGAAAATTTTTGTCTATGAAACTTCTTGCCTTTATAAATTTTTATTTTGCTATCATATGAATATTTTATTTTTTCCTCATGTTTCTCTGTTAGGATTCTTACAAGGTGCTAAGTAAGTGGAATTGAGGGGACAGTGATTAAATCTAGTTTAGCACTGATTTAATCCTACAACAAATAATGGTTTCCTAGTGATATAATGATTGGTATGTACTCAGTGTACAGCATATAAACAAGATCTCAGGGCCAGACACACAAGTCCACTAGAAGCTTTGGGAGCCTCAGCCAGGATTCAGTTGGGGAGATTCAGAAGCCAAGCTCAAGCTCTCAGAACCCAAGATTACAGAAGGCCTCTAAGAAAGCTAACCGGGACACAGGAAAGGAGACAAGACTTGGAAAGAGACAATAAAGGATTTGGACTTTAACTCCTGGCTGCATTTGGGGTGATTATACTGAACTGAAACTAAGGCTGCCTCCAGAAGCCCCCCAAGAAATCTGCTCCCAGAGAACATTATATTTTAGAAAGAATATTACATTTCTCTTTCTTGTTCACTCCACAAATTTCAGTTAAGAATATGGCATTCATTTGTTGCCTCTAATTTTGTTGGGTATAATTACCACACACATTTGACAACAACAAACAATAATAATTCACAAGTACAAATCTGTTAATAAAATAATACATTCCTGCAATATGCTTCCTCATCAGAAACTTTCCTACATCCACCCATGATATCCTAGTGGTATAAGTCCTATGAGAGACATAAACATGAATTTGACAAAAATAAAGTTGTGAACCTAGGCAGATAGAAGGATAGTAGTACTCTTGAAAGTAACAAGAAAGTAAGGAAAGAAGAAGCAACTGGGAGCAAAGATAATGAATTCAACTTTTGTATTTGTTGAGATTGAGAGGCCTTCAACCATAATTTTCCAGAAAATATTAGGGATTTGTGTATTCTAGGTGAATTCCACATCTTCGATATCAGAATATGTGAGGTTTTCACTGTGAGCTATAATTAGAAAAATAACATTTTATGATTTTTTACTTAAATTCATTGTCTAGACTATGTACTAATTTCCATAGCTAGAAAAACCAATGAGTGCATGAAATCTATGTTATGTTGAAGATTGATCTCAGAACATTTTGTTATTTTAAATAAATGACATATAATAGATAGGTTGAGAGCACCATCAAGAGAAAAGGGAACATAGGTGAGAAAACAAAGGTAAATAAGACAAGGAGAAATTTAAAAGATTATGACCAGAGTTCTGTGTATGTATTTAAATAGTCCTTGTCATTTAGAAATCCTTTGTAGCATATATTCAAATATAAAATGCTTTATACACATGAAATTATCACTTTATCTCTTCCAGAAACTTGTTGAGAAAGGCAGAATCATATAGAATCATATATTTTAGTCTTGATTTTCTATATAAATACAGGTAGCAGGACATATGACTGAGATAACATTAGCTATTTTTTATGTAAGCCTACAAAACAGCATTAGTTTCAGGTTCCAAATATTGGTTGATGCCAACAAGCCAATTTCTTGTATGTATATATTCAAAAATTCTATTCAATAAAAGTCTTATCTGAGTGGTACACATAATACCCATTTGCAAAATTCAAGAGCCTGGGTATCATTTTTCCTTTTAACATTGCATTTCCTTGTTTTTAATATTATTCGCTTATGACCATAATCCATTAACTTTCCTTCCTCCTATAAAACAATATGATGCTTTGTGGAATATTGTTTGAGGAAAATGCTTTAGGTAAATAGCTCAGACTGATATCTAGTTTCTTAAATTGCAAAATTTTCCTGTGATATTCTACTAGGAACTGTTTACTAAATATTGTCACAGGGATCTTTAAAAGTTAACCTTTCAAGATTGACATCTTCATTTTACATTTCTATGGGGTCATTTCTCTCTTTTGGAGGAGACAGTATAGACTGTGTATTAAGTGTTGTCTTCAGAATCAGGAAGATTTACATTTAAACCTTCCATCTCTTCCTCTTGAAGAGCCACCATGTGTACTAGTAATAATTTGACCCATAGATTTAAAAAAAAAGTAGTTAGATCAGAGAACCAGCCTTGAGCCTCAACTGAGGCTTGAAGTAATCACCTGATTAGAATTTTTGACTTTCATGATTTCCAAAGCATCAGCTCCCCACAATCTTTGCTTAGAGAGTTTTGCTCCTGTCTCACAGTTTGACAGCCAACTTGGATATGCATTATTGTATGAGGGGCATGACTTCTTGAGCAGATTTTGCCTTCCCTTGTCAAACACCCTCAGGGCTGACTTGAGCAGTCTGGTACCTATGTATGACTGATATAGCTACAACTACAAGCCAATGAGTTTCAGTCATTGAAGAGATGATAATGACATGATAATAGACATGGATGTCTATATGCAATGACAGACCCATTTTTGGTTTTTCTTTATATTCTGATCCTTGAATAATCATGAGGAAGTTATAGACTTTGTGGGACTAGATAAGTCAATAGGGCCACCAAGAGAAAGAGGAAGATAAATCAGAAAAAAAGGAAATAAAGGAAAAGAGAAATTTAAAAGGTTATGAGAGCTATGTATATGTATTTAAATATCCCTTGTCATTTCCAATTCCTTTTTTGAGTGTATATTCAAATTAATTCTCAGTGAAATAATAAATAAATGAACCAAAGACTATGGGGAAAGGTAATCAAAAATAATTGATCAATAGCTTGGTATTAACATTATTGTTGTTTATTTAATCTCTGTGAGTCTCAGTTCTCTCAACTGCAAAATGAAGGAAGAAGTCTGGGCATCTTTAAAGTCCTTTTGAGTTTTAGGATCCATGATTTTATGAAATGTTTCTCATTATTACTACCACTGAAATATTTAATAACATTTTAATAGGTTCAGTTTTCACATTACTTTAAAGATTTTTGTTGTTGTCTAATAAAATTCATTTTTATTCTCTCTAGAAAGGCTTTTTAAACCATAAACAACTATATTTGGCCTTTTCTATACTAAAAGTTAGTTGTTTTCTTTTTTTCTTTTAAAGAATGCCAACTCCAAAAGGAGTCAGGAAACTTGAATTTTTTACTTGGCTCTGTTACTAATTCACTGGGTAATGCAGACAAATTACATAATCTTCCTGAATTTCATCTATAAAATGACAAGATTGGAATAGAGAATTTCAAAAGTCCCTTCCATTTTTAAAGTTGTATAAGTCTATTTAATGACAAAGCCTAATTATTACATAATTTTATCTAAAAAATTGGAGAACTGAATTAGGGACACAGCAGTTCTAATTCATATGATTCCCTTTATCACTAATACTACAACTATACCATGTTGCCAAACTTCATCTGAAATCCTCTCTGCATGATACTTTCTCATCACCATGAACAGATTGTTTTGATCAAAGATGTGTCATTCTGAAATATCTTTTTTTTTTTTTCTGAAAGTACCATCCTCCTCCTGGTCACTTAGGCAGAAAACTTATGTCAGCCTCAATTCACTTTCCATCATTCTCCCATTTCCATTCTGTTGCCTAATCCTGCCAATTTTACTTTTGTAATTTCTCTGATATACAACCCCTATCTCTTCTGACATTGCTATCACTATGGTGCAGACCCTCATCATTCCATACCTGAACTATTGTAATAGTCTGCCTATTTTTTGTCTTACCATTGTAGTTTATTCTCCACTTAGTTATCAAATTAATATTCCTAAAATGTAAATCTGTCCATGTCATCTTTTATTCAATGGACTCCATTGTCTTTGTCTCACCCTTGGGATCAAATATAAATTTTTTTTTTTTTTGCATTCAAAAAGCTTTATGCTACTTGATCCTCTTCTAATTTTACAAACTTCTTACACCTTACTCCCAGGACCATACTTTGAAATCTAGTAACAATGGTCTCCTTGCAATGTACCTCAAAGACTCTAGAATCCAGGCATTTTTACTTGCCTGGATTTACATGCCTGAATAGTTACTCTTCTTCTTCATCTCTGCCTCCTAACTTCCCACACCTAAAATCCTATCATCTATTAGAAGCCTTTCCTAATCCAACTTAATACCAGTTCCTTCCTTCTATTGATTATCTCTAATTTATCTTGTATATATCTTGCTTGTATGTACATTGTCATTTTTACCTTGCCTCCCCATTACATACAGCTTTTTGAAAGCAGGAATATTTTTTTTGCATTTCCTTGTATACCTAATGTTTAGTACAATGGCCTAGCACATAATACATGCTTAATAAATGCTCATTGACTGACAGTGATGATAAGAAATCTGGGAAATTTCTCTGGAAAATCTCCTAAGCACAGTAGCCTTAATGTCTATTCTCACCTCAGAATTATAAAGCACCCCGCTCTCTACAATACAAAGTGACAGACTTAGGGATAATTTTAGCTTCATAAATGTTAGTACAGGCAGAGTTTTATTTTTTATTGCTTTCTTCAATCTTAGGCCATATTTTAAGCTACTTTCAGTTGAAAAATATAGAGATGTGTAGAGATGGAATGAGAATACAATCTCAGGTGACATCTATCTTATCAATTCATTCCGAAATCCCTTCAGTTTTTTATAGTTTTTTAAGGCTCCATTAAGCTATATTTCCATCTCTCTTTTTTTGTCAGGTATGTTGAAATGTACATCTCGAGTCTGACAGTCACATTAAGCCAAGAACTCTTATCTTAAATGAAAGGACATTAGCATAGCAGAGAGTTTCTAAAGATTTCCTGACTGTCAAAATGGTTTGTAACCCTAACCTCCCTTCCTTTCAGTACTAGCCAGTTTGCCTAAATATTTGAATCAAAGTTTTACCTGGTCATAACATATCATATCATAATCCATTTGTAAACACCCACTGTAAGTTGGTAGTAAAAGCTTAAGGCACTAAATTTACACTACTTTTTGTTTGATTTCATAGGCCTTCAAGAGAGAGTTGAAAACCAAAGAACCTGTAATCACAAGTACACTTGAGACGGTGAGAATCTTTCTTTCAGAGAAACCTTTGGAGGAACTTGAGAAGCATTACCAGGAGCCCAGAGGTAATTGAATGTAAATATGTAATAACATATTGATAGAAGGATCTACAATGACTGAGAGATCCATAAATTCTTGATTCTGGTGTCAGGAGAGCTCATATTTTCCAGGTTAAAATTTTTTTTTAATTTAATAGCCTTTTATTTACAGGATATATGCATGGGTAACTTTACAGCATTAACAACTGCCAAACCTCTTGTTCCAATTTTACCTCTTACCCCCCCACCCCCTTCCCTAGATGGCAGGATGACCAGTAGATATTAAATATATTAAAATATAAATTAGATACACAATAAGTATACATGACCAAAACATTATTTTGCTGTACAAAAAGAATCAGACTCTGAAATATTGTACAATTAGCTTGTGAAGGAAATCACAAATGCAGGTGGGCATAAATATAGGGATTGGGAATTCAATGTAATGGTTTTTAGTCATCTCCCAGAGTTCTTTTTCTGGGCATAGCTGGTTCAGTTCATTACTGCTCCATTGGAAATGATTTGGTTGATCTCATTGCTGAGGATGGCCTGGTCCATCAGAACTGGTCATCATATAGTATTGTTGTTGAAGTATATAATGATCTCCTGGTCCTGCTCATTTCACTCAGCATCAGTTCATGTAAGTCTCTCCAGGCCTTTCTGAAATCATCCTGTTGGTCATTTCTTACAGAACAGTAATATTCCATAATATTCATATACCACAATTTATTCAGCCATTCTCCAACTGATGGACATCCATTCAGTTTCCAGTTTTTAGCCACTACAAACAGGGCTGCCACAAACATTCATGCACATACAGGTCCCTTTCCCTTCTTTATAATCTCTTTGGGATATAATCCCAGTAGTAACACTGCTGGATCAAAGGGTATGCACAGTTTGATAACTTTTGAGCATAGTTCCAAACTACTCTCCAAAATGGTTGGATTCGTTCACAACTCCACCAACAATGCATCAATGTCCCAGTTTTCCCGCATCCCCTCCAACAATCATCATTATTTTTTCCTGTCATCTTAGCCAATCTGACAGGTATGTAGTGGTATCTTAGAGTTGTTTTAATTTGCATTTCTCTGATTAATAATGACTTGGAGCATCTTTTCATATGACTAGAAATAGTTTCAATTTCTTCATCTGAGAATTGTCTGTTCATATCCTTTGATTCCAGGTTAAATTTTACTATGTAATCAATTCAAATTAAACCCTATAGATGAAAAAAATCAGAAATCTTAATCTCCAATGTGTAAACATGTATGTCCATTTGTAAACAAAATTTTAAATCATTTTAAATATTAATAGCTGAACATTTTTTTAAATGAGAAATAACTATCTTTATTAGAAGAAACATTTATAGAGACTGTAAGCTAATTGCCAATTTAAGAAACTAATCCAAATGAATTATTATTTGGCCTAAACATCATTCCCATTATTTAGCTTAGCAGTCTAATTGGATCATTGAAGAAACAAGATAAAGTTAAGCATGAGACCAATGTCAAGTGCAAAAGACTCAGCAAGGATTCTTTGTATGTTATAGCCTCATATTTCCAAAATTATGCCATGATTTCTAAAACAGTTATATTAAAGCAACATTCACATTTCTTATTGTAAATGTTCCCTTTTATCCAATATGAACAATTCTATACTATTTTTAAAAACATTGATGTAATAAAGAACTTGGCTTAACATCTTGTTTTATTATAAATTTAGAGCTACCTCCTGAGGAGAGGGCCCAGAATGTCACAAGACTCCTGAGAAAGCAAGCTGATGAGGTCAACACTGAATGGGAAAAATTGAACCTACACTCTGTTGATTGGCAGAAAAAGATAGATGAAGCCCTAGAAAGACTACAGGGACTTCAGGAAGCAATGGATGGACTGGACTTAAAATTACGTCAGGCTGAAGTGATCAAGGGCTCTTGGCAGCCAGTGGGAGATCTCCTAATTGACTCTCTGCAAGATCATCTAGAAAAAGTCAAGGTATAGTATGTTATTTATACTCATTCTTTGGTATCATCCAAAGGAATTCTAATATGAGTTTTAGTGCAAATTGTTTACCTTATATTCCTAAACTTGAAGAAAGCTTAAAAATATATAATTCACTCTTCTTAAAAGTTACAAAATCTTCTTGAATTTTATATTATCCATAAGTGATCATGATGGCCAAAAAATAGCCCTATCCATGATGTTTCTCAAATGTGTAGAGATTCGATACATATAGTACAATCACATTACTAGGATTAAGCATGCATGGTCAATAGTCCTGACTTTGCCACAAATGAAACAATGAGCTATGTCTTCACTTTCTTCAGGAGGGCTTTCCTGATCTCTTCACTTTAGCCTAAGATTTCAGAACACTAAAAGTGGAGCAAATCATACTAAATAGCATAATATTCCGACTATCTTGTATTTTTGGATTATGAAATTCCACTCCATGGAATTAATAATCCTTTAATCATAGATTCTACCTTTCAAATAACACTGTTCTTTTTCTACATCATTTTGTTTATGACATTCTTATTAACTTATTTTTGAAGTCATCATAACTGAACTGAAATACCAAACTTTATTTGACAATGTAAAAATTATTTACTGTTTTAAAAAACAAAATACCATGTTTTGGAATTGTTATACAGGGTCAAAATTTTGATGAGTATGTTTCTTTTTTAAAAAAAAGTAGGATATAAAAATTATTAATAAACTTTTATTATTTTCCCTTCTTTGCCATCCTGAAGGAAGGAAGGAAGAAAGGAAGGAAGGAAGGAAAAATGAAAGGAAGGAAGGAAGGAAGAAGAGGAAGAGAAAGGAAGAGAGGGAGGGAAGCAAAAAGAAAGAGACAGAGTGAGAGAACAAAAGAGGAAAGGGGAGATAGAGGGGAAAAACATTCATAACAAATATCCATCAACAAGAAAAGTAAATTCCCTCATTGCTAATTCAAACATGTATATCTCATTCTGCAATTTGAGTTGATTATCTGTCTGTCAGAAGGTATAAAATGAGTATTATCTAAAATCCTCTGGAATTATGGTGTGTTTTTTTCCTTGATCATGATTCAAAGGTCTCTCAGAGCTGTTGAGCATTGAGAAATAAAGCTGTTTCTTTATAACATCAATTGCTCTTCTAATTTTTCTCACTTCCCTTTGTATTATTTAATTTAGTTCTTCTTAGTTTAATTGTTTTGTAATTTCTCATGTTGCAATAATATTCCAATTCATTCAGGTACTGTGATTATTTAGACTTTTCCTAAGGGGTGGATACTTTCTTGATTTTTAGATTTTTTGCTACTATGAAAAAAGATGGATCCTTTTTCCTCTTTCTTTAAGTCTCTTTAGAACATAAACTTTGTCATTATATCTCAGAAACAAAGGATATGAATGGTTTAGTGACTTGAGAAAAACAGTTCCAAATTGCTTTCCAGAATGATGAGACCATTTCACAAGTCCACCAACAGTGTGCATTAGTATCTGTTTTTCCACAGGACCTCCAAAATTTGCCAATTTTTTGTGCCATCTTTGCCAATTTGATGGCTTTATGTAGAATCAATCAATATATTTCTAAATAACTTCAGTATAATGTCAAAACTGGCATCTACATATTGATGTTTTTTTAATGTAGTGATGAGAAAAATTTCTTTAATCTGACCTATTTCCTTAGAAACATGTTTTATAGGGCCAAGGATTTCATAATCTTTCATATATCTGCTTCATTTTAAAAATTGAAGCAGACATTAGGAGAAACAAAACACTTCTAAATGTCTTTTGCTATATAGTTAAAGCTCATCACATTGCAGTCTTGCATAACTGCCATATCTGTGCAGGCCTGGAGATAACAACATGCATGCTCCAACTTTCTATGTCAGATATCAATTAAACTGATGAATATGCTATTCTATATAGCTTTTCTAAACTGCCTATTCTATGTATTCTGCATTGTACATACTTTATGGTACTACAACTTTTGGTTGTAATTAAGTTTAAGGTGTAGATTATATCCACCAAGGAGAAAAGATGAAATTATCAGAACAATTTTGACTTGCCCCAATATTTTTATTTAGCTATTTAGATTAGAACTGTTTATGTACTTATTAGTTTCATCTTTGTTAGTGGGGAAAAATAAGAGTTAAGAAAACATGATAACTGTCTTTACATTTAATGGAGGAATTAAAAACAGTTGAGAAGAGGATTGGAAATTGAAGAGACTTCATCTAAATAGTTGAAAAACTCAATAAGTGAAGTTGCTATGGAATTAGTGACGTCAAAAAGCACCCAGGCCCCCATTATTAGTGTCTTCAGACAAAGAATTCCTGCTCAGATATGAGTTGGACTAGATGGCCTGTGAGGTCCCTTCTAATTCTGTAGTAAGTTCTTTGACTCTTTATACCTTACCCTACTCCAGCTTTGAATTAAAAACAATTCCTCTTCCAGAATCATGACTAAAATGTTAGCACAATAGAGAAAAAATATCTACATGTGGCATAGTCAGTATTTTCAGAAAGAAAGAAAACGTGGTTTTCTGTTTAAAAAGTAATCATTTTGATTCCTCAACAGTCACTTTACCTTAGAATATTTGGGTTCTAGTCTTTGTTCTATCTTTAATTCATATGGGCCAGTTGTAAGGATTAAAGGGACTGCTGAAGCCATCAAATTCAACTCTTTCATTTACCAACACCTTAAACAGGATGAATACATTTCCAAAGGTCACATGTGTGGTAGGTGTGAGATCTTGCATATGGAATTAGGTCCTCTAATTATAAATCCAAAAAATTTGCAACTTGATCATAATATCTCCTTGCTCTAACATCTATTAGCTAGGATTTTTGTAATGCAGACATATATCTATATCTATATCTATATATATGTATTATATATAGATAATATATAGTGTATATACTATATAACATATAGTATGCATAATATATAGTATATATGTATTAATTAATAGAACCACAGCTAGGCATTTTGTCCTCAGAAGGCTACCCTGTATTGATTATCTCTAGTTTGTATTGTATATAGCTTGTTTTTACATAGTATTTTTAATATTGTCTCCCCTATTAGATGAGAGCAGAGACTATCTGTTGCCTTTATTTACTTGTTTGTATAGCCAATGCTTAATATAGTATTTGGAATAGAATAGGCATTTAATGGTACTTGGTACATGTTTATTGATTGACCTTCCTTAAAGTGGAGGGTAATATTCCAAGACACTATGGAAGTATTGTGATATGTATGAATTAGCAGAGGTGGGTCCCCTAGGAAGAAACTCATCTGCTTGCTTCCTATTTTAGCTAATTATTTTTTGTTAAAGCTCGTTTCCATTGTTTTATATTACTATCAGTATAGAAAGTTTTGTCATATTTTTTCAATGTTGATACCTTAGCAGGATTGGGTAGAATTTTTGTCACCTTGTTACATTTGTGGTAATTACCTTTATTGACAACTACTATAAAGGACAAAACAAATAGCTGTCTTTAAATTTTCAATTTATGTATGACATCTTTTCTGAATATACTTTTACATTTCAGGGAACATGATTTGATCCCTAGTATATATGAATATGTACATTAAAGAAGCTTTACTTTAAATTATAAAGTATAGAATGGGCATTAAGTTATTGATAACATAACTTACAAGAGATGGTAAGAACGGTTTCCTGGAAAAAATCCTGACTATACTTTATACTGGTGGAAATGGGAGAGCTCTGGACTGAGTTCTCACACATTTCCTCTCATTCTAAGTAGACATATAATGCCAAACGTCCTTAATTATGACTAGAATCCTAAATTACTTCAAATCTCAAAAAAACCCAACTTGAGGTGGTGCTAAATGCCTTAGCAGTAACTACCTCCCTTTGTGTAAGTAGAACCTGAATCTTACACTGTATTCCCATAATGCCTTAAGCTGTTAAAAAGGCAGCCCACAATAATTGTTTTAGACATCTGCTTAGCATACTTTGAAGTGTATATAAGTTCCTTCTCAGTTTCATTTGAACTCCAGCTGTCTTCACCAAAGTCTATAATCAATCTGAATTAAGTTGTCCTACTTCTCTTAATAAGTTTCTTATTAAGTTCTGCATTGGCCTCTTAGTGAGCCTTAAAACTAATTCATGCAGAATTGCCATTTTCTACTCATTCATTTGTCAGCCCTCCAAATCCCAACTAAAAACAATCAGAAAGATTATTAATTTGCTACTTCATAAACAACTTATGCAAAAATATGTGTTGTAAACTGGCAAATGATGTAAGACTATGAGTGAGGAGGAAGGAGATGGTGGCATGTAATGGATATTTTTAACTCAAAGGAATGCCTTTTAATTTCAAAATAAACATTTATTCCATAAGAGAAACATCCTTCCCATCTCTCCAATTATTTCATAAATGGCTTGATTGCTGAGTGAACTTTATTTAACGATAGGAAATCTCTGGAACAGTTGGAGACTGTGAACGTCCTTTTTTATTGTTAAACTTATTTTAATTTGGACCTCTTTGCCAATAAAGAGCTTTGTAACACTTGTTTTGATAGACTACAATGAACATAGGCACCAGAATATGCCACAAATGTTACTCAATTAAATAAGAGCTGTATAGCAACTCTTTTAGTCATATGAATTTAGAAATTTGCAGATAATCAAAATGTTCAGTTAATGAATCCATCTGATATTATTTTTCTCAAGAGGTATTTTTTGAGCCTTGAAATTCCCTCCCCACAACATCACCCAGGCTTTCATTTAAAAATAATAATCTCAAAGAGTTCACATTTAATAGAGCAGCTCTAGAGAATTGGCTAGTATTAGAATCTAGACTAAGCACTTTGGGTGCAGTAGGAGACAGTAATAAATACTCTCTGGTCCTCCAGAGGAACTGTCCAACAATTACAGACTACTCCAAACAGAAATTAAGTAACATATCATTAGCATTAAAGGATTTCAGATTTCAAAATGGTATTGTTATAATCTAGTATCAAGAGAGGTCTGATCTCATTATAAAGTGTGAATGTTTAATTCACTGTATCTGTAGTATTAATGGAGTCTTTTCTGGGAACATTTTTATATAACAAGCAACTGAGAGATTAAGCATTTTTATTAGATTCTATGTGTAGAGGCAGTGCATTAACTATATATGATACTAAGGTGCTAGTGATATTTAGCAAAAATGCTACATTTGCTTAGAAAATGGTAGCTTCTGCTCTACTTTCTTTTTAATTTCCCTTGGCATTTACCAAAGATGCTCAAGTTTCAAGTTTATCATTGAGTTATACTTCCACAACTAGAACAACAAGGCATGATTTAAGAGCAAATAACCCAAGAAGTAGGTGCCAGATGTGCTGTCATGCCCTGCAATTACATTTTTCACATTTATCCATTTAACATTGGCACCAATATCATGCCTCAGATAACCTCACATTAAACAAGTTAAGCATTGACACTGAGAAATGGTTGCCAGTAAGCCAGCATTCTGGATGTGATGGAAAAGTAGATGTGCAGATTGCTAACAAAACAAAACAAAAATCTCATTTTGAAAAGGAATGTGAAATGATAGATTTTTTTAAGATAAAAATTTGTCCTTCCCCAAAATAACATTTTAAAGCTATGTTTTCATGTACCTTATTCTGTAAGAGATAGAGGAATTTCTGCATGAAAAATTAATTTGTTTGATTATTCCATCATTCTCAATTTCTTTTATTTTCGTGGACCAGGTGAAATGATTTTATGGTATTCACTTTCAATTAAAAATAATGTAAAACAAATCAACACAATATTAAAATAAGTAGATTTATAACTGTACTAAACTTATAGAAATCTGTCCAGTCTTCCAGATCCAATCCTATATTTTTTTCATTGTGGAAAAGGAATTTCATATAGGAACTTTAAAATCAATAATGATGTCTTCTTTCATTAGAGTGACTTTAAGAGGAAAAAAACTGATATGTAGGGTATAACAAATTAAACCATTGGGATATAGAATATATCCCAGTGTATCATCTTTCTTTTTAAAATTATGAATCACATTCTTACTCTACATTAAAGTAATAGGAGATAAATGACAAGAGGAACACAATAACCCCCCTTTTTCCAAAGCATACCTTAGGAACCATTTTTTTTATTATTAAAGTTTTTTTTTATTTTCAAAACAAATGCATAGATAATTTTCAATACACTCCCTTGCAAAACCTTGTGTTCCAAATTTTCCTTCTGTTCTCCCCATCCCCTCCCCCAGAAGCAAGTAATTCAATATGTTAAACATGTGCAATTCTTCTATACATATTTCCCCAATTATCATGGTACACAATAAAAATCAGATCAAAAAGGGAAAAATAATGAGAAAGAAAACAAAATGCAAGCAAACAATAATAAAAAGTGAAAATACTATGCTGTTATCCATACTCAGTCCCCAAAGTCCTCTCACTGGGTGCAGATGGCTTTCTTCATCACAAGATTGACCAATTTTTCTTTTAGACAAATAACTATTGTTGAGATTATAGAGAACTCAATCTTACCTATTAAGAAGTTATTTCATAAATGTAAGACACTACTGGTGAGCAGTTTTGATGTTCTATGAATTAAGTGTTCTCAAACTTCAATCTTACATGGATCATCCCAGCAATTGTCTGAAATGTAAATCCAAATTGGTATAGAACAAAGGTATCAAACCTGAGACTTAAAAGCTGCATGAACCTGCAAAACTCTTGAGTGAGGCGTGAACCAGATTAAAATGTAATTAGAAAGCGTTACACAAAACAAAAATGTAAAACCACATAAATTATGTTAATTTGTGATTTTTTAAATCAATATTCTTGCAACCTGAAGGGTTCCATTTCTATTTGAGTTTGGCTACGTTAATGTTGTCAACAAACCAGAAGACATTTATTAAATTAAAATGCGTTAAGTGCAGAGACAATAAATAGATGCAAAAAGAAAAGACAATTCCTATCCTTAAAGAGCTTAAATTTTAATGGGGGATGACAACACACAAATGGAAGCTGAAAGGAGTTGGCCATAAAGGAAAATATCTCTTGGAGCTACAGTAGAGAAAGAAATATAAAGAATCAGGAACTGAGTTATGAGAGGAATGAGCATAAACTAGAGTAGAGATATTTAACTTGGAGTCCATGATATATTTTTGATGACTGTTTTTATATTCCTATGTGTTTTATACATTTAAAAATATTTTTCTGAGAAAGGGTCCATGGGCTTTACCAGACAGCCAGAAGGGTCCATCACATAATAAAGATTATTATCTCTTACTGCAGACAGATCATAGGAGTATAGAGTCTAACTGGAAGTAATGTTAGAAGTTACTCATTACAACTCCTTAGTTTTATAGATGAGGACACTCATCAGAAAAGTTAAGTGGCTCACCCAATGTCATACAGTTAAGTCAGAGCTAGATTTTGAAAGTGATTTTCTGGTTGGATTTCCTGGGGTCTCAAGCTGCCTTTCTTAAAAGCTCTAAGTTGTGTTCCAGTTGGGCTTCTGTATTTAGCTAGAGGCGTAATTTTGAGCCAAATTAGATATCTTCTAAGGCATCTTGAGACTCAATGGATAGAACATTGGGCTTGAAGTCATGAAGACTCATCATCCTGAATTCAAATCCCAGATACTTACTAGCTGTGTGACATAGGCAAGCCATTCAACTCTATTAGTTTCCTCATCTGTAAAAGTAACTGGCAAACCACTGTAATATTTTTGTCAAGAAAACTCCAAATGGAGTCACAAAGACTCAGATGTGACTGAAAAGAAATGCACAGCAACAATAAAACTGTCTCAGCACTTCAGTTTTCTCAGTTATAAAATGAGATCAGACTAAATGACATATAAGGTTTCTTCCAGCTCTGTGATATATCAAATTCAAAATTTTTTATAAATATATTTTCTTTGTAATTTTTAAAGTTTTCTCAGTGCTATAAAATTGGGTTCTTTATTATACTCCTCAAATACAAAGGAACATATTTATTTAACTCCATCATCTTCTTGGACATCAATAGCCCATGTCATTATTAAGATCATCAGATCCCTTCAGAGTGGAAGGCATGGTAAAAACAACTAAAAAAAATATTCATACATGAAGAAAAGCCTCCTTAGGCTAAATATTTCCCATTGTCAAATAACATTAACCAGTAAACATTTGTTAAGTTCCTACTCTGTGCTAAGCACTACTTTAAGCATTAGGAGAACAAAAAGAGGTAAAAGCCATTCCCTAGTACATTTGTAATGTTTTTCATACCCAAGATTGTTCTAGAACTGAATGTCTTAATCCAATATTAAAATTTTAAATTAAAAATATGTTACATGTTTTGAATGCCTTTCTCTACCAGTGTTTTTCCCCCAGTTAGTTAAGTATAAGTATTTCTTTTTCACCATATAACTTGTTTCTTAATATGATGCTTATAAGCAACAGCAATCCTTAGCCTCCACAGACTTAGTCATAACCACTGATGGTTTTTTAACTGTGCTTAATTAAGATCTGTTTGCCGGAAGTAAGTGGTAAAGCATGGGTTATTGATGTCCAGAGAGCATGATGATCAAGAGATAAGTTTCTAGATGCAGGGATTTTGTGGGGTATAGGAAAGAGCAACAAATAGTCATAAAACCAGATTCGAAGCTCAGGTCACTGGGAAGTAAATCATTTAGCTTTTCTAAGCCTCAGTTTTTCCATCTATGACATAGATGGAAAATCATATATATGCATTATTTTCTTCATGTAATCATTATGAAAAAATTGCTTTTTAAGCAGTATATTACAACATGTGGTCATAGTGTTTTAAATCATGGCGATTATTATTGTTCTTTATCAGTACTTTGCATAATGCTTCTCTCCTTACTTTATGGTAAAAGATATCTGAAAAGGGAAGTAAAAAAATGGGAAAGAATTCTATGAAATTAGGATGGATACCTATTATAATATTCATTGAGCAGTTAAAATCTACTAATCAATACCTATAGAAACTATTCCGGTGCCATTGTGAAAATCCTCCCATTTCCTGGGCCCCTAATAACTTCACCTAGTAAAGTCTTATATTACGTATTTCCTGGACCTTTGCAAGACCTAATTTGCAGTACCAGATCTCTCCACCTCTCAAATCATTATCCACTTAGCTGTCAGTGATTTTTCTAAACTTCAATCTGACCATGTCATTATCTATTTAATAAACTCCACTGATATTCTAGTTGACTCTAGGGGCCAATATTTCTCATCTTTTAAAATTTTTGGTTCCATGTGTAAGTTCTATAATATATAGAATTATTAATGTAGTGGTACATGCATGTATTTTATATATGTTATTATATTTATATTGCTATTTTATAATAAGAAATGTTTTATTGATGGAATTGCTTGTTCAAAAAAGTCTGAAGACTCTAGAAGATAACATATGACTAGTATTCCTAAGAAATGGAAACAGATAGGTCTGAAAAGATTTGGATAAATTGATAGATGATAATTCCCTAATCAATTGTTAAGGTACTTCTTTCATCTATAAAATTAGGGCACTGAATCAGATGACCTCTGAGGTGCTTTTCCACTGGACTAGACAATGAATCTAAGAGGTAGCTTGGTGTGTGAAAATTAGCCCTGGTCTGGGAGGCTAAAGATTCAAATTTTAGTTTTGTTACCAACCAGCTCTGCCATTGACTGTACGAAAGATCTCAGACAAATAATTATATCTCTCTCTACCTCATCTTTAATGAAACAGGGCTAGATGAGGTTCCTTTCTGCTGTATCATATTATAATTCCAAGAAGCTTCATATGAAGGAATTATCCCATTCAAAATTGTTATATGGAGAAGTAGTTAGAGTGCTGAATTTTCAATCAGAAGACCTGACTTCAAACCCTATCTCACACCTACAGAAGGGACCAAGGAAGCCATTGAGTCTAAATCTTTCATTTTACAGATGAGGAAGCTGAGGCAGTCAGAGATTAAATGACTGGGCAAATTACTTAATCTCTGTTTGCCTGTTTTCTCAACTGGAAAATAAAGATAATAAATAGACCGTAACTTTTAGGGTTCTCTTCAGGATAATTCAATTCAAATAAACATTTATTAAGATCCTACTATGTTCCAAGCACTGTGCTAAGCACTGGATAAAATGGGATAATATTTGCAAAGAGACTTACAAATTTTGAAGTACTGTGTAAATGCTTCTTGTTGTTGTTATATTGACTAGTTTGGAAACACATATTAGTATCTGAGGTAGAATTTAGGACTTCCTACCTCTAAAACCCAGCATGCTATTCTCTAAACAATTTAGCTGCCACAGACAGCTACTAGCAGTGTGACCCTGGACAAATTACTTAATTCTCTATTGCTTAATTTCCTCATCTGAAAAATAATGGGGTTGGACTCATTGGCCTCTAAGGTCCCTTCCAGCTTTAAATCTAGGATCCCGTGATCTTTAATCCAATGGCTCTACTTAGATTAAGTGCACGTTAAATCATTAAATTATAGTAGAATAAAGGTAGAAATGTTAATACATCATCAATACTCATAAAGGCTATTTCACATATCATTATTATGGGTTTTGTTCATAATACTTCTGGGCTTATTAAAGCTCCCACAGAATGATTAACCCTTGAACTTAAAAATCAGCTAATCATTATAAAAGGGGAATATATAACTTACAAAGATATATATTTTTCCATTTTAAAAATGATTATATGTTGAACTTGCTCTTTTTTCCTTTGGGGAAGGACTTGTCAGTATGCTTTCCAAATGTAATCTTTTTATATCTCTAGCTTGCTTGTGTTTCTACCTATTATAGACACCGAAGGCCCATTTAGATGTTCTACCTATCAAGTGTGCAGATTTCATAATAATGATTTTTACCACCACATAAACAAGTCAATGAGTGAAATAAAATCAAGTTAGTAGGCTTCTGTGCCAATATAAGGGATTAAGTTAGGAAGCTTGTGGAGTAGAATAATTAATAAGGTGATTTGGTTTGTTGAAACAATAACAAATTACTGCCAAATGTCTCTTTTATTTTCTTATTTTATTGTAGAATATTACCATGTTTAGTTTTTGGCCTAAATGTTAGTGTTTTGAAACTCATTTGTAAATCATTCAGGAACATTACCAAATGACTAGCCCCAGGAACTAAATTCTTCCAACATTTGTAGCTCTGTCATCTTCAACTAGAAATCTTCCTTGTTAAGACGTCAAAGTTGGCATATATTGTTGGGATCCCTTACAGAGAGAAACCTGAATGATGTAGTACAAGGATGAAAGATGTGATAGCAGTAGTAGGACAAACTGGAGAATGTATTACAGATAGTACAATGGGAAATGGGTTAAGAATGAGCAGCAAATCCCAATAAACTTTGAATGGAAAATGCCATCTGCAATCAGAAAAAGAAATAGGGAGGCTGAATATAAATCCTCACATGCTGTGTTCATTTCTTTTTTTCTTTTTCTTCTGCTTTTTTTTCCTCTCATAATTTTTGCCTTTTGCTCTGAGTTTTCTCTCTCAACATGATTCATAAGGAAATGTTTTTTTAAATTAAATGTACATGTATAACCAGAAAAAAAAATTTTAAAGTAAGCAGCAACAATGTTGACAAACTGAGCTAAAGTGCCATAAATACATAAAAAACATAGTAATCACTCTTAAAAAAACTTCAGTCCTGCCTACTTGATATTCTCCATTATAAAATCATCAAATTTTCTACTAATTAAACCCTGTATATAAAGAACAGAATTTGATAAAGCAGGGTAGTTGGTCACTTGACACTGTTTGCCTGTTTCCTCATTTGTAAAATGAGCTGGAGAAGGAAATGGAAAACCATTCTATTATCTTTGTCAATAAAACCTCAAATAACACAAAGATTCAGACATGAGTGAAGAATGACTGAACAACATAATTGGTGGAAGTCTACTTTTTATTTGCCTTTCTTTATATTGCTTATCTTTGCATTTTCTCACCTGCTTGGGGATTTTCTCATGGTGAGGTAAAAAAAGTTTTTAAAGAAGTAGCCAGAGTTAGACAATAACTCATTTGATGCTATATGGATGCTCTTAGAGGGTCTATTGGAACATTTCTAGATGAATAGCCAAGGTAATTCCAAGTTTTGCTTATGAATAACCAACTACTTTTATTTTGCTTCTGCCGTCTCCAGAGGACATACAGATTTGTCTGTGTGGCTTCAGTTTTACTCAAATATTCATCCACCAGGACAGTGGTCTAAGTTCTGGGGACTGGAAAAAGTTAGAGAAGGAACCCATAGTTAGTGGAATCAGTGTATTTTGGGGGAAGAAGTAAACCAGTTAATATGATCATGGAGAATAAAATAACTCAATAATACTGGAAATATATGGTATGACTCTTTGAGACATAATGTATACATCTACTTTTCCTATTAGATTTAGGGAGACACAAAGAATAAGTAAATTTTGTCTTGAAGTATAATAAAAAGATGAAGGCAAGAAATATATGAAATCTGAAGTTCTTTGGAGAAATAATCAAGCTCTTTTAGCAAAAGAGGGAATAAGAAGAGCCATTTTTTCCTAAATGACAACTGCCACTGAGTTGGTATCCTTGGAATGCTGTCAGATTTATCAAAAATCTATTGAGAAAAAGTGAGCATTGTTATATTGCAGCAGGGGGTTAAAGATTGTTAGTTTCTCAGCTGGGTCCTTCTACACAACAATAACAATAAATTATATATTACCTACTATGTATCAGATACTGCTTTCATTTGATCCTCAATCCAGCAAATTAGATGCTGTTATTATTCTCTTTTTACAGAGGTTAAGAACCTTGTCCAGGGTCACACGATTAGTAAAAATCAGAGGATAGGTTTGAATGTTTTCTCCAGTCTCCAAACCTAGAATTCTATCCACTGTGCCATCTAGTTGCACTATTAACATATTATATGTTTGCAGACCCAAGGATAGCACAAGCTCTAGATGGTCACTTGCAAGGTCCTACTGCCCAATGACCATGGTATATTATAACCATGTGACTATGGTTGGGGGTATATATAAAAGTTCCAATACATGAGCCTGCTGAGATGATCTTTTTCCCCAATGCACGAAGATGGAGTTGATCTACAAAATAGTTAATAGAACCTAAATATGCAAATTTCATTGTTTCTTCTGAAGAGAGTGAAGATAAGGCTGAAGTAGCCATGCCATTTTTCATCTGGAGGAGGGCATTTGAGGATACCCCACTTCAGAATCCTTTTACTTTAGGTTCAAAAATATAGTATGTAGCCATCAATTCCACCTTTTAAGAGATATTCAATTTTAACATTAAACATTAAATTGGAGCCTATGCTTAGATAAACCATAGATATTCAAAGTTCTACCATTTAGTGTGAATGGTTATTAGCTTTTATTATCCCACAAGATGATATTACTATACTTTAAAGATTGTCTTTAATAGCCAGCAGTTCATTTTATTGGATGTTATAGATCTGCTGTACTTCTCTTTCTGTAATAGTAGGTACAGAGTCATATTAGACTAGTTTTTAAGTCCATTTATAAGAAAACAGACCCATTTTAATCTCAGAAGCACAAGATTTCCTATAAAATTTCCCATGAAGCACAAGATTTTCTCTGAAGAGTCAATGGGGGTCAGGATATAACAGGATGCCATGGCATATTTTTTCATTGACTTTTGGAGTACTTGTTTGGTGTAACTGGCTATGGCAATAGTTTGTTCAATTTTTAATATGTCCAAGAGCAGAACTTCCAGTCAATGAGTCTCCAGTAATACCCTAGAAACTATTCTAAAGATAATTTACAATTTTAGGAGCCCCATGTTCGTCCCATGTCTACTTTCTAGTGATCTTTCTTGACTCCCTTTTCAGATACCTAAGAAATTCCATTTTTTCTCTATTGAACAAAACATTCTCTAACTTTGTTTAGATATTAAGATTGGCCAAGACATTAGGGACTAATTAGATGAGTTTAAATAGATTACACCACCATGATCTTGTAGGACTCAGAAACAAAGTTTGTGAAATTTTAGAACATGCTAGAGATCCAGAGGGATTAATATTGCTATAACCAGGTCTAGAAGGTTGTTTTCTATTTCTCTCTCTGCAAGGGTACAAGTTAGATTCTATATTAACACCATTTTCACCAAAATAGACCATATTCCACCAAAATCCAGTTGATAGAAAATGGTGCCCATTCCAACTGCTTCAAGAGGTCAGAAATAAAGAGGAGATGGTTATAGTCTATAATGATGAAATCATGAAAGACCTGATGATTATTTTACACCCTCAGATTGTTGATATTTTTAGCAAGGAATAAAGATGTTGCTTCTTAGAAAAAGAGGGACAGTAGTATGAACTTTTTATAATGTTAGTGTTAGAGTTAAGGGAGGAATTCTGTTCTTGTTTCATGTTCTTGTGAAGGAATAGATGATGTCATTAGGGATGGAACCTTCTGAGACCATTTAATCTTCATTGCAGTGAGGTGTCAAGATATATGCTTCACTAATGCTTAATTTCTAAATTTTAGGATTAATATGACTGGCAGTTACATGGTATGCCTGGAGGCATTGATGGAGATAGTGAGGGAAATAAAATATGATCTATTTTGATCACCAAGAAATGGAGAAAATAAATAGTCATCCTTTTAATCACAAGAATTAGTAGGAAAAATCATCAGTGGCATAAAATTTGAAAGTTCCACATTTGTTTTAATTTTTTACATTGACTTGTAGGCTTTGTGATTTTATGAGTAATGGGATTTATCTGGTTACATTGGCTGTTATTTTTTGTAACATTACTGTAGTGCCATATGCTATAAAGAAAGGTTTCCTGCTGACTGGATAATGATCTAGAAAGTTTTGTGAGGTCTCAGAGTACATTAAGTTCAGAGTCCAGAGATGTGCTAGGGAAGTTCTAGGACCAGAGGCAAATATAATTGGGCCATGTGACTCCATAGGCCTGGGAGGTGGGAGGAGTACCATGTACTAAACAGCACTTCAGGTAAGTTTCATTGATGATGATTCTGTTTCCAAGTTTTCTTGTACATAGAAGACCCTCTAGAGTCACACAACTAGAAATGGCCAAAATAAACATAAAAATCTCCTTAAAAAACCTCCAACATCCATTGGAGGGGGGCCAGGGAAGAGTGATGGATCAAATTTGACCTATTTCTGTTAGTCCAAGTAAACAGATGGCTTTTTGTTGGGGCTAGAGAGAAATATGCATATGTAGTATAGAGGAAGAAAAGAATACTTGAAACTCATTTTGCTATGTAAGTGTTTAGAAGGTGATAGTGGAATATTACTGTTCTGTAAGAAATGACCAACAGGATAATTTCAGAAAGGCCTGGAGAGACTTACATGAACTGATGCTGAGTGAAATGAGCAGGACCAGGAGATCATTATATACTTCAACAACAATACTATATGATGACCAGTTCTGATGGATCAGGCCCTCCTCAGCACCGAGATCAACCAAATCATTTCTAATGGAGCAGTAATGAACTGAACTAGCTATGCCCAGAAAAAGAACTCTGGGAGATGACTAAAAACCATTACATTGAATTCCCAATCCCTATATTTATGCACACCTGCATTTTTGATTTCCTTCACAAGCTAATTGTACAATAATTCAGAGTCTGATTCTTTTTCTACAGCAAAATAACGTTTTGGTCAGGTATACTTATTGTGTATCTAATTTATATTTTAATATATTTAACATCTACTAATCATCCTGCCATCTAGGGGAGGGGGTGGGGGTGGGTAAGAGGTGAAAAATTGGAACAAGAGGTTTGGCAATTGTTAATGCTGTAAAGTTACCCATGTATATATCCTGTAAATAAAAGGCTATTAAATAAAAAAAAAAATTAAAAAAAAAAGAAGGTGATAGTAATCCCAATCTGTACATTTTTATATTTGATTAGGTCAGATAACCCCTCCCCACATTGACCTCTCCCCATATTGATCTATAAGCATCAACTCATTCCTTTAAGTACTTTGGCCAGGAATCTAAAAGGTATGAAAATCAGTTCTAGAAGAGCCTTCTGATTTCTCAGTTGAATATAAAGAGAATTATTAAAGACCCTCTGGATTTTTTATATAACGACATCAGAATCACTTAGTGTTGAGTTGTTTGGTTTAATACTCAACAGTTTGTCTGACTCATGAGATTTGATAATGTTTCTTCTGGCTCAAGACTGAACAAAGACTGTCCATGTAAGATCTTTCTCTTTCTTTGGTTGGTAGCTGCTACACCTAAATTTTAAGCTGAGGAAATGTTCAAAATAAAACATATATATTTAGTACTTAGGTTTCCCTGTGTTTGAAAAATTTGAAAATCTTTAATGCAAATAGTTCATTGGATTCTCCAAGGAAACAAACACACTGTGGGTTCAGGGGAGGAGAAAGAAGCAACTCTGGAGCAATTATTTACTTTAATATGAAAATCCCTAACTTACAGCAAGAAAAGAATTGGCAAGATCCAATTTTCTTCTTCCTATCTGAGAATGTATCCTCCATAGCATAAATTTAGTCTTTCATCTGTAGGGTGCTACTGCTGCTCTTCCTTTTTAGAGAATAATGCTAAGGAAACCCTCTGCTTTTAAGGATGCTGATGTCTAAAAGCTGACACAGGCACTCTCTAGCTTCAGATTGCTTACAAGGTAACTCCCAAAATTAAAACTCCCTAGAAAATCTCTTTTCTGTGGCTACAAGTCTAGATTTTGTGATCACACTGCCTAAGGAATTTAAAATCCCCCTTCTAATATATGGGAGATTAGTATTCAAAATAGTGCCTTTGCACATACACAAGCACATACCTATCATTGCCATGTCCTTCTGTGTCACACCATTACTACCCTTGGGCTAGGAGTGAGGGTGGAGCAGTGAAGTTAAGGGAATACTTCTCCTCCCCTTCCTGCTACTCTAATAGGCTCAAGACTTCTTAAAAAATGAAAAAAGCCAAAGCAATCTCACAGCCCACTTTTATAGTATTCAGAGAAAAAACTTCTTCAAAGCAGAATCCATATACATGAGCTTCAGTAAATAATCACGGAGTAGGTAGTGACTATCTGAAACCCAAGCAATATTGTTCAAGTCAAAGTGGAGATTCAGGCTTCTCCCAAATTACTTGTAATAATATTAACTCCATAGTACCCTAGTCTCACCAAAATACTTTAATCCGGGCCAAGAAACCAGTGACTTGTCTACTTCTTTACTAATTCAATGTTATCAATGAATCCCTAATCTTATCAATGTCAGTAATATTTCCAAACGTTCAGATTCCAGTCCATCCACTTCCTATGTAGTTTATGTCCATATTCTGTCGTAAATCCTCTCTGATAGATCTACATAATGCCTTCCTTTAAGGATTTTAATATTTAATGGTAATACTTTTGCTGCATGAACTACCCCCCTCCTTTGCAGTACCCAGCTATAAATTTTACTCCAAGCTAGGGGGAGGAGATGGTTTAGGGTTTATTATGTCCTACACAAATCCTGTCCTATGCCATAAAGGTTATTTTTAATGATGGCAGCTTGTATGTACCCAATAAATAAAATTTTTAAACATCTTATATTTCTATACAATAATACACAATATAAATAATATAATAATTAATAAAAAATAAACTTGTATACCCAGTAAATCTTAATATTGAAAGAAATATAAACCATACAAATGGATATAAGACCTATTGATTTCCTGGCTTACAAAGTCAATAAAATATTTTGTTTGAAAACACTCTGACATTTTATTACAAAAGTTGAAGGAAAAGATTTTCAAGGTTGTCTACTTGTTAAGATTGCCTGGAGGTTGGTTGAATATCAGGATGCTAGTTGTCTTTTAATGAAATTTTGGCTGGCTTCATTTGTAGAAAAAAGTCAAGAATCTTTTCAATTATTTGCTGTGCATGTTAACCTTTTATATTACCCAAGGTAAGAATGATGCTGGGTAGATTTTTACTTAAACAATAGGTTAGGGTTAGTGTTTGACAGTGAAATAATTTAGCATTACTTAAATTCTCTTCTAAGACACAAGTTTTCATGGCATTTTAAAATATGTTATTTCTTATATCATGGAAGAAAAAGTCATAAAGAGATTAATATTAAACAAATATACCAATTACTTAGATACCAATTAATTTTTAAGAATAAATGATTCAACCTTTAATTTAGGATTTTTTTTCCTTTCTGATGACTTTTTTTTTCAAAATCATAATATTGATTTTTTTCTTGTGACTATAGTAATAAAGTTTCCAGTAATACTTATAAGTTTGCTGAAAAACAGCATGGTGTAGTGAAGAATGAGCTATTATCAAAACCAGTAAAAATAAGTTCAAGTTTTACCTTTGGCATATACTGGCAATACCTTGATCTTTTTTTTTTTCCCCTGAGGCAATTGGAGTTAAGTGTCTTGACCAGGGTCACATAGCTAAGAAATGTTAAGTGTCTAAGATCAGATTTGAACTCAGATCCTCCTGACTTCAGGGCTGGTGCTCCTATCCACTGAGCCATCTAGCACTCATCTCTCAGTGCTGTAAACAATTCTCTAAGAAATTAAATGCAGAGAAGGTGCAAAACAACTTTTGGAGAGGTCATATCCTCACCCAGATGTTCCCTTTAACAACAAAATAATTAGCCTAGTCTTTATCCTTTAAGTTTGCTAGAAAACCTTTATTTTTTCATATAATAATAATAATAGTTAACATTTATATAGAGCTGACTAGACTCCAAACATTGTGCTAAGTAAGCACTTAACAATTGCTATCTCATTAATCTTCACAACATCCTTAGGTAGGTAATGTTATTATCTTCATTTTTACAGAGGAGGAAATTAAGGCAGAGATTGAGTCTTGCCTGAAATCACAGAGCTCTTTAATGTATAAGGCAGGATTTGATCTTGCTGATTACAGGCTTAGCACTCTATGGACTGTATCACCTAAAAACCTTGAATCAAAAATCAACAAAATTGGTACTTCAACAAATCTAGTGACTAGATTGTACTAACCTATGAGATTTCATAGGTTAAAGTTATGCTACAAGAGAAAAAAAGAATATATCCAGATGGTTATTTTGTGGTATGAATATATGACATAGAGAGACCAGAGTGATATCTTCAAAGTATGTGGCAATTGAATGTAATAAGAGAAGAATTTAGAACTCTGAGTTATTTTGACATATCTTTGTAAAACATATCACCATAAACACACACACACACACACACACACACACACACACACACACATATAAACACATACACACACATAACACAAGACACTTTGCTAATTGATTAAATAAAAAAAAATCTTACAAATGGCAGTAAATATTTTCTTTCAGTAAAGAAGGTAAATAGTTTTTTTGCTCTTTGTTGTTATTTGGTTGTTTTTTTGTTGTATCTGATTCTTCCACAACCCCATTTAGGGTTTTCTTGGCAAAGATAATGGAGTAGTTTGCCATTTCCTTCTCCAGCTCATTTTACAGATGACAAAATTGAGGCAAACAGGGTTAAGTGACTTGCCCAGGGTCACACAGCTAGTAAGAGTCTGAGGTCACTTTTGAACTCAGGTCTTCCTCACTTCTGACCAATACTCTATCTGCTGTGCCATTTAGATGTCCTCTTTTCTTCATTGTATTATAATAAACTATAACAAAAGATGGATTCTTATAATAATTAACATATTCTCTTAAACAGTTTTAAATTTTAAAAAATTATATTCTAATAGAACTTGGGTTATGTTGGGGAGGGGTATTTTGTGGAGTTCTTTTTCAATAAAGAATGGTATTTTGTAAAGGCCAGGGGTCCTTTATCCAATTCAGAAGCTGTAATAAGCAAAAAGTAGAAAGTCCTGAAGGGCATTTTGTTATCTTTCTCTTGGGCAAACTTCTATCTGAACTATTTTTATCTCAACTCTTTCTTAGAGGATTTATATTAACCTCTGGTTCATTCCTACTTTACTATTTCTGAGTTTATAACAGTATATTGGATGGAAAATCAAATCTTCTAAAACCCATTTTGTTTCAATAGTGCCTGTCCCCAGTAGCACTAAAATTAAATATACATACCCAATCTAAAAGAAGCTAAGTACAGAATATTGAATGGACACTTCACAACCATTGCTTCCATTGCTCAAACTTGTTAGAATCCCTAAATACATGATAGAGCAAAATCTTAGAACTGTTATGATATAATCCCAAGTACTTCTGTTGTTTTTGTTGTTGTTTAAAAGCTTTGAAGTTTAGAGCCATGGATAATTTTTTTCTGAATATATCTCTTCAGAGTATTGTTTTTAATCATATGATTCATTGTTATCAAACAATATTAGGCATGATTACATATATGTAATAGGTAGGTAAGTGACATGGTAGCGTGCCAAAGCTAAAGTCATCAAGACAAGTCTTGTGAGTTGAAATCTGACCTCAAATATCTATTAGTTGGATGACACTGGGCCCAAATGGGGTCATAAAGAGTGGGACATGTCTGAACAACGGCTTATGTGCCTGGCAATATGATATATGTTAAAATATTTAAGAGATATGGGTCTATGTTCTTTCAGAGACTTTGATATTTAAATCATATATTAGAACATATTTGAAGAAATATGTATTTCCACTGCCACCACCGTAATTCAGTACCTTATCATTTTATTTCTACATAACTGTAACAATCTCAGTAGTTTCTATTACCATTGCCTTCCTACATATCACCACCAGATTAATTTTCACTAAAATAGTTTTGTTAAAATGTTAATAAAGCAGATTATACTTTAAAATGTGTTGTACATTTTTGAGGACCAAATGTTAAACTTTTACCAGCACTTCCTAGATATAAGGGCAATGTGAAAAAGGGGCTTCAAAAACCAGAATCCATAAAACTTCTACAGAAGCTGCTAGATGCTCAGGCTTAAAATAAATTAAGTACTATATCATCAGAGTTCAGTTCTCTAAAACTTATAACTTACCTATCTTTCAGAATCTGTATTACTATGATATTCTAGAAATACTTCTGAATTACATGTATAATTCAGTTAAAAGTAAAATTTTGTAGCAGAATTATATGTAATATATATTATATATATAATATATATAACATATAATTCTCATGTTCCTCTGTTATTTTAAATGACATGCTCTGGTATTAGTGTTGTTGAAAAAGGCAAAGGATTCTATTTCTTTATCAAAGTGATAAAGGAGTAGTTGGAGAAAGAGGAAACAATAGAAAAGATGTTAATGATGATAAATGGAACAATCTAGTCAAAGGTTTTGCAGACTGGTGAAAATTTTGGCAAGTGGAAGAAACTTAATCTAAAGGAAAAGCAAAAGAACACTTACATGTGGCATTTTTTTTTTTTTTACTCTGGAGGCACAGTTGGTCTCCTTAGCAATTCATGGATTATCATTCATTCTTTAATAAATAAATAAAGAAATTTCCTGAACTGGCACTTCATGTTTCATTTCATATAATTAAGTTCTCTGAAAGAAAATATTGGGATTCCTTTCATTTCTTAAACAACCTAAGAACACTGCCTGTTTAAATGATTTATTTATACTCATTAGAAACATTTTTATTTTAATCTCGGTGATTTTGCATTTAATCTCTGTAAAAGCTCATATACAACCTTTTTTGTATCTTTAATTTTGTTGACAGAAAGTTACAGAAGGCTTGAAATAAGGTTGATATTTTCTTGCAATTTGTGTGTACATATGTGTGTACATTTCTCTAGACAATGAGGGGGCAGAGGGTTCACCTATAACAAGAAAGTAATTAGCAGTTCATAGATATAATTATAGAAATAGATTCCCAAGGAATTCCCAGGCCTAGCCAGACTCAAAATCTAAGTATTTTTCCTGAATCAGTTCTTTAGACATTATTGTATGAATTTTTAACTTCAAAGAACACATTTTCTTAAGTAATCATTCATCTCTAGCAATTTAGTCCAAGGGTTGTGTTCCTGTTGCAGAACAGCCCATCATCCTTCAGGGTGACATTGGGCTGTGGACTAGGCAGCAAGCAGTGACAGCCTGAGGTTTCTCAGTATGCATCACAATATAAGTACCAGATGACTCATGATAGCTGAGAGGCAAGAAAGAGCAAGGAGTTTGGAGGCCATAGCATATAGGCTTACTTGCAAAAGTCCAGCTCATAGAAGCTCAGAGTCCAAAAAGAGCAAGCTGGAGAGAAGAGGCATATTTTTATAAAATAGTCACCATCAGTTAGTCAGTCAATAAGCATTAAGCACCTACTGTGTTGCCAAGCGCTAGGATTACAAACAAAATCCTACTGACCCTTCTATTAAGGAGTCCATAGTCTAATTTGGGAGGCAAACTGTAAACAACTATGTACAACCAAGATTTGTTCATAATAAATTGGAGAGCATTAGTAGAGGGAAAGCACAAAAATAAAGCAGGATTGGGGAAATCTTCTTGCAAAAGGTATTATTTTTGCTAGGACTTGAAGGAAGTCACAAAAGACAGATGTCAGAAGGGAGATAATTCTCAGGAATAGGGGGCAACCGGTAAGGAATTGAGTGTCATATGGGAAAACTATTATCTCTGATTCACAAAGTAGGTAGAGAGAAGTAAACTGTAAGAAGACTAGAGAATTAGGAAGGAACCAACTTATGAGGGACTAATATTACCAAACAAAGGATTTCATATTGAATCCTGGTGATGATGGGAAGCCCCTGAAGTTTATTGAGTAGAGAGGTGAAAGGGTCAGATCTATATCATCATCATCACATTTATATAGTACTGTAAGATTTGTAATTTTTATCTTCCCAACAACTTTGTGAGATAGGTAATGTTACTAGTCTCATTTTACAGATGAAGAAACTGAATCAAATGGCAGTTGTTACTTGCCCAGGGTCATATAGCAAATAAATATCTGAGGCCAGATTTGTACTTGTGAATTCTCAACTCCAGAATCAGTACTCTATATAATGAATCACCTAACTGCCTCTAGGAAGATCAGTTTGACATCTGAAAAGAAAATTGATGTGAGGAGAGATCTGAAGCAGAGAGATGCATCATAAGCCTATTGCAATAATCCAGATATGAATGATGAGGATCTGGACCAGAGGTGTCATAGATTAGAGGAATTAAAGAGGCATATATGAGAAACATCATGAAATCAATAAGACTTGACCAAAACATTAGAGTTGATGGTGAGTTTTAGAAGTGGAGAAAAATGATAATACAAAACTGGAAAAATGGGAGTAATGGAAGGGGAGCTAATTATTTCAGTTTTGACCGGAGTTTAAGTTGTCTACAGGACAGCTAGTTTGAGATGTTTAACAGGCACTTTGCAATATTAAATTGCTGGTCAGGAAAGAGATCAGATCTGGATAAGTAGATCTGGGAGTCATTAGAATAGTGATCTACATCTAAAAATCAATAGCAGTGACTATGCCATGAAGCACAGAGTCAAAATTGCAAGTAGGCAATTAAGGGAGTCAAGAAATATAGATGCTTTATTCAATTCATTTGGAGTGTCAACTTGATGTAGAATAAGAATAGAGCTAGCACTGCCTACTCCATCTAGCTGATACCCAGATGCCATAGGTACTGCTGACTTATTCCCCTTTTCTGAATGAAAGGCAACTGTGTTGGGTCCACTGCTGGATAGCACTTAGTATCATCCATTGGAATGCATACAGACATCTACTCATAGGTTTCAGTATTCATTTGCTTATTTTACTACATCTGCTTGAAAGCAATAAAAGTGAGCTGACTTCTTAATTCCCTGTAATTCAGATTTTTTTTTGCTAATTCTGACTGTCCTTCCTTCCAATTAGTCTAATTTAGTGAGATTTTTAATTGCAATATTCAGTGTCATTTTATGCATATTCAATTAGTATATTCTCACCTGAATACTTCAGATGTACAGTTGTACTAGGTTTCAGAAATAGAACACCTTACAATATAAGCAGCCTTTTTTTGCCTAATGGGTGTCGCTAGCATCAAATGGAGTAGAATAAGGAAGTATTTTTTGGAGAAAAAAAATTTTTTTTCATTGTAGGAGTGATTGATGACTATAATTATGAAATATACAGGTTTAAATAAAATGAAGAAAAATAAAAATCTAGAATCCTCCACTAGATTATACTAGAAGGTAAGGAAATATATTTGATTCTTCTCTGTCTCCCATCTCCAACTCCCTTACCACGACCTCACATAACTTACCTCTCAGGTGTCTATTCAAAGAAGAACTAACTTCATTATTTTAATAAACATTATAGTTACTTGCTAGGCTACTCCCTTGGAAAGACACCAAGTTTAGATAAAATATTATCACCAACCTCATGCTGCTCATAGAAAGCTTACACTCCGGTGTCCACAAAATATACTACCCAGAGAGAATAGATGATAATAGCAGCTCTGCTTTAGGCTGGTTAATGAATGGCTTGATTAACTATGATAGGATCATCACAAAGAGTATAAAGATATATCTGTGAGGAAGCATAAAGGCACAAGTAAGAGAGAAAATGCAATTTACAAGAAAGGATTTCTGAGACTAAGTACTAAATGATGAAATACTAAATACTTCAGTGGCTTTAGAAAGGAACAGCCAGGTACAAAGTGCAGAAAGACTTATTAGGCAGGTCAGAGGTAAAAAGTTTTGATGGTGATTTAATAGAGATGAGTATTCTTTGATATCATAAGACGGGCCTGGTAAATCTGTCTTCTCAACTCCCTAACAATCTTCTGGTTGATCAAAGCGCAATAGGTATTGAGAAGCTAATGCATCAATGAATTTGGATATTTTTAAAGGCATATTATGATAAATCAGCCCTTCCATAGCTGTAATCAAATACACTTAATAAGGTGAAAATTCTGTTGGCATGAGAGCAGATTTGGTCTGATTCATTTTTCCATTGAGAATATGTCTCAATTGTTTAACTGATTCTGAGAAAATCCACAATATAATAGATTGCCTTAAAGTCTTCCTATTTATCCAGTCAGGATTCAAACAATGTCTATTGGTTAAACATTAACAATGTTGTTAAAAAACAAATGTTAAAGACAATTAAGGACATTCCTTAACGACATCTCAAATATTTGAATTTTGATATCATATAAAATTATGTATACTAAATATTTTTAAAAGTCAAGATCAATTTACATTTGCATTCTTGAGGGCCAATAATAATAAAATAATGATAACAGCTAACACTTAAATAGCACCAAGTATGTGCCAGGCACTATGCTCAACACCTGATGAATATTATTTCATTTAATCCTCACAACAACCCTAGGAGATAGGTGCTATTATTATCCTCATTTTACAATTGAAGAACCTGAAACAAATAGAGGTCATACCCACAGCTCTAATTGTAAATAGAAGTAG
Source organism: Sarcophilus harrisii (assembly GCF_902635505.1). Classification (NCBI taxonomy): domain Eukaryota; kingdom Metazoa; phylum Chordata; class Mammalia; order Dasyuromorphia; family Dasyuridae; genus Sarcophilus; species Sarcophilus harrisii. Next base: position 260,988,283 of record NC_045428.1, read on the forward strand.
AAATTTTAAAATGCCATTCCAGGGGTCTCAAACTTTTTAAAATAGGGGGCCAGTTCACTGTCCCTCGGAGTGTTGGAGGGCCGGACTATAGTAAAAACAAAAACTTTGTTTTGTGGGCCTTTAAATAAAGAAACTTCATAGTCCTGGGTGAGGAGGATAATCGTCCTTAGCTATGGCATCTGGCCTGCAGGCCATAGTTTAAGGACCCCTGCATTAGACTCTTTTTCTGTGCTCTACTCCACCCCCAGATACAAATCCTTCTATTACACTATTTCACATATAAGCATTTTCTATACAACACTAAATCTATTTTTCAACATACATAATATGATGTTTCATAATTATATTTACATGGGGTACCAGCAATGTGTAGATAACTACACAGTGAGATAGAGAGCATATTGAACTTGGAGTTAATATATCCTGAGTTCACATCTGGACTAAGACACTTACAACCTCTAACCCCTTGATGCCCCCAAACTGAAAAATTATGACTTTAATACCTTATGAAATTAAACACAATTTTACTCATGTACCTGCTCTTCTATCCGATTCTCCCCTCCATTACATCTCACTCCTTATTATCTATGACTTGTAAGTAAAGATTACAAGTTTATTTATTCTCTTTTGACATTTGTTTCTTTGCTACTAAGTGAGATTATAAAATTTTAGTTGAAGAATTCTACCTCCCAGTCTTCTGTAAATTTAAATTCTCAACTTATACTCACAATCATTTTCAGATTTGCAGTTACTACTCCTACAACTACAACTACAACTCCTCTTTCTCCTCCTCCTTCTCTTCTTCCTCTTCTACTTCTTTCTCCTCTTCCTTTTCCTACTATTACTACTAATAATAATGATAACAATAATAGCTAAAATCTATATTGTGATTTAAAATTTACCAAGCACTTTACACATATTATTTCAGAAAGTAACTTCTGGCATTACACACTAGTATCTGAATGAAGCAGTATTTTGGTCCTGTGCTCTCTCCAAAATATGACCTAAAACTATGTAAATTTAAGTTACTCTATTTTGCCATGCAAATAATTTTAAATTTCTTTAAGAACACTTTAATATTTTTCTGGTAAGCAAAAAAATGTAAAACAATAATAGTTTCAGGCTAAAGGAGAATGTTAGTGAAGAAAGGAATGAACCTAAGGTCTAAAGAAAACGGTATGAAAACAGATGGAATGAAGATAACAGTTGGTCAGACAAGCAATATTTTAAAGGATATAAATGAAAATGTTGTTACAAAGCATTTATCAGGTTCTATCAATTGGCTAAATTCACCCGAGGAAAGAGTAAAAAAATAATAGAACATAAATTCCTTGAGATTACAAACTATTTCACGTGTGTTCATATTTCTGCGGTCAAGCACATAGCTCCTACTTTAAAATTGCTGAGTTGAATTAGAATAATGGAAATAATTGACATGGCATTATTAGATAAGTAAATTACAAATACATTTACTCATAATGGAATCTTGCATTTAAAGAGTCCATAAGAATTATGTAATGAAAACTAGTGCTAGTAGTTAGTCTGCAAAGATGTATATTAATTCCTTCTGTATCTATCTGTATCTGTAAATTCCCTCAAATTCTGAAAGGAAAACTTTCTTAACAACATTCCCACAAAATTATCATCCAAAATTTACTGAAATAGTTCTATCTCCTAAACCACTTCCTTTGAACTCTTGGATAGCTATAATTATTTGAAGGTTTCTTCTTTTATCATTCCCAAAATGGCTTTTCTAAATATCCTATTCCTATGGAAATGTGTTTGGAAGAATTGTACATGTTTAACCTATATTGAATTGCTTGCAGTCTTGGAAAAGGGAGAAGAGAGGGAGAGAGGGAGAAAAAATTGTAGCACAAGGTTTTGCAAAGGTGAATGTTGAAAACTGTCTTTGTGTGTGTTCAGAAAAATAAAATACTATTAAAAATAAAGATAAAATAAATCGTATTCCTTCCCTCTATAGATTATATGGTAGAGATTGATATGAGATAAAATTTGGCAGTTTATATATGGCTAGATTGTTGAAGCCCTTAAAAAGAGTCCAAGATTTAGTTGACATAAGGTAATCAATTAAGATTATAATAATGCCACTAAATTTAACAGTCTGATAGAGATGGACAAATTTTGGAGAGTTAGGATTAGCAAGGAAATAGATGACTGTTCTTATAGTGATCATGTAACCTTCAAAAGTGGTGGCAATAGGAATACAAATAAGAAAATGGAGCTCAGAAACATCAAAAATGCAGAATCAACAAGACTTAGCAACTGATTGACTATGGATAGGGAAGAATAAAAGATTTCAGAATGAAATACAGTGAACAATGGTGCCACAGATAGAAATAATGAACACACATTCTCAACAATAGTAATTAATAGTGCCTACACCTCAAATTTATTGTGAGGATAAAATGTGATAATGCTTGTAAAGTGATTTATGATTTTAAGGCACTATGTAAATATTAACTATTTTTCTTAATTAAAGCTTTTTATTTTTTATTAAAGCTTTTTATTTTTCAAAACATATGCACGAACATTTCTTCAACATTAGTCCTTGCAAAACCTGTGTTTCAGTTTTCCCTCCCTTTTCCCATGAATTCCCTTTGATGGCAAGTAGTCCAATATATGTTAAACATGGTAGAAATATGTTAAATATATATATATATATACATATTTATACAATTATCATGCCACACAAGAAAAAAAAAGAAGCAAAATAAAATGCAAGCAAACAACAACAAAAATAGTGAAAATGCTATCCTGTGAATCACACTCAGTTTCCACAGTCCTCTCTCTGGGTGTATATGACTCTCTTCATCACTGAACAATCGAAACTGGTTTGAATCATCTCATTGTTGAGGAGCCATGTCCATCAGAATTGATCATCATATAATCTTCTTGATGCTGTATATAATGATGTCCTGGTTATGCTCATTTCACTTAGCATCAGTTCCTGTAAGTCTTTCCAGGTTTCTCTGAAATCACCCTGTTAGTCATTTCTTTTAGAATAATAACATTCCATAACATTCATATACCATAATTTATTTAGCCATTCTCCAATTCATGGGTACCACTCAATTTCCAGTTTCTGGCCACTACAAAAAGGGCTGCCATAAATATTTTTGCACATGTGGGTTCCTTTCCCTCCTTTAAGATCTCTCTGGGATATAAGCCCAGTAGAAACACTGCTGGATTACAGGATATGCACAATTTGATAACTTTTTGAGCATAGTTCCAAATTACTCTCCAGAATGGTTGGATCCATTCACAGTTCCACCAACAATATATCAATGCCCCAGTTTTCTCTCATCCCCGCCAATATTTGTCATTATCTTTTCCTCTCTTCTTAGCCAATCTGAGAGGTGTGGAGTGGTATTTCAGAGTTGTCTTAATTTGCATTTCTCTTATCAATAGTGATTTAGAGCATCTTTTCACATGACTAAAAATAGTTTCAATTTCTTCATCTGAAAATTATAGGACATATCCTTTGACCATTTATCAATTGGAGAATGGCTTGATTTCTTATAAATTTGAGTCAGTTCTCTGTATATTTTAGAAATGAGGCCTTCATCAGAACTTTTCAATGTAAGAATAGTTTCCCAATTTATTGCTTCCCTTTTAATCATGTCTGCATTAGGTTTGTTTGTATAAAACCTTTTTAACTTAATATAATCAAAATTATCTATTTTGTGATCAATAATAATCTCTAGTTCCTCTTTGGTCACAAATTCCTTCCTCTTCCACAGATCTGAGAGGTAAACTATCCTATGTTCTTTGAATTTGTTCATAATATCATTCTTTATGTCTAGATCATGAACCATTTCAACCTTATCTTAGTATACAATGTTAGGTGTGGGTGAATGCCTAGTTTCTGCCATACTAGTTTCCAATTTTCCCAGCAGTTTTTGTCAAATAGTGAATTCTTATCCCAAGCTGGGATCTTTGGATTTGTCAAACACTAGATCATTATAGTTATTGACTATTTTGTCCTGTGAATATTCCTCTGATCAACTAGTCCAGTTCTTAGCCAGTACCAAATGGTTCTGATGATCGCTGCTTTATAATATAGTTTCAGATCCGGTATAGCTAGGCCATCTTCATTTGCATTTTTTCATTAATTCCCTTGAAATTCTTGACCTTTTATTCTTCCAGATGAATTTTGTTGTTATTTTTTCTATGTCAATAAAATAGTTTCTTAGGAGTCTGATTGGTATAGCACTATATAAATAGGTTAGTTTAGGTAATATCATCATCTTTATTATATTTGCTTGACCTATCCAAGAACACTTGTTTTTCCAATTGTTTAGATCTGACTTTATTTGTATGAAAAGTGTTTTGTAGGTTTGCTCATATAGTTCTTGACTTTCCCTTGGCAGATAGATTCCCAAATATTTTATACTATCAACAATTATTTAAATGGAATTTCTCTTTGTATCTCTTGCTGTTAGATTTTGTTAGTGATGTATAAAAATGCTGATGATTTATGTGGATTTATTTTGTATCCTTCAACTTTGCTAAAGTTGTGGACTATTTCTGATAGTTTTTAGTTGGTTCTCTAAGGTTCTCTAAGTTCCATCATACATACCATCATATCATCTGCAAAGAGTCATAATTTGGTTTCTTCATTACCTACTCTAATTCATTTAATGTCTTTTTCTTCTTTTATTGCCAAAGCTAGCATTTCTAATACAATATTGAATATTATGGTGATCGTGGGCAACCTTGTTTCACCCCAATCTTATTGGGAATGGTTCCAATTTATCCCCGTTACATATGATGCTTGCTGGTGGTTTTAAATAGATGCTATTGACTATTTTAAGGAAAAGTCCATTTATTCTTATATTCTCTAATGTTTTTAATAGGAATGGATATTTGATTTTATCAAATGCTTTTTCTGCATCTATTGAGATAATATATGGTTTTTGTTAGCTTGGTTATTAATTATGCTAATAGATTTCTCAATATTGAACCAGCCCTATATTCCTGGTATAAATCCTACCTAGTCATGATATATTATCTTGGGAATGACTTTCTGTAATCTCTTTGCTAATATTTTATTTAAGATTTTTGCATCAATATTCATTAAGGAAATTGGTCTATAATTTTCTTTCTCTGTTTTCATCCTATTTGGTTTAGGTATAAGTATGTCTGTGACATAAAAGGAGTTTGGTAGGAGTCCTTCTTTCCCTATTTTTTCAAATAATTTATATAGTATTGGAGTTAATTGTTTTTTAAATGTTTGGTAAAATTCACATGTAAATACATTGGCCCTGGCAATTTTTTCTTAGGGAATTGATTAATAGCTTGTTCTATTTCTTTTTCTAAAATGGGATTATTTAAGTAATTTATTTCCTCTTCTGTTAATCTAAGCAATCTATATTTTGTAGGTATTCCTCCATTTAATTTAGGTTATCAAATTTGTTGGCATAAAGTTGGGCAAAATAACTCTTAATTATTGCTCTGATTTCCTCTTCTTTGGTGGAAAATTCTCCCTTTTCATTTTTGAAACTAACAATTTGATTTTCCTCTTTCCTTTATCTAATGAAATTAACTCAAGGTTTATCTATTTTGTTAGTTTTTTTCATAAAACCAACTCAGTTTAATTTATTAATTCTGTAAGTTTTTTTACATTAAATTTTAGTAATCCTTTAATTTTAGAATTTTAAGTTGGGTATTTTATTGAGGGTTTTTAATTTGTTCTTTTTCTAGCTTTTTATTTGCAATCCCAATTCATTGAGCTTCTCTTCTTTTTTTATGCAAGTAAGCATCTAGAAATATAAAAATTTCCCTTTCTTACCACTTTGGCTGCATCCCACAAATTTTGGTATGTTGTCTCATTATTGTCACTCTCTTGGATGAAATTATTAATTGTTTCTGTGATTTGCTGTTTCATCCATTCATTCTTTAGGAGGAGATTATTTAGTTTCCAATTACTTTTTGGTCTATTTTCTTCTGACTTTCTATTAAATGTAAATTTTATTGCATTGTGATCTGAAAAAAAATGCATTTACTATTTCTGCCTTGCTGCATTTGATTTTGAGGTCTTTATGTCCAAATATATGGTCAGTTTATATATAGGTTCCATTAACTGCCGAGAAGAAAGTGTACTCCTTTCTGTCTCCATTCAGATAGTGGCAGAAAACACCTGAATAATTAAGTGGAAAAGGATGGAAGAGAGATCTCAGCAAATGGCCTCAAATTTTTCCATAAAATATGAAATAAGATTCTCAGTGGAAAGAGTAAGGAGAGCTACTGGAAACTTGAAGAGGGATGAAAAGAGAGGGATAATGAGTTTATAAAAGAAGTATAGTAATATTGCCTAACAACAGTGAGGGCCCAGATGAAGTTGAGTATATAAATTTGTTATTAACCCAATCAGAATGGTGGCATGATTTTCCCCAATGTCATTCATAACACATTTGTGGCAGAGAAGGCAGACAGTGATAGGAGTGACTCAAGGCTGAGACTTTGCTGGATATAATTGGTACTATGATAAATACACTAGAGATTCTTTAGGGGAGGACAGTGTAGAGTTTAATTGGTTCACCAAGGGATCAGGATGGGCAAAACACAAACAGGAAAGATGATGTTTAAATTTAAATTTGGCATTTGAGGCCTTTCCCATCTGGTTCCAATATACCTTTTTTGAGAGGAGAGGAGGCAATTGGCGTTAAGTGACTTCCCCAGGGTAACACACAGAAGTTGGATTTAAACTCAAATTCTCCTGACTTCAGATTCAGTGCAAGCTGCCCACCCAATATGCCTTTCTAGACTTATAATACATATTTTTTTCACATATATTATTGTCCAGCAAAAAATTCCTCAGTATGGCAGGTAAGTACAGTGGATACAGTGTTGGACTATAGTTTCAAATCTAGCTTCAGATACTTGCCAGCTTGTGACACTAGGCACATCATTTAATCTCATTCTGCCATTTCCTCGTAAAAATGAAGTTAGTTGCAACACCTACCTTCCAGGGTTGTTAGGAAGATCAAATGAGATAATAATTGTAAAGTGTTTAACACAGTGCCTAGCACATAATAAATAAATAATAAATGTTCTCTTCCTTTTCTTCTTTCTTTCCTGCTTGTACATTGTCCTCATCTTCCTTCCTCGAATCTATATATTAGTTCCTCCTAGAAATCCTTATTGGGGGGGGGTCAAATCAAATCCTTTTCCCTCAGTATTAGCTCCTTTCTCCCACAAAGATTTTTATTTGTTTAGCATATATCCATATTATTTTACCTGATAGAATGCAAGCTCTTAAATACATAAAATTTTATTTGTCTTTGTATCTTCAAAACCTTAATTAGTGCATGACACCCAGTAGGCACCCAGTAGTGGAAGCCAGATTGCAAGGAATTGGAGAGGAGGTAGGAAAGAAATGCAGACAACTGATATAAACTCCTTTTTTAAGAAGTTTAGTTATGAAAGTGTGTAAAAAATAGAGTGATACTTGAATGGGAAAGAGTGGCCAAACGAAAGTCTTCCTCTTCCTTTTTAGGATTGAGAATATCTGAGAATATTTGTAAGATATAGGGGACTAAAGAGGGAAACGGATTCTGGAGAAAAGTGAAGGTTTCAGTTTTTTATATATTCATTTTGAGATGCCAGAAGGTCATCTAGAAAGTTATTATTAGCTAGCCACTTTTACTGTCTAGTTTTTGACTTGATGTATCAAGCAAATAGGTATTATTGTATTTTCTCATTTAACATTTAATAATACATAAGTACTTGATACTTGTTCATTTTGGAACTTCTTACCAAAGGATAAACTTCACAGTGCCATCCAGCTTTAGAAATGCACATGTAAATTCTTTCTAATTATAAAGAAAGAAAGAAAAAGCAAAGTTCAGGAAAGACTTTGTCAATATATATAGTGAATCAGACAGAGAAACAAGCCCACCTCAGATCAAGCAAGCAAGGGCAGCATTTCACCAAGTAAATTATGCTGTCCTTGTGCACTGGCATTACATTACACAAACTGTTCTTCTAAGTGAGAGAATTTGTCCCTTAGAAATTGCTCATTGGTACATTTGGATGCCATGTATCATGTTAAAGATCCATAAATGTCACCATGGTAGGGTTAGATATGATGCATTGTAATATCTTCCCCAAATCTGCATAGAGTTCTTCTGCTCAACATATTGTCATGATGCATTGCTTTGGAAGCCTTACTACAGTGCTTCAGGGACACTGAGATGCCTCATGGGAATCTCCCTAAATCATTGCCACATGGACAGAAATACCAAGAGACTAGGATATCATTTTTTGGATGTGACAAAAAGAATCCTTAAATAAAACTTTTTATGTTGATAGCATAGGGGTTTTCTGCAAATATTTTGTGATGTATTATACCTCTTTATTATGAAGAGCAAAGCTGACATATTCCAGTTCCAATAATGAAATAGTGCGGCTTCTGATTCTAGCATCATCTCAGCACTCCATTAGTTCCTTATAGCCCATATGGAAATTCTCATCATCAAATGAGCAACCCAAGAGTTTATCCCCTTTCAAAATAGTCATACCTATATGCTTTCATTTTCCAACTTGTCCTGGATTATTTCTTACAGGCACTTCGAGGAGAAATCGCCCCTCTCGAAGAAAATGTAAACCACATCAATGGCCTTGCCCGACAACTCACAACATCCGGTATTCAGCTTTCTCCATTTAACCTCAATAGTCTGGAAGACCTGAATACCAGGTGGAAACTTCTGCTGGTAAGCTTTCTGTGATCACCTTGCCATTCTACCTTGGAAAACAGAAAAACAGTCATGTCATCTTATCTTTCGGGTAACATTTTCCAAACTAGACACTCAGAACCACTTTGGAAACTTCTAAATGCCTAAATTTTAAAGATTCTCCAAGCTTAATAATAACACTCTCTTTAGTGACTTTTTCATCATTTCTCAAGCTCACACTTAATATTTTGCAAAATAAAATAGCATACAATAGACTATAATAAGTTGAATTGGTAATATCAAGTTAACACTTACCTGTTTGTTTCAAGATTGATAAATCACCTTTTTATTATAAAGTGTAGGAAATCTAATTTGTACCTTGGTTAATAATGATGCTAGTTGCCAAATACATTGGACATCAAATACAAGAATCTCAATGTGAAGAGCTTAAATGGAAGCTCTTCACATTTTTAGTGTAATAAATGCAGTGGGAGTTTTACTTCAGAAGTGTAATCATATTCCCATTTGGAAGCATTATTGGCAGGGAGATAGGACATATCTCCCCAGGCAGGGAGATATGTGCTTCTATATGTATAGAAGTACATATATCCTTCAGTCCTCTGAGCATACAACTACTACCCCATAGGGCCATTCCAACTACTTCCCAAGTGGTTATAGTGAAAATGTACATCGTCTGTCAATAATAATAAATCACAAGGCTTTACAAAGCAGTTACTCAACTTCTCTTGTATGAGATAGAAATATTATAATTCCCAATTTTCACATGAGTTAACTGAGATTCAGAACGCATAAGACACTGTCCACACTTACACAGCTAATAAGTGTCAGAATTAGGACTTACTTCTGACTCTATATCCATTGTTCTTCTCATTAAACCTCTCTAACAATAACAGATGCTGCCAGTTTCAGCTGAGTGATTGTCTGCATTATCTTGCTTTAAATGCATAATGGGAGAGCATACAAAGAGTGATATTGTACTTTCACAGTTTCATAGAGTGCGGTGTTGTGTGCTCTTGAGGATGGAAAAGAGAACCAGGCAGGATGTGTGCTTTCAAGACTTTAATGAAAAAAATGAATAACCAGATCTCTTTTTCTACCAACAATTAATTTATGAGTATAGTTCAGAATCCTACCAAAAAGCATAGTAGATCTTTAACAAATAATTTTTTTTATAAATCTAGTATACCCTGTAAAATCCTGAACAATGTAAGCCTTGTAGGTGATAGAAGGTTATGGAGCATTTGTATAATTGATTATTATAAATTCTGTTGATAAAAGTATGATAGCACTAAATGGTTAGCTACATGCCTTTCTGTGTCTGTGTTATCCACACTCTGCTTAACTGTTATATACTATTAAATTCTTATAAGTTACAATCCTTAATATATTTTCCATTTCAAGCATAAATAAGGAAAGTAATAACTGTCCAAAGAAAATCAATGGCCACATTTGTTTCATTCAAGCACACTTGAACTGTATCTTAGAATTTTTTTTCAGACAGCTAAAAAGCCGTATTCATTTTTAAAATGAGGTGCAAGATTTGTGATAAGAACCTATAAATTCACAAATGATGCTGAAGGATTGTGACCTGTACAAAATAACCACTAAGAAACTTTTTCTAGGTACATTATTTATTTAGATATTATGTTTTAGAAAATATTAGCAATTTAATGTAATCAGTTCTTTAAAATGTCTAAGAACTTGGTTGAAAGTACAAGGAAATAAAATATCTATATGTCAGTAAAAGGAAAACACACAATGAAATATGATTCAGTTTCTTTTGAAGTTGCCTCTAGGTTGTTCCTCTATTTTATATTATTGACATATCCTTAATTCTAGTCTCCACACTTCTTCTCATGTCCCTATATGATATTTGTATGTTTTTATATAGTAATCAAAATATTTTGGCAGAAAATAAGCCAAAGCTTTGAAAATGGGTAGCTATGTTTTAATGACCAAAGCAGTATAAATCCATTAAATATTTCATCAAAATGATCAGTAGAAGCAATCTGTTTCCATTTTTTGTTTTTCTGTCCTCAGCACTCATCTTCATGAGTTCACATCAAACTTCAGACACTTACTATCTGTATGATCCTGGGCAAGTTACTTCACTTTGCCTCAGTTTCCCATCTATAGAATGAACTGGAGAAGGAAATGGCAAAACCACTCTCATATGTTTGCCAAGAAAACCCCAAATGGAATCATGAAGTTTGATATAGCTAAACACAACAAAATCTAAACTATAATTAGCTTATTCTTCCATTTTATATGTCCAAGATGCTTGTTAATGTATATTGCATATATTTCTCTTGGTGAAAAGCCATTGTAAAACATTTTGATAATTCACTGATAACACTAGGGCCATAGTTTGATCTTTCTTTGGCTCAGTTTAAATCACTCACATTCAAAACTTTATCCTCGGACAACTATGGTACAAATGTACATTTTACATCAAAAGACCTGCCAGGGAAAAGAGCATGCTATACAAGCCATTACCACTGGAAAACAATTCAAACTTTATGACTTGGCAGTTGATCAATCATAGCATCTCTACATCTGTAGGACAAGGTACATCTTTATCTTGTGTTTTTCTGAGAGATATGGAGACATTTTTCAGCATCAAAAATAACAGCATGAAGCTTGCATGCACACACATTATCATTATATCCCTTCTGTTTCTATAAGAAATTAATGGTTTTCCAGAATCATATACTTGGAATTAGGAGGGAGCTTTTAAAGGCTATTTAATCCAACTCCTTCATTTATCAGATCTGGAAACTGAACCATAGAGAGGTTGAAACTTATCCAAATACTTCAAATAATAGATATAAATCTAATCCATTGTTCATAAAATGGCTAATTGACCTAAAGCCAGACTGAATTTCTTCCTTCCAGCAGGGACATCACATAAGGGTTCATAATTGTATATATTGATGAGCCTTTCACTGATCTTTCTCACCTAATATTAGAACAGTACCATATCTGGCCCAAAGGTTATTCTGTCTATTCCAAAGGCAAGTAATGGTGCAATGAATAAAACAGTGGACTTGAAGTCAGGAACAATTGAATTTAAATCCAGCCCCAGCCACTTGTTATCTGTGTGATCTTGAACAAATCACTTAACCTATGTCTTCCTCAGTTCCTTCAGTTGTAATATGGAGATAATAATGGTACCTAACTCCTAGAGTGATTATGAGAATCAATAATATTTGTAAAGCACTTAGCATAGTACTTAACACAGAATCACCATTTAATAAATTCTCATTCCCTTCCTGCCAGCCTTCTTTGACCTAAAGTGTAAAATCTAATGAATACATAATCTAATTAGTCAGATATAATGGTGGAATCTTTATAGTCAGACTTCTTGAACACTTCTAAGATTTAAGTGGCATAAAGGATACCACAGAAGCAAATAGTCCTACTTGTTCAAGTTGTTATTATTCAGTCATTTTTAGTCATGTCTAAATCTTTTTTTTAATTTATTTTAATAGCCTTTTATTTACAGGTTATATGTATGGGTAACTTTACAGCATTGACAATTACCAAACCTCTTGTTCCAGTTTTTCCCCTCCTTCCCCCACCCCTTCCCCCAGATGGCAGGATGCATCTCTAAATCTTTATGACCCCATTTGAGGATTTCTTGGCAAAGAAATTTGCCATTCCCTTCTCTAGTTCATTTTCAGATGAGGAAACTGAGGCAAACAGGTTGAAGTGACTCGTGTAGGGTCACACAGGTAGTAAGTGTTTGAGGTCAGATTTGAATTCAGGAAAAGTGTTTTCTGACTAGTCTAAGTGCTCTCTCCACTGCCAATTAATGCATACCTGAATAGGGATTTTCTTCAACAAATTTTGTAGAAAAAAATTAATTTCTAATGAGTCACCTGCTATTTCCTTAGTTAGCTTATTACACATTTGAGCAATCTAATTATCAGAAATTTTCCCCTCTATCAAACCTAATTCTGCCTTGCTCTGACTTTCATCCAAGTTCTACCCTCTAGAATCACGCAGAACCAGCCTCCTTCCTCATCCACATATGTAGAAATATAATATTCCTCTTTAGTATTTTTCTCCAAGCGTACTAAGTCCTTCCAATGATGTTCATGGAATGGCTGCTCCACAGGAAATAAGGGTCCCCTTCAAGCAGAAGCTGGATGACCATTTGGGTAGATCTTAGTGGAGATTCACATTCATATATGGATTGGGCTAGATGGGAACTAAAACCCCTATCAACTCTAAAATTCTATCATTCAATGGTTTTAACTATTTTGAGTTGTGTCACCACCTTAGTTTTTTCCTCTAAGTATAATCCCTAATTTAACAATTAGTCACTGTTATTCAGACTATCAGTTATGTCTGACTCTTCATGACCATTCTATTCATGGGATTTTCTTTCCACTGAGCCCCCTAGCTGCCTCCAGTTTATTAATACCTTCTCTAAAATGAGTCATCCAGACCTGAATATATGTTATATATCCTCTGATCAGAAGTAATCTGTTACTTCCTTAATCATATACACCATACATCTCTTAATGCAGTCTAAAATTGCTTTAGTTTTCTTGTCTACCACATCTCATTGTTGATTCATGTTGAACTTGCAGTCCACTAAAATTAAAAGGTCTTTTTCAGAAGAACAAAGGTTTTAGTTTACATATTGGTTCGCCCATTATACTGTGACCTCTTTTAATAGCAGAAACTGTTTTCACTTTCTTTGTATCCTTAGCACTCAGCATGGGAGCCTGACACATATAAGGTGTTTGATAAATGCTTGTTGACTTCAATGGCATGTACTTTCTCCTGAAACCAGGAAATTGGCAACCTAGCATCCTGAATTCTTTCAACTGCACTCAATGTAGATTTAGTAGACCCTATAAGTTGCTGATGAGAAGGAAACTTTCTTTTAAATCTTCAGGAAAGTTGGATTTTTTTCCCCATAATTCGAACTAACTTGCTTGTCCATTCAGTCAAAATAATAATCTTGTACTCTGCATAAACAGCTACATAAACACTAAAGTAACACTACATAATTACTCATATATTCTTAGAAATAAATTATTTAGAAGTCAATTTTCTTCCTTCCTGCAATATCACTCCTCCAAGATATGTATAGTCAAAAAGAATTTTATTTCTTTGAAAAACAAATCTATTTCAGATATTCAAATTTAATTGTATAAACACGTCTATTTGACTATAAATGTGTAGGAGAGATTATTAGTAACAAAGTAAGTTTTAAAATATACACACCTTCATATGGATTTCTGCAGGTGTGTTATATATTTTTTTTATTTTTAGAATGTATTCATTATAATTTAAATATTCAGGCTTTATAAACATTTTTGGGAATGTAGAATACACTTGACTTCTTTTTAGTATTTTAATGACTCTCAGAGATATTAATTTTGAAAACTTCCCTTTACAAGTGAATGGATTAGTGATCTCTGCAATGTACCTATTAAAATCACACCTGTAGAATTCAACATAAAATTGCCAAGCATTATATTCATCACAATTCTTAGAACTAAGCAATAGTGCTAAAAATCAACCAAAAGTAAATTTTGTGAATTCGTTTTTAAAGCAAAACAATTATTAATATTGAACCAACTAGAAATTGATACCAGAAATGAAAGTGAAAAATTATTTATGATTTATAATAATCCATTGTATAATTTATGATTATAAACATTTCAAAGATATGTATGTACATATAATCACATATATTACATACAAATACATATTTAGGTTTGTGATCATTCTCTCCTGAGAAATACATGAAATGTATGCGGGAATACTTTCTCTGTATGTACTGTATTTATGTACATCAGGAATTATGTGTGTTCATGCAAAGAGCCTATCTTCATGATCTATAGAAACTTTTGGAAGAAAACAATTACGTTAAAAAGCTCAATAAAATGAAGGTATTGCCCATTGTGAAGTTTCTTAAAATAAATTAAGGAATAGAGTATCATGAGTTATGGATTAGACCTTACAGAACATTGCTTTTCTGCTTATGACTTTGTCATTGCCTTTCTTACCTCCAAGGCACTATAACTTTTATAATTCTAACATTGCAAATCAAATTGAAATTCTCCTCTCTGGCCAAATCACTTGTCTTTCCTTCTTGCTTACACCCTCATCTGTCTCAGCCAACTCTTTGTCCTCACCATGACCTTTATTCCTGCAACCTTCCATACTTCCTCAGATCATCATCATTTTGTTCTGATTGTACTTGCCATCCCAGTCACTCACACTCATATCTAGGCATTTCCATGAAGCATTTGTTTCTCCTCTCCAATGGTGGTATCTGAGATTAGATTTAGAATTGGAAGGAACCTTGAAAGTCATTCAGACTAACCCTATAATTTTAAAGATAAGGAACAAGCTACTACTACTACTACTACTACTTCTCCTTTTCCTCCTCTTCTTTTTCCTTCTCTTCTCCTTTTCCTTCTCCTTCTCTTCCTCCTCCTTCTGCTTCTTTTTGAATTCTTCTTTTGAAAGCTTTTGATTCCCTTTGTTAAGTCTCTATATTTTAAAAGTTTTCCATTCCACATAGTTTGGAGAGATCAGGAGTAGATGGCAAATAACATTTAGTATGTATTTTTCTTATATAGCTAGATCATGAAAAGATTGTAGACAACAATTACATCTGTGATAATACTGTAGCTCCATTTTTGAATTCTCAAAAGTAGGTTCAGTATTTATACTGTGGGAATTCGTATCTGTTTATGAAAACTAATGACCTTCTAAGGTAGAATTTTCATCATCTGATAATGTTTTATATGTATGGTGAAGATACTAAATTTTTGCAGTCTGTAATGTTAAATTTCTGATACTTTCTTGCATAATCTGAATTTATCAGTCAATGCATCTGAAATCCCTAAGGAGAAGCTTTCTATGACTTTTGGTGACAATGGCTTTATCCTGCTGTCCCAAACCTCTTTATTCTGTATACAAAAATGCAGGATTCAATCATTCCAATCATGATTATTTTCATTGAGATATATTTTCCTTTGTATAAAGAACTCCCAGTAAGGAAATTCCCTTTGTCAATGCATATGATTATTGTTGTTTAGTCAATTAGACGTTGAACCCTTTAAAGATATTGCATTAAGAAACTTGCATTATGCAGAAAACTATAGAAAACCTAAAACTGATTGAAGATGTTTGAGAGAGTCAGTTGTTAATTTAACTTCATTTACCTTTTTTCTTTTTGTTTTTACTTTTGATGGCAAGGGTTACTGATTTCTTCTCAGAATGTCCTTTGGCATTCTTTGGGCACAAACCTTAAAAAATAATTCTATTGCTATAAAAAAACATGAGATAAAAGTAAAAGAAAAAATGATGAATTCCAGCCTGCTTATCTGCATTAAGTCTAATAGAATTTGTTTATGACAATTTATCATGTTTATTTATATTGGGGTGGACTTTAATAGGTATGATATAAGTATGTATTATACTAGTGTAAGCCACATTCCATTTTCTCTGGTTTTTGTTCATATCTTTCCATAAATCACCTATAAAAATTTTCCTCAGGTCAGATTTTAATTTTAGTTCAGTATTTTAAGGATACACAATTTTATCGGATGTGTAATGTATGGACTAGCTCTCTGGAGGATCTCTGGATGAGCCTTAGTCCTTGGTCTTAGTGGAGGAGTGATAAAGGCAGGGGAGCCACTAGGAAGATCTCTGTTTCTGTCTTTGTCTTCTGTGTCTCCTCTGTGTTTTGAGTCCTCATCCGTGTCTCTTCTTTGTGTCTGAGTCTGAGTCTGAGATTGAGCTCTAGCTTGAGCTCTAGTCTCGTCTTCTCAGTCCTTAAATACAGTCTGTTTATATCATTACATCACACTAAATATATGCCAACTAGAGTGATTATATCATTATATCAAACTAGAGTGATTATATCATTATATCACACTAGAATGATTACATCATTTATATCACACTAAGTATATGTGAACTAGAGAGCCATTAATTATCTCATCAGTCACACTGAGTAAACACCCTGCTGTAAGTATCCTTGCTTCAAGTATACCTTTCCCAGAGTTCCCCACTATCTGTGGCCCTCTATACAATGTGCTGAAGTTTTTGGCCAGTACATATTTATTTTAGCACTGTCTGTGAAATCCTCAAGGAACTATGATGTGAAATGGTGAGAGGGATAACCACTCTGTAGAGGGCTGCAGATAGTGGGGAATTCCTCATGTTGATTCATGTTGTTTGTTACATCACTAACAAGCCTGTGTTATATTTCTATGTGCTTGTGTAATACCTCCCATGCTGATGGATTTATGTATACCTGTTTCAAGTGAGATCCTTAAGCCCAGAGGAAACCTGCTAACAATATCTGGTTTGACTCTCCATTTCCCTTTGGTGCCCACCTCCCTTCAGGAGAAGTCAGAGAGGGCTTGACCACCTCCCTTTGGTGTTTTCACCTCCCTTCCTGAGAAGTCAAAGAGGGCGTGATCACCTGTATTCTAAAACAAAAGAAAGTGGGAGATGTAGAGGGCCATAGATAGTGGGAGAACTCAGGGAAAGGTTTACTTGAAGCAAGGATACTTACAGCAGGGCGTTTACTCAGTGTGACTGATGAGATAATGGTTCTCTAGTTCATATGTACTTAGTTTGGTGTAATGATGTAATCACTCTAGTTTGATATAATGCTATAACCACTCTAGTTGGCATATATTCAGTGTGATGTAACGGTTCTACAGTTGGCATATGCTCAGTGTGCTGTAGTTATATAATTGTACCAAGATATGTAAGGGCTGAGAGGACTGGAGACGAGAGCTCAAGCTCAAGCTCAATCTCAGACTCAGATTCAGACACAACATAGAGACACAGATGAGGAATCAGACATAGAGGAGACACAGAAGACAGAGACAGAAACAGAGATCCTCCTGGTGGCTCTCCTGTCTTCATCACTCCTCCACCAAAGACCAAGGCTCATCCAGAGATCCTCTAGAGAGCTAGTCTGGACATTACAACATTGTAGCTAACCTGGTAATTAGATTATACTTACTCAGATCACTTATCTCATCAATGTGAGTATTCCCTCCAATAACAAAGTTTCCAAACAATCCACACCTGTCCATCCTTTTGAACCCTTTTCCATGTCCTTTCAAAAATTCATCATAGGAAAACCATCCCACCTATAGGGACCTATCTTTCTTTCTCATAAGTATGAAAGTTAAGCACATGAGTCATCTATGGCTTATCACTGATATTCATTTTCAGATCTTTGAAGACTAGTATTCTTCAACTTACAACCTTACCACATATATCAAGCTCCAGACATTGCAGAACCTCTTGGATGAGATTTATAGGCACTCAAAAGAGTTTGTCCTAACCAGTCACTCAGAGGAAACCAAGCAAATAAATGATGCTTATTGTTCAGAGACTCTAGACAATAATGTACACTCAGATGGAGAGCTTACAGAATCCACCCATCGATGATAATAACAACACTTAATATTTAATTAACATTTAATAACATTTAATTTACAAATTTCTTTATACATGATATCTTATTTGATCTATATAACAACTCTGAAATATGTGCTAATTATCTTCATTTTACAGATGATGCCATTGAGGCTGAGAAAAATTAAGTGAATTGCCCAGTCAAATAACTAGTAAATGTCTGAAGTGAGATTTTAACTCAGATCATCCTGACCCAAAGGCCTGTGTTCTTTTGATTATACCAATTTACTTCATATATCTCAGTAAGTTAGTCAATCATTTATTCAATAAGCATTTATCAGTCACCCAGGATGGGCTAGACACAGTTAAATGCTGGAGAAAGGAAAAGAAAATGCTGTTGGGAGTGCCCTGAAGGAGTTTATAATCTAATAATCAAAGGCAACTCACAAAATGAAGCTGAAAAGAAGCAAAGAGCAGAAGTTGCAGGGTTTGGGTGTATGACAGATTCTAGTTCCATAGTGCAGGTTGATGGGAACTGAAGAGTTGGCTGGTCTGCAAGCCTTCTTTAAATGAAAGCTTTGGGAGGAGTTCTTTGTTCTACCCTCCAGCTCTCCAATCAGAGAGGCAGAGGATAATGATGGTACTAATGAGGAGTGAATACCAAAATTGATGGAATCTTGCAGGATGATGAGTTTCATGATGAGTTTTCCTGGGGGTATGGTGGAGTCCAGTCCAAGGAAAATAAGCTACTGAGAAATGAATGGAACTGCAAATGAACAATGAGTTGGGGCCAGAACTGAATAGGAGGAGGAGAGAGGTCCAATTTTGTCTTTAGGAAATTTAGCCAAGTGTTTTTAATGACCCCAAACTTCTCCTTGAAACAAAAGCTCATTTTTCAATCCTAATATTTTATCTGTGATTAGATTATACCACAGTTAAAATCATGTGTCCAAGAAAATGACAGAAAAATACAAAAGGCATAGCTGAAATTAAATAAGCCTCTAATATGGGTAGAGCCTATAAAAAAAGGACTTATTTGCTACCAAATGTAATGAAGTCATTGACAGGAGTTTCTTGGTATTTTTATTAACTCTTGAAAATTAGACCATAGAAAAAAGTTTAACAATTAGTAAAAGAAGAGATTTGTATGTTTTAAAATAGGTTAGGTCAAATAAAGATTTGTTTATGTTAGGAATAGAATGACCGATTGAAGAAAGGACAAAAATAAATCTGAGAAAATATCAAAAACAACTATTTATACAACCTTATTGTGGTTACAAAAGAATATGCCCTTCTATCTTCAAAATTTTAAAGGAGTGTGAAAACTCAAACTATTTCAACCCTAGTTACTAGGGTTATTTTTCACTAATTTTAGTGACTCTTCCCAGTTTCACTTTCCAGAACAATAGATATACTGTTAAGCCTAAATATATCTATTTGCACAGTTCACTTCTCATTGTTTTTATAGCTAATTTTATAGCATTTCAAAAGGATAGTGCTAAAGTTGTCTGGTTAATGCATAGGAAAGGAATGTGCCTTTGGGTGCTACAGTTGTAGACTGTCTTCACCCCAAAGTAAATTTTCAAGATCAACCTTAGAAAGAGACTAAAAGTTGTGAATCCCAAAAGGGAAATTTATTTAGGAGAAACGGTTAGAGACAAAATTAAGAGATAAAATAGACACCAGAAATGGTTAATATGAACTAGATTTGGGAGAACATATAACAATTAACAATTGTTAGAGAACAAGCTCCCTAGGGGAACTCACAATTAATCAGGAAAAAAGGAATATTCTGTGTGTTGGAAGTATGCCCTTAGCTGACAAGCTAAATCCATAGAGGAGTTTAAGCGCTTAAAATTATAATATAATGTAAGATATACTCTAAGGAGAAAGACACCATGAGACACAGGGGAGGACACTACAAGGCAGAATACCATGGAAGGCTAATCCAAAAGGGATTTGGCAAAAATGATTGGGCCATAGACAGATTTATAGGGAAAATTTAACCTCAGGGTTTGACATAACTTGGCTTTCTAATTGGGATGCAGTAAGGTGGGATTACCCAAAACCTCCACAGGGGTAGGACTGTGAGTTGGTCCCCTTCTATGCTTGCCTCAGGGAATAATTTTATCAGTACTTGAGGTTTTCTCTGTCAATCCCACCTAGTGACATAGGATCTCATCATTATAAATATATGAATATACCAATATACATATAAAGACTTACATCTATTTTGTGTACATACATATTCCAGAAGCTCAGCATATCAAGGAGAATTTCTGTGAAATCCTTAGTCAACAAGAGTTTATTATGTGCCAGGCACTGTGCTAAGTGATAAAAGTACAAATATAAACAGAAATAAAGAGTATCTTCAAGGATCTTATATTATTACAGAACATAAAAGGAAACTAAAAGGAGAAAGAGTGTCAAAGCCTGATACCAACAACCTCTGGGAGGTAAAGTTGGAAGAGCACCTTTTTTGATGATAAAAGATAGGGGGTTCAGGTCCTGATTTCCTAAATAGGCAAGCTTAAAGTGTCAGGAAGGGACCATGATAGTGAAGGGTCAGGATTTTATGTCCACCATGCCAGATGCCCCAGATTAGGTGGATTGAAGGTCATTACAATAAATTCCCTAATCCAACCGAAGTGATTATTAATCACCTATTCTGTGCAAGTCGATGTGCTAGCTATTAAGCCTCATTCAGAAGCCTATTTCTTACTTGCTTCCAGGTGTTTTCTTATTTTCAATCTACTTTATTTTATATTCATAGTATGTATATTTTTAATACATAAAAATTGTTCTGCTAAATATCAAGTCTATATCAGAAAAGGATGGTAATTGATCATTAGTTTTCAGTCAGAAATATCTTTTTTTTTTTCAACATGAGTTTTCCTTATTTCTTGTCAAGAAATTGTTATTTGGTCTTTAAATGTTCAAATCACTTCAAACTTTCCTTGTCTTCCCCTTAATTTTCTAACACTTTGTATAACTGCAATGTCCCTTTCATCTCTCTTGCTCCCACATTCTTTCGGCTTCGGCCCCCACACTGACTTTATCCTTCCTTTGCTGCAGTGTTCTCTCTCTTCCTCATGCATTTATTGTCCCTGGTTCGCTCTTTCATTGCTTTCCCAACTGTTCTGTTGGCATGTGAAATACCCCTGAAGCAGCTGTTCTCATTTCCCATGCTACGTCATGCAAAGCATTCAAAGGGTTGCTGTTTTCACATTTTTCTCTGGTAAGACAGCCCTTTTCCTCCTTCCCATCCCAGTCCACTAGAAATAGCCCTAATTTAAACCATCTGAAAAATGAAATGCTAAAGCAAGTTGTATATGGAGAATTGGGTATATGTTTGCCAAATTCAGAAGTACTATTTTTGATGCTATAAAGTGTAATCGAAAGATGTTTTGCTTTTTTTTTATTTTAAGTTTTTACTTTACAGGGTCCTTAATTGAACGACTTAGGAATATGGGTAAAAATGTGTCACAAACTAAAAAATGATGTGGGATTGCATGTAAATTATATGGATTTTGCATAGATATAACATTAGCCTTTTAGAGTGGAAAATTTCAGCACATTGTGCTGCTGATGCAAAACCTTTGTTCGATGTGACATTGTATTCAACTTTGATTGTAGAAGCAAAACAGTTTAGAATCTCAAAAAGAAATAGCACCTCTCTTCAAAAATATTATTTTTCAAGTGTCATTTGGGAGCAAAGGTTTCAGAAATGTAGCTTACATGGAAGCTATGAGGTCACAACCCTGTAGATGAAATAATAGAGGTCAGAGCACTAAATGTACCCAAAGGCAACCAACTGCATTTGTTCAACTGAAGCTGGAAAGATATATAGCCATTGAAGAGATCCACCTTGCATACAGAACACTGTGACTTACCTATAGTAATCACTTAATGAATGTTGAACTTAATCATTTCCATTTTATTCTTGAGAATTAAATATCTTAATCCAATCCCATGCTATTTCCTTAGTGTATGAAATCCTAGAATGAATGTAATACTTGGAGAGTGGAAATTCTACAGAGTTAAATTTTTGTTTCCATGGGAGGATGCAATTAATTTAGAATATCCAAAGGAATATCTACATTACAACATTCCCTTTGCAAGAAGATTATAGCAAAGGACCAGTTTATCTGACCTTGAAAAAGAAATTGACTAGAAATCTAAACCATGAAGTTAATGAAAACAAAAAAGTGGCTTTCCTATGCATTTGTAACTTTTACTTTAACAGTCCAGAGCACTTGGTCATAACAAAAAAAGCAGTTATAAAACTAAATTGTTTAAATAAATGACTGATGATCATTTGAATTCAGGAACTTTGAATTCAATATATTTAGAGGGAAGCGGAAATTAAACAAATCTTTATTATAATACACAGAGAGAATACAATTGCCTCTCAAAAATAAATACTGTATTAATCCAGTATTTGGAGGGGGGAAGTCATAATCCAGAGAATCAGTCATTCAATCAATCAATAAGCATTTGTTAAGTGCTGTGCTAGGTAGAAAAGATATAAAGACAAAAGTGAAACAGCCCTTGTCTTCGGGTTGCTTACATTCTATTTCAATAGACAGCATGTATTTGTATTATATACACACACACACATACACACACACACACTACACTCACACATACATATACACATACGTATATGTATATGTACAAAATAGATGTATAAAAGATAGAAAATAAACCCAAGATTTTCTTCACTTTGATTTTTTCTTTGTTTTTGCAGGGGAAGGGAAAGGTATGGAGGAATATTAGCAGCCCCAGGAGTGAATCCAGAAAAGCTTTCATGATATGGTAGCCCTAGAAAATTACAAGCTACTCCCCTCCTACCTTCCTAGTCTTCTTTATCTTTAGTTGCCAATACATACTTTTTTATCTTATGACATTTGCCTCTTGATTGTTCCATGAACAAGATACCCTGGAAGACTTTCACAACCCCTCTTAATTCCAGGATCTTCTCTTTGTTGCTTATTTCCTAATCATCCTATATATAGCTTGTTTATATATATATTTGTTGTCTCCCTTACCAGATTGGGAAATTCTTGAAGACAGGGATTGTCCCATAGTTTAGTGTAATACTTGACAAATAGACACAATAAATTATTATTCTTTGATTGATCAAATGGTTGCAAATAGTTGTTTTTACTGTTACTTATACCCCTGCACTCTAGATCTTGCCTTTTCACTGGTTCTCCTTCCTAGCTGTAAAGTATACTGGACTTTGTACTTATTCCCAGAGGTGATGGAGAGGCACTAGAGCTTAATGAATCAGGTCTAGCATGGTGAGACCTCAACTTCTTTAGGAAGATGTTATTGTTATTGTTTGTCATTTTTTCTTGAAAACCAATGACATCACAAGGGTTATGTCTTAATTTGTCACTGAATTGGATTTAAGTGAGGCAGAGTTATGCAGTCATCATCTCTCTCCTCCTGAGTCACTGAAGTTCAGTGGCAAGACAAATGTCAAGATGACTGGAGATGGTCCAGGATGCAATGGGTAACCTTGGCCTTTCATTTGGTGGTTGAATGAAGGATGGATTGGATGGGAGAGAGCTAAGGCAGGCACACCTATCAGCAGACTATTCAGGCACAAGGTGATGAGCACCTGTATCAGAATTGTGGTAGAGTCAAAGGAAAGAAATAAGGCAGCTTCATTGTGGTGAATTTCATTATTACCTTGTTTTAATAAATTGCCACTGCCACTCTATCCTTTAGCATCCACTACCTTGAACAGTCAGCAGTCATCAACATCCAGGCAAGATCTTCCACCAGCAAAAAAATTTACTACCCACTGAAAGCTCAGATGATAGTTACTATTTTTAACCAATAAAGTATCTTTAATTAAGGCATATGCATTGTTTTATTAGACATAATATCATTGCTAACAGACTATAATATATTGTTCAAACAACTTTTATATGCACTTGGAAACCAAAATATCTGTGTGACATTATTTATTGTGTTATTCGCTTTATTATGATGGTTTGGAATTGAACCCTCAATACATCTGAGATGTGACTGTAATGTGAAGTTAGATTAGGGCCAGTCTATAAAAGTCTTTATGTGCCAAACAAAGGCCCTTTTTATATGTGAACTCAGAGGTAACTGGTGAGTTTATTGAGTAATACCTGTTCAGAAATGCACCTTAGGAAAATACTTTAACAGTTTTGTGGGGGGTGGATTGGGTTACAGAAATATTAGCAGTAAGGAGGCCAATTATTAACCTATGGTAGTAGTCCAGATGAGAGGTAAAAGAGGCATGAACTAGGGTGCTGTCACTGCACATGAAAAAAAAGAGAGACAAAAACAAATGATGTAAAGATAGAAATGACAAGACTGCTAGGTTATTGAATATATAGGGTAAGAGTTCAAGATTTACTTTCAAGTTGTGAAATGGGTGGTAGAAAAGATTCAAGTTCTTTCAGGAGAAATAGAGAAGTCTTGAAGACAGTTTTTGATGGAAAAATAATGAGTTTTATTTTGTACATGCTGAGTTTGAGATGCAAAAAAAAAGTAGATCTGTTCTTTTAACTCAATAAGCATTTGCTAGACAACAATCACTTATTAAGTATCTTCTATGTGCCAGTGGTAACCATTGAGTCATAAGGTAATCCAGAAATTTCATTGTTTCAAATATAACAAAAAGATAATTTAAAAAAAATTTGGCCCTTATCACATGGATGTGATAGTTCATCTATGTCCTATCTTCTTTATCGCAGTAAATGATAAGATTGACTTTCAAAATGCTATTTTTTTGGTTTGGTTAAAATGACCTAATAATAAATATGGTAAGAATTTATATTGTGTTTGCTAATAATATTTTCCTTATAACCAACCATCAATGGATATGTCAAGACTCGGTAAGCAATTGAACATAAAGAATGGAAGAGAAAGAGGAAAAGATGATCTTTTAAGACTTTAGTGTTATAAAATATGGAAATGATAGGACCATTAACAGAATTAAGGAAATAGAGGTATAGACTTAGAATGGACATGTTTAACATAACAGTAGCTAATGCAGGTATAGATGATTGAAAGCTGTCAAAAATATTAGACAAGAAGTCATGTGAAAGGTTGAAATTGAAAATATAGATTGTATAAAGTATTTAACAAGAGTTGACTTTATATATTAATTAATGGTTATAAACTACTTTATACTTTATTCTAGGAGTGTGCTTGACATAATGGTTAGAGAGCTAGCCTAAAAGTAAAAAAAGACTTGGGTTCAAGCCCCAAACTTGACACATACTAATGACATGACCCTAGGCAATTCATTAACTTTTCAGTACTTTCAGGTATTCTCAAAAACAATAAGTTGCAGAGAAGTTCCTGACCAGCATAGTAAAGGAGATTTTCTCCAACAGGATTTTCTTATACATTATATTATTCTTATATATCTTATACAATATTTGCTGTATATAGTAAAACTAGTATTAGCTATATGAGATAGATAAGGTTGATGAAGAATATAGAGTCTAAGAAATAGATCTTGCCCAATCTTGGCTTGACCAAGATTACAAAAGTAGTAAATGTCAGAGCTAATCCTTGAACCCAGTTCTCTACCTCCAAATACAGTGTTCCTTCCAGGAGACTACTATAAAGACACAGGTATGTCTCTGCTCCACTTACAAATGAGCTAAGGCATTGTGGTGAGGTCGCATGGCCACAACACTGCTTTGGGATTCTAATTCCTTTACTATACATTATACACAGATGAAACACATTGTTGAATAGCATGCTTGCCTCTTGTTGGAACTTAGAGATTTGTGGGTATAAGAAAGAAGTCTGTACTTGCCCCTGTGGAATTTTGTGTAGACTAAAGAGAGAGATGAGAAAGGTATAAGAATGAAAATGGAAAAGAATGAAGACATATATCTTAATAAGATCATTTTTGCCAACAGCTGACCATGTTAGCAGGCAAAAGGTTTGAGAAAATCTAATGAAATCCTCCTCTAACCCCAATCTTGGCATCCTTTTTCTGTGAATTATGGCTTGTTTTTTCTCTATTCTAAGACTTTTAAAGAGGTCCATTTTCTCCTGAATTTTTCCCCTTGTTTCAAATAGTTGCCAAATGGTTTCTTATAAAACAGAGAGAGTAGGTGTGAGTTACTGACTCTATGAGATTATTAGTAAATATAAAATGATATAGAAACATTATGAAGAGAAAACACTCAGAATTCTAGTTGAATCTTCCCATTAGAGGCTTACAATACTGAAAATTGTAGGACATAAAGTTTTCTAGAGGGCGATGGCTATTATTTTGCTAAAATAACTTGAAAATTCCAGTTTGTTTCTTAACCAATTGTCAACCATGAGCTATTACATAACGTAAAAAGGCAATGTTGTGACCATGTGGCTGTCAAATCCATTACTTCTTTTTATCTTGAATCATATTTAAGAAGAGCCATGGTTTCCAGAAAAAAAAAGATATATCTTCACTAGGCCCTTACTTATAAATAATTTTGTAGACCAAATTATAGCCTTATATTGTGCTAGTTATGTGTGCACATACAAAGTAAAAAGATGAATTGAGATAATAGCCTACCTTCTTCAAGGATATTTTTTCTGGACATATTCTGCCAAGGACAGCCAATGATATAGAGGATAGAACTACAAACCTGAAAATAACTGACTTCAGAATATGTGACCCTGGGCAAGTCACTCTGTTTTTTAAGTTCTATTCGCCTCAGTTTCCCCATTTATAAAAAACAAATAATAATAGCACCTCCCTCCCAGGATTGTTCTTAAAATTAATATGCAGAGCCCAGTACCTGGAATACAATGTAGATAAGGAAACAGTAATGAGTGCTGGATGCAAGATTTATTCATTTCCATCATTCAACAAACATTTATGTTCTTAACAAGTATAGAACACTAAGACATATCCTGAGGTAGATACTCTTTAGGTAAGAGATGATCCTTTATCTTTCATGGGATTTTCAGTCAGCTAAGAAATAATGCTATAAAAAATAACTGATTTTTTAAAACCACACATTTACTACATTAAAAGCAAAATGCCTGACACATAATAAATGTTTGTTGACTATCTGACTGGATTCTGAATTTCTTGCTTGTTCCTGACCTCTGAGACTTACTTGTCTGATGGTATACATTTTGAATGCTGAAATTGGTCCTTGACTCATTTGTTACTGACCATTGCTTCTCTAAACCAATAGGGATTCTTGGTATGATGTCTCTAGTAACTGCAAATACCCCCAAGCTTCTTTGTCTGTAGAATAGAGCAATGTTTTCTAAAGGCCAAATACAGTCAATAGTTTACTGTCTAACAGAAAGCCAATATGGATAGATGAAAGGTATTCTCCAAGGGAAGAAAATAGAAGTGGTGGAAGGTGATAAAGGGTTGAAAAAGATAAGACTTTTGAAGCAAGTCTTGAAAGAAACTAGGGAAGCCATTAGACAGTGATAAAAAGAGAATTCCAAGGTGGCAATGGAGGTGGGGTTGGGGGTAAAGAAGGGGGAGATAAGTAGTAGAACTGAGGCACAAGTTGAGAGATAGAGTAAATTAGGCAAGATTACAAGATCAACTAGTCAAGATATCAACAATTATAGCAAAAGGATATGAACCTTATTAGGAAGTCAAAGACTGTCTGAGCTAAAGGCTTTTTATATAAATCCTGTCAAGACAGGATCTAGTGTCAGGGCAAGGGCAAGACTGGGCCTGCAGGTGTAAATGAACATCTCAGTGACTACAGTGACAGAACTATGATTTTTTTCCAACATAAATTCATTCAAACAACATTCATTAAGTGTCTATTGCATGTTTTAAATGCTAGGGAAGGGGCAAGGTTCAGCTTACTGGTAGGTTCTACTAAGGACTGGTCAAAATGTGAGAAAAATAACTTTACAGATAGATTTTGACTTTCAATTTCAGAGTTTGAAGTATTAATATTAGTTAATAATCCCAAGGTAGTAAAATATGAGATACTAGCTTTGTAATCATGTAACAGCAACATCATTTGCAGCCATCATCATGAATAATTTTTCTTCTAAGTAAAATAATCAAAACAACAATGGTATTAAAAAAGTAGAAGATCTGCTATCTATATCCATATTCATATACTTACAAAGTGAGTACCTTAACAAGTTAACTGATCTCTCCAAGCCCCAATTTCCTTACATATAAAATGAGAACTATTACACATATATTAGTTGTATCCCAAAATTGTGATGAGGAAAATACCTAAAAAAATTTAAAGTGCTATATAAATTGAATTTTTTATTATTATGTTTAGAAAAACCTATTCTGTTATTATTGTTCAATTGTTTTCTTCATGTTTGACCCCATGTAGGAATTTGGGGGGAACATATTGGAGTAGATTGATTTCTTTCTCTAGGTTATTTTGCAGAAGAAGAAATTGAGGCAAATAGAATTAAGTGATTTGCCCACAGTCACATATCTAGTAAATGTCTGAAGCCAGAGTTGAGCTCAGGACAATGAGTCTTCCTGACTCCAGGTCTTGTTATTCTCTCTACGGTGTTACTTGGCTGCCCAAAAAACAATTCATATATACTCACCTGTTATTATCCAATCCTATCTATCTCTTCATGACCCCCATGGACTATAGCATACCAGATCCTTCTGTCCTCCACTATCTCTCAAAGTCTAGACAAATTCATATTCATTGTTTCTATGACACCATTCACCTCCATCTCATCCTTTGCCATTCCCGTTTCCTTTCACCTTCAATCTTTCCCAACATGAGTCTTTTCCAATGAATCTCATCTTCTCATTTT
The DNA here is from genome assembly GCF_902635505.1 of Sarcophilus harrisii. Lineage (NCBI taxonomy): Eukaryota > Metazoa > Chordata > Mammalia > Dasyuromorphia > Dasyuridae > Sarcophilus > Sarcophilus harrisii. The sequence goes on from NC_045428.1 coordinate 261,017,196, forward strand.
GTAGCCAAAGTTTTTAAGCTTCAGCTTCAGTATTTAACCTTCCAGTGATCAGCCTGTATTAATTTCTTTACGTATTAACTGTTTTGACCTCTTTGCCATCCAAGGGACTCTCAGAAGTCTTCTCCAGCACCACAATTTGAATGTGTCAGTTCTACTGTGTTCAGCTTTTATACCTCTATATAGAATTGTATGATGTCTCTTCAAATAATGAAAGTTAGACAAGTTGGAGCTTGTATGAGAGCAAATACATGTTAATGTTACCACATTTGATGTTATAGTAAATATATGTGCATATATAGCCACATTTTAAAACTTATTTTGCTTTATTTGTTCCATAAAATATGTTTAAACAATTGACAATTATCTGTCCACAGCTAAACAAACATGGAGACTTAAGTGAGCTGGTAATAACTGGAAATTTAGCAAATATGTTTGAGATCCACTCCCTCACTTCCCAATTACTTGCATCATTTTTGCAGAATAGGTCCTTTTTACTTATCCTCAAGAAATAGCTTTAATTAGGGAAACCAATATCCTTCAAAAGTGTCACTAAAATGAGTAAATAGGAAGTATTCATTTTGCTTTATTTTAAACAAATCATATTTTTCAAGGACAAATCTAATTCCATCTTGAAGTCAGACAAGAATCATTTATTAAGTACTTACTATGTGCTGGCCATTTACTAAATGCTGAGGATACAAGTACAAATAAAAAAATCTTTAGGAATTTTACAAGATATTTAGAGTTTGAGGAGATACTATGTATACAAATAAGCATAATACAATGTTGAAAGTTTTGAAGAAAGGCAGTGATACTAAGTACTTGATGAATGTCTAAAGAGATTGCCATGTGGGGAGACAAGCGGGAAAGGGAAAAGAGGAAGGAGAGACAGCAGAGGGACAGGGTAAAGCAACATTTTATTATTTGGGTTGGGCCTTGAAGGAAGAGAAAGATTTCACCAGATGGAGTTGAAGAAGGAATGTGTTCCAGGCATGATAGTGCATCAACTGTGTGAATGCAAAAGTGGGGGAGTATAGAATGAGATCAGGGAATAGTGAGTTATCTAATTTGTAAAGAAAGTAGAAAATAGACTTTGCAATGACAAATATAACTTTTCCATAAGGACAGGATAGGTTCTAATAGTTTTTAAAGCACCAAACTGCCTGATGTAATTCGGAGATTATGAGCTATCCAAAAAAAAATTTTTTTTGCCTTTGGCCAAGAATATGGACTTTGTTGGTTTTAGCTTCTGAACTGACCTATTGTATCTCAAACCCTTTGGACTGTGAGAACCACAGCTGTAACATGACTATCTCCCAAAACACCCACCCTCCCTCCCACTCCCCACCATTATTCAAAGGAACACTGCAGATTGTTGGGGTGGGGGGTTTCTTTCAAGGACAAATAACTGTACCCGGAAAGGGGAAGGAGAAACAAGATTGGATCTATACAGAGGTGCAAAAATATGACCAATCTTAATGCATTTAAACATACGGTGAATTTAATTAAAGCATTTTCCCGTTGCTCTCCTTAATTATGAAGACTTCTTTTCTCTGGGTTGATTGCCTGAAATGGTAAGTGAATGCAGAAAATCTGCCAGCAGAGGGTGTATTAACCACTTCTAGACAAGTTCTTCTGCATTGTGCCTCCAGGCTTCATTCTTTAAGTGTTTTTTACATTCACACAGCAGTGTTACTGTTTACAGATACTTTACTGTCTTTCCCAGATTTAAGCAGGCACTGGTTTGCCAGCAACTTTTTTGGGGGGGGTTGTTTTTTTTGAGGACCATACAACTAACAGATGTTTGTTGTTGGCTCCATATCTACATTCTTTGAAAGCTAGAGAATCAAATTGCTGACATTGAGACAACACTAATTCGCATATCCAGGGAGCCTCATTTGCTGTCCCTGAGATCCTGATTCCTGGTGTTCACGGGTTTAAAAAGCATTTCAATGACACAATATAAGAATGGGCTAGAGAGCTGCAGCACTGTGCTCCCACTAAACATAATCACATTTTATAAACATCTGCGTCATTACTGGTGTGATTCATCTCTAAGCCGTATACAGCTGTGTTTCCAGTTTCAATTAACAGTCCCTTAATTGCATATCCATCTCATGTTACTAATTTAGTTAATTTATTCATAATTAAGAGTATTCTGTTTTCTACCAAGGTTTGTCGAGCTCAGAACATTATAAAGAGAAATATTTTAAGGCAGCATCTCTGAGGGATTTTGTTTCTTATAATCACATCACAGTGAAATGTCATTCATGTGCCCAGAGGAAGATGAATTACTTAAAGTTTGTGTGTATGTGTGTGTTTTTTAATTTGAGTAAAATAAGAAGCCTCTGGAAGCTTCACTGTGATATGCTTTGAAACCAAACTTTAGTGCTATTATTCTTGTTCATTCCTGGATGTCTTACCATCATGATCTTAAAAAAAGTTGTTTATAAAATTTGATTTGGGGTGTTATATTAGGTATCTCAGCAAATCAAATGCAAGCATTGATTAAAAAAAAACTGTCCTATGTAGCAAAGATGTCTCTCAAAATCTAAGCTATAAAATGTTTCCTTAGATATGCTAAGAAATGAGAATTTTGAAACTGCCTAAAACTGAGAAAATATAAGTCTGATAGAAAATGAAAGGCAGATGGTTGCTTTATAGCATATGGTTAATTCAGTTAAGCTTGACCTAATCTTAAAAAATGGATATATACTTATGACTGAACATTGGCTGTAAAGTAACTTTATAAATATCAATAGCAAATATATGTGTGAATCTGTATTTGTAGGGAAAGACAGAGACAGAAAAAGAAAGAGGGAGGGAGAGAGAGGAGAGAAGAAAAAGGAAGGGGTGGAAGAGGAAGGAGGGAGAGAGAGAAGAGAGATTTTTTTTCCTTTTCTTACTACCTGGAAATTTATTTCTTGACCTGTGTTTGAATTGTGTTTTTGTTTGCTTTTGTAAAGGCAACAGCAAATGATATGCAAATAGATATATAATGGTGAAAAGAAATATATCTTTTCTTATATAAAATAAAATATAAAATACATTAAAATAAAATCATTTTTCGAAAATGTGCTAAAAGATTAACTTTTCAAGGGATTTTCCTTAAGAAAGGCATGGATAGCTTCCAAAATTAAATATTTTACAGCTACCTATGGGCCATAAAACATCTTAACATTAAATAATATTATAAAGTGCTTATTTTAAATTACTGATTTAGAAAGAGACGCAGAGAGAAATTAAAAATCTCAATTCTAATTTAAATCCAAAAGCTAAGAATTTTGGCTTTCCAGGACCCTGTTTTGCACTTTCAGCCACATTTCTTAATTCCAACTCTCTAGTCTATTTCACTGTTGTTGCACAAGTTTTGAATGTCAAGAAAAAGGTGACATTATTATAATCTTAAATAGAGATATTTATGATTCTCCACCAGAGGTGATGTTGTGGGAGTGAAAAATAAGTTGGCTTGGAGTCAGAAGATGAGGTTCTGCTATCTCTGTGATCTTGGGCAAGTCATGTTTTCTCAGGCTACTGTAGAATGAGGGTGAATAGACTAAAATTCAATGATTTCTTAAAATTCCTTTCAAGTTTTAAAGCTTGCAGAACAATAATAGGTAAATTACAAGGAGAAAAAAAGGAAACATTTGTTATTTTTCTGGTTCATGTTTTTATATCTTATCCTTTTTTCTTTTAATTCTTCCTTTTATTTCCCTTAAACTCTACTTCCTTTCCCACTTATGTAATTTATTTTTAAATTTATAATGCAAATTTTTTCTATAAAGACACAAACTTTTTTAAAAAACAAGAAACAAAAAATGTTATCAGCTTTTTGACTCATGACATAACCTTTTTAATCACTAACACAATTCTTTGCCAAATACAGAAATAAATATATTTCTATATATAGCTAAATTATGAAAAAGCCTCAAAAATTTCCCAACACTTATATTTTGCTTTGCCTTTAGTATAGCCTAAGCTTCACTTCAATATAATTCCAGGTTGCTTACTGGAATCTTCAAAATCTTATTTATTCAAATTCCAGGATTTTTCCAAAATTTCCATTCTATTCAAGATGTCCTGATTGATCTCCCTACCTAAATCTGATTCCTCCTCATGTTTTCTCATATTTCTTTGTCTGACTCCATCCTTTTTCCCATGACCCATTTTACCTTATATTAAACATATTTCTTTACATAGGAACAGACAGAGGCAACTCCTGTTAGACATACTAAGAGTGGGCTGAATGCAGCTAGACAAGTCACTTAATTTCTCTTGGTCTCAGATTCCTCATTTTTTTTTTCTAAAGCAGTTGGGATTAACTGACTTGCCCAGTGTCATACAGCCAGCAAGTGTTTGTTAAGTGTCTGAGTTCAGATTTGAACTCAAGGGCCTCCTGACTTCAGGGTTGATGGTCTATCCACTGCACCACCTAGATGCCCCTGGCTTCCTCATTTTTAAAATATGACTAATAATATATGTAACAACTACTGAAGTTCAAATGAGTCTGAAAAACACTTTGCAAACATTTAAGTCACTTACTATGCAAATGATAGCTGTTATTACTATTGGGACAGCTAGTTAGCACATTGGATAGAGTGCCTTGCCTGGAGGCAGGAAGAATGATTCATCTCTCTGAGTTCAAATATGGAGTGGCAGACATTTACTAGCTATGTGACCCTAGCCAAGTCAATAACCTTGTTTGCCTCAGTTTCCTCATCTGTAAAAATGAGCTGGAGAAAGAAATGGCATATCACTGCAGTATTTTTGCCAAGAAAAGCCTAAATGTGGTCACAAAGAGTACCAAAACAATTATCATTATCCTACCCTCCCTCCACCTAATTAGATCATAAGCTTTGAGGGAACTAGACTCTTTTTATTTTCATGCATCACAGTCTTCTACATTTTGCAAACAATTATTGCTCATTGCCCAATTATTGAGGCTTGTTGACAACTCTATGGTATTTTTATCTATTAGTGAGAAATTTTGAGGTATCATGGTGAGAGAGCAACCATCAGCAGTAGGAAAACCTGAATTCAAGTCCCACCCCTGACACTTATTGGCTTTGTGCTTCTGGACAGTTTATTTAATTTTGGAAGGTTCTGGACAACACTAAGACTTTTAAGATTAAGAGAATATGTTGACACAGAGGAAGTTTCTTTATCTCAGACTTGTCTATATAGTTGATCTAAATTCCTTTTTAAATAGATGAGGAAAATGAAGGTTCCCCAAGAAGGCAAAGGCTTTGACCAAGATCACAGCTTGTTAGAAGTCAGGTCTAAATGACGGTATAGGTTACCTGAGTTTTATTTTAATGCTCCTTTCCCTGCATTTCTCACTTCTTACATATGAACAATATTTGGCACGTTCAAAAGGCCTTCTTGTGCTTCTCTAAAACCATCATGCTTCTTTGTATGCTCTTTTGGCATTTGGAAATTATGATATGCAATCAGAATTACTTTCTTCCTTCATTGTTAGTACTGACTACATAGGTTTTTCAATTTTCTTTTTTTAATTCAACAAGAGCATCTAACATAAATTCTAAAGTTTGTTTATCTTGATAATCTATTGGAATCTGTTTATAATGATTGATGGAGAATTGATTTCATGAATTCATTAAACACATGCTATATAATAAGCAGTGTACTAGGAGAATAGAAATATAAATTCAGCAAGTAGATTGCATTTTTTATTATAATGAGGACATCCTACTTGTAAATTAATGTGGAAAATAGAAATCATATTAAAATGTATATAATTGTTAGGTATTATTCTCTTAAGAAAAAAGATAAGGCCTCCTTTTCTCTCTATTAAAGGGAATATGATCATATCAAAAAAAAAAATTTACTTGAGTCAGCTGAATTTGGATAAAGCACCTTTTGACCAGGTGTGGCTAGAAATTTTCTAGCCTTAGTGTTTTTTCATTTCCTAACTTAATTTCCTAACTTTGCTTACTTTCTATTTTTATGGTTTTCAGAAACATTTCTTCACATATACCCCCAAAAAGAAAAGTCCTTTATAAAAAAGAAATATATCAAAAAGATGGCTGTGCATTTCTTTTTATCTTTGAAGGGAGGGAAAAAAGCAGTTTCAAATGGGATCAAATAGGAGCTGAATTCCCTGATCTCTACCATTAATGAAATTTCACCACTGTGCAATAGGAACAGTAATATTTGCCACCTACTCACCTTTTTTTCATGAGATTAATAGGCTTCAAGGATTAATGATTTAATATCATACAATGTACCATCTTCAAAAATGTTAAGAATAGGTTGTAGAATTCAGAGTCTGTTAGGTTCCTCAAAACATGAGAGAGATGTATTTTGCTGCTTTTGTTTTTGACTAAATAGACTTATTGGGAGGACAAGGAAAAGGAGGAAGGGAAACCATAGCTGTTTTCTACAGCCAGAATATCATTTAGTGCAATAGCTAAATAATAGAGGCATTTTGTATTGGGGACAGTGGGGATTAAAGGTGGGGGAAGGGCACTATTCTAAATCCTTATGCCATCTATTAACAGGCACAAAAGGGTGTGTGTGTATGTGTAACCTACAAACTGGACTTTATGTGCACTCAGGCATCTAAGGCCTAATTTAAAGGAAAAACAAGGAGATTGTGTGCCCCAGGCCTTTGTTAACACATGGCCTGGAAAAATCCTGTTCTTTTGGAACATAATACCTGCTTCAGTTGTAATAAAAAGTTTGATTGGAGGGTAAAGGGGCAGGCCTAGTGAGGTTTTGTTGGGTTTTTTTCCCCTTTTTTCCCTATTCTTTTCTAAAGCTGGACTCCTGCAGGGATGATCCAATCACCCTGTCCTCTTTGAAGTCTGTGGGAGCCTTGCATTTGGCTCAGCTTCCAACTCGTGGAGAAAGATAGAAACCTTACTTGAAAATCATGGTTTGTCTTTTGGCCAGAGATGTTTTCTCTTGAGCAAGAGCATAGTAGTCCATTTGGAAGAGCATTAGACCAAAGGTCAAGAAGCTTGGATTCTAGCTTTAGCTCCACCAGCAATTGGCTCTGAACAATTTGTTTTATCCTCAGTAAACATTTATGAAACTCCCACAGAGCACCTGATTCTTTCTTCATTGCTTTGATTGAAGAAGTTAAACCCCCTCCAAAAAGACAATAGATTTCCTGCCCTCATTAAAGGCAGCTAGGTAGCATAGTGGATAGCTATGGGCTGGGATTCAGGAAGAACAAAACTTAAATACTGAATCAGATACATATCAGCTATCTAACTGTAAATAAGTCATACCTCAGTCTGCCTCAGTTTTCTCCTGTGTAAAAAATAATATTACCTACCTCTCAGAGGGATTAGGAGGGTAAAAATTAGATATTTATAAGAGCACTTGGCAAAACTTAAAGTATTCTATGATTGTTAGCTATTATTAAGTTTGCATCCTAAGACAAACATAAATGCAGACTACTTGCAAGCCAATCCACGCAACAGCAAAATCAGCTTAGCATATTTGCTAAACCATGTGGGAACTATTTCTCACTAAGAAAGAAGATAGTAACAATATTCAGGAATGGCCAGAGAGTCTTGGAATTCACAATTTCAGCGAAAGTGCAGCCCTTCAAAGTAGGGGGTAAGGGAAAAAAGAAGGAAAAACATAAGCCTTATTATGGGAGTTTTGCTAGCTCTTGACCCCCTAACACTACTACTTCTAGTTCCTGTCCAATCATCACAGCCCCCATGAGGTGAAGGTATTTCTAAAGAAGTCAATCATTAGAATCTCATTGTTGTGTCCAAGATAAACTACCGACTTCATTACTCAGTCAGTAAATATTTATTAAGTTCTTACTATGCTAAGGCATAGTACTAAGGCACTGTGCTAAGCACTGGAGATTCAAATATAAATAAAAACAAAGACAGTTCATGCCCTCAAAGAGTTTATAATGTACCGGGAGAAAGACAATGCATGTGAGGAAGATGAAAACAGAAACTGGGTGAGGGGAGTGGAGAAAATATCCAAGCAAATCACTTAAACTGCCTCATTTATAAAATGGGAATGATAATAGCACCTACCTCCCAGAGTTTTGATGCTAAAATGAGATAATATGTACAAGGTTCTTTATAAACCTTAAAGCACTACATAAATGGTAACTATTATGATGATATTTCAGTTACTGGGACAGCACAAAGAATTCTAGGCTAATTGCTCCCATTTCCTGTACATGTTTTAAAGGTACAAGAAGGCCCAGATGGTAGGAATAGAATTGACTCAATCTCTTGAGTAGTTCTGGTGTTCTGACATCTGTTCAACAAAGATTTTGACCCTTTATTCAATTATATACTAGATAAACATTTGGCTGTAGATAACATGAGGGAAAAGGACACAATCTCAAAGCAAGTTATAATCTAATTAAAATTTTAAGATGTGCTTTATGACAAAAACTTAAAAAGAATTCTAAAATAACTGGGTTTTTGTCTTGCTTCTTCTCCTTACTAGCTGTTCAACCTGATGCAAGAAACTCAAACTCTCTGAACTTCATTTTCCTTTTTTTTATAAAATGAAGTGTTAGGACCAATAATATTTCTGAAATCCCTTCCATGTCTACCACTTTATTAATCTCTACTTAGTGATTCCAGTTAGCAAGTACTTCATAAATGAAATTAATCTTTTGGCCCAGCATGATGATGCATGCCTCTAATCCCTGTTCCTGGGGATTCTGAGGCTGGTGGATAGCTTGAGGTTTGAATTCTAAGTTTTAATGGGGCTAAAACTGAACAGGAATCCCTTTTACATTTAGTACCACTATAGTGAGCTCCTGGCAGTGGGAGAACACCCACCTGCAAAAGGAGAGACAAAGTGGCCCAGGTCAGAAACAGAGCAGGTCAAAGTTTCCTTGCAAATTAGCAGTCAATTAGGCCAGAAATACTTCCAGCCTAAATGAATTAAGAAGATCTAGTCTCCAAAAAAAAAAAAATTTTGCAGGGTTTTTAGTATGCTAATATGGAATAGTCATAAGAAAATCTTTTCTTGTGAGAATAAGACATAACATATTTTATGTGACCTAATTCTGGTTGTTTCTTTGTTCTGTATCTCTTTTGTATTTGTATTCATAGACAGTAATGTATGAATTTTTACTTATCATAGATAAGTAAAAAGATAGTTGATCCCTAGTCCAACTTCTCATTTCACTGATGAATGAATATATGGTTATTAAGTGATTTGCATGAGGTTTTATAATAGTAAGTAGCAGAGCTAGTATTTAAAATCAGGTCCTCTTATTCCAAAAGAGCCCTTTTTCTATATTGTGCTATGGCTTATATTATTCAAACCTACTTTATAGTTATTTTATAGTAATTTTGGTAATTTTATACTATATTTTGTAGCATATCTTCTCTATTGGAATTCAATGAATATAAGAGCAATGTATATATATATATATATATGTCCTAATTATCTTTGAATCACTTTGCAGTTGCTTTAGAATTATTATTTCCTGTCACCAGAGTTGTTCATTATGTATCGAGGAAGAATAGTATGCTGAGACATTAAGAATTTCTTGACAAAAATAAGCGATAATTATTTTCACCAAAATTTATGGCAATAATATTTAGAAGATATTCAAATAGATCTGTAATCATTATCCACCTATGCCTGCCCATCTTCTGGGCATAATGACTCCTGCCATTATGTGAGGTTCTTGCCTAAGGTCCAATCAGTGGACATCCCACTTGAAGAAATGAGTTATATACATATCTGATATTCTCACTATAAATGAAATGAGGAGACGGGAACCAAATAGAAGGGTAGCTCACAGGCTCTTCTTGAAAAGGCATGTAATAGAGTTATTTTATTATAATCCCCAAGACAATAACAAACAATTTCATGGGACATTTGGTCATCTTACTTTACAGTGCTAATGATCAGCACTTGCAAAAAAACCACAATGAAAATAATTTCAGCTTAAGCATTAGCATTTATTGCAGAGAATGGAGTAGAAAAAAGTCTATGAAAAACTTGAAAAGACCCTCCGAATCAAAGCAAATGCCTTGATATTTGGTAAAGCTATATTAAAGATAAATCTCCACTATTTCAATTTATACTGTAATCTCATTGAGTTCAGTCTATGTCTTTTTTGCTATCTTCCCATCATCTCCTAATCCTCCTTTCCAACCAATACCTGTTTTTGCACAGTAAGCACTTAATAAATACTGACTGAATGAATGAAAAAGTATTTTTTATACTTACTGTATGCAAAGGAATGACTGATAGAATAGATGTTTTGGAATCTCTACAATAGAACTATGATATAAATCATAAATATAGATTGAAAAATTAGATTCTAAAGTGATCAATTACTTTGGGTGTAACTTTTCTCCCTAGATCAAGAGTTCTTAACCTTTTTCATGTCCATGGAACTCAGGCAATCTGAGAAAACTTATAGACCCTTTCTTAGAATATTATTTTAAATGAATAAAATTAATACATAAAATCACAAAGGAAACCAATTAGACTTAAATGGTTATCTAAATTTAAAAAATGTGTTAATACCCTCTGTTGGTTAGCATAAGTCATTATTCTTATAGCTAATGACCCACTTTTAAATTATATGACTACATGAATAAACCTTCGGTACACTCTATACACAAGAAACAACTATTTTGATTTGTGGTCCATTTTGGAGGAAAAAAACCATAAAAGGCTAGAGCATGGTTTTGTGAAGACATATGTATATATTAAGAGATTTGCCAACTATAAGTCTTCCTAATAAGGAAAAATTGTGAGATCTACCTTTACATTCATCACTAGTCACTCTGAGTACAAAGATACAATTTTTAAAAATGCTTAAAAAATTACAGCATTTTTCTTAGTTTTTAGTTCTCAGACATTAAAGCAGCTTTTTACTCATCACCTACAGTTACTCAGCACTTACCCCATTAGTGTCTAATACTGCTTGGAACAAAATAAAAATTCCTGGAATGCAAGCAAACTGAAATAGCTCTGGAGAAAGCCATGAAAGGTTTTGCCTTCAAACATGGCTGGATTTTATGTGCCTGTGCTGGATCATTGATGTATTTCCCCATAAAGGACTTGATACCTTGACAGAATTTAGATAGCTGACATAGTTCCTCAGTTTTTATTATGATCAGGAGGGACCTTATATAAGTGCAACCATCCTATGTAGTATAATTTAAGAGACATCAGGAAGGCTCCAATGCCTAAATTTTTTTCTTTGCTTTCCAGTACCTTTCCTAAAATTCTGCATTGTATCTTAATTCTAACTTTTATACTTTGTGACTTTGATGTTTGTTATTTCATTGATGTGGAAACTCTATTAACTGATGCAAAGAAAAAGTAAAAGCCTGCAATTATTCCATGCTTTGGGATATTTCATAATTCTCATCCCTATGGATTGTAGAATTGTGAATATAAACTCAACTTGAAATCAGAAGGAAGTTCAGATCAAACCACACCTATATTTACCTTGTTTTTTGACCTCAACTTCCCTGAGCCTCAGTTTTTCTATCTGAAAAATAGGGAAGGGGAGAGTCTATGAACTTGGAAAGAAAAAAAAGTCTTTATTTTCACTAACATCTAATTAAAATTTAGCATTTCCTTGAATTATGCATTAAAAAAAAAACCTAGTACTCTGAGGAAGGGTCTAGAAGGCCAAAGTGGAGTTTGATACCCACAAAAATCAAGACTTCTTATCTCAGAGCATTGGCTGGGGTATTGAGAGGTGGTAAGCCCTGCAGCTAATATATATTAGAGACAGGACTTAAAACTATATCGTATTAACTTTGAGGTCTTCTTTTTATCTACTTTATTTGTCTGTCTCTTATTTGAAGAATGGAAATCATAATACTATCACAAGACTACTGGGAAACTCAAGTGAAAGAATATATATATACATATATACATACATACATATATGTATATGTTTATAACTTGGTCATCTTCCTTTTATATCATGGGTATATCAGTATAGCCTTTTGGTCTCTGTCTTATGCCTACTAATTGGCATCCCAACCCTCTTTCCAGTGATTTTTGTGTTGAGTAAATTCTTGATATTTCTTGATAATTCTTATTTTTGATATTTAATATTTCTTTTTTTAAACTATTCAATTTAAATTGTCATTGGCAACATACTGTTGATTCCATGTATGTATAGGGATCTTTATATTATCTTTTATCATTTTAATTTTTAAGAAATATAGTGTTTCCTGATTTGTAGCCATCTAGCATCACCTGAAGAATATTTTAATTAAAGAGATATCCTTTTGAGATTGTTCAAATCTCTCAGTGGGCATCAAAATTATCTTATTCCTTTATGATTCTAGTGCCATCTTTTTTCCCTTTTACAAAGTCTGTCCAAAATATATATTGAAGAATTGATTTAAAAGGCTTTAGATCAGCTATCTGTTCATTTTAAATCCACTCAGTTTTTCCAAAGTAGCTAATCTAAATATTTTTTAGTCTTATAGATTTCTCTGAGGAGTGTTTATGTTGTTCTGAGTAATCTTACAATTGCTACAATGTCATCTGTTAAAGAGAATATTTAGGGAATACACATTAAAATAAGATTTTTTTCTAGACATTGACAAACACCTTCCTTGAGCTATGTTATCTTTCTAATTTCATCCCTATTAAAACTCAAATACCACTGAGAGGATTAATACCTCAATCCATTGTTAACTAATATATTATTATCAGATCACTTTCAAACCCTGATATTCGAGTGCTAAGGCCTCTACAAATGGGAAATAGAGTGTATACTGAGATTGAGTAGCAGTTCTAGGAATTAGGGTGATGAAGAGAGAGGTAGAAAGATACAAAGAATAAATTTTAGCTCCTTCAAAGTTCTATTGAAACCTCATCGTTACTCTTAACATCCTATATTCAGAGGAGCAGCATTTTTTGTTAACATTTGAGAAATATGTGATCATATTTGTTAATCTGTTGAAAAGAATTCAAGCAAAAATACAGCATATTTTCAGAAGTGGCTGCCTTGCCCTCCATTTCCCTTGATTATTTTTCATTGTTATAAGGAGATAGGGATGAAAGGAAATATATATCAAGAAATGTGGTATAAAAAAGCATTTAAACATTTTTCAATTAAAAGAAATTAATATTTTTAAATCCTTCCTGTTGAAAAAAAAACAGAATCTTTGTGACATGTAAGTATGGCAAAGCAAAATAAATTTCTGCATTGGCCATGACTGAAAAATAACAGTTATGAAACATGTTTCAAGCAGATATATAATGAAATTTGTTATCTACCTTCTGAAAGAGGTGATAGATTCACATTATAAAATAAGATGTTTATTTTTCAGTCATGGATAATCATTTCTTAAATCTTGATTTTCAAAGTAGAATTAAGAAAAATATTTGAAAAAGAACAGCTCTTGAGGGACAGAGTCAAGGTGGGTGGGTGGGGTAAAGCCCACTCATCTTAGTTTTTCCACAAATTCCTCTAAAATTCCTTTAAATATTGACTCTAAACAAATTCAAGAGTGGCATAACTTACAAAAAGATGGAATGAAACAATTTACCAGGCCAAAACAACTTAGAAGGTCAGCAGGAAATGTCTGTTCTACCTGGCTGAGAGCAAAGCTCCGTCTTACACAAGCCACACCAATGCAGGTCAGGCTCAACAAAATAGGAACAGGCCTCAAAGGTGACTGAATCAGTGATAGCAGTGGCAGTTTTCAGACCTCTTAGCCCACAGTTGGTAAGGGATCAGACAGAAGGATCTCTGTGCTAACACCAGCAGCAGGACTCTGTTGCATTGGTTATATTTGGATGTAGTTCACAGTTTTGAGTCTCAGCCTTAGGGTGAGGATGAGTACTAACACATAGGAGGTGAGGCTACAGTGAGTATAGGATACTGGTCACAGTTCCAGGGTAGAAAAATACTTGTAGTCACTCATAGACCAGTGCACAGTGCAGGAGAATAGCAAACACACCTCTCTTTAGATCATACAACCTTGGAAAAGATGAAAATTTACAGGTTCTTGAAATTACCTCTGAAAACAGCTGCATAAAAATATGAAGCTGGGATGCTACCCTCTCTCTTCCTGAAACACAGTCCCACTTTAGTATAGAACTGAAAATCAAGAAAGATGCTGGGAAATGAGCAAACAGCAGAAAAAGATCCTATCCATAAAAAGTTACTTAGGTGACAAGGAATATCAAATCAAAAATTCAGAAGAAGGTAATAAAGTCAAAATCTCTACATCCAAAGCCTCAAAAAAAAAAAAAAAAAACTGAATTGACCTCAAGCCAGGAAATAAATCCAAAAAAGAAAAAATTAAAAACCAAGCAAGAGAGTTAAAAGAAAAATTGGGAGGAGAAATAAAAGTGGCACAGGAAAATTACACACAACACAACACACATATACACCAAAAAAAGGAGTGAAGGAGGGAAGGAAGGAAAAAAAGAAGGAAGGAAGGAAGGAAGGAAGGAAGGAGGGAGGGAGGGAGGGAGGGAGGGAGGAAGGAAGGAAGGAAGGAAGGAAGAGGAAGGAAGGAAGGAGGGAGGGAGAGAAGGAAGGAGGGAGGGAGGGAGGGAGGGAGGGAAGGAGGAAGAAGGAAGGAAGGAAGGAAGGAAGGAAGGAAGGAAGGAAGGAAGGAAGGAAGGAAGGAAGGAAGGAAAACTAATCAAAACAACACCTTAAAAAAACAGAATAGGTCAGATGGTAAAAGAAGCACAAAAATTCAAAGGAAAAAAGAATGCCTTGAAAAGCAGAATTGGATAAATGTAAAAAAGAGGCACAAAACTCAACTGCAGAAAAGGACTACTTAAAAATTAGAATTGGGCAAATATGAGCCAATGACTATATGAGATAGCAACAAACAAACAAAATCAAAAGAAAGAAAAATAGAAGAAAATGTGAAATATCTCTTTGGGGAAAAAAGCTAATTTGGAAAATAGATCTAAAAGAGATTACTTATGAATTTTTGAACTACCTGAAAGCCATGATAAAAAAAAGTCCAAACATAATCTTTTAAGAAATTTTCAAGGAAAACTCCCCTGATATTCCAGATCCAAAGGGTAAAATAGAAATTGAAAGAATCCACCAGTAATCTAATAAAAGAAATTTCAAAATGAAAACTTTAATAATATTATATCCAAATTCCAGAAATCCCAGGTCAAGGAGAAAATATTTCAAGCAACTAAAAAGAAAAATTCAAATATCATAGCCTCACAATTAAGTGAGATTTAGCAGCTTCTTTATTAAAAGAACAGAAGGCTTGTAATACGAAATTCTAGAAAGCAAAAGATTATAACCAAGAATCACCTACCTAGCAAAACTTAGCATGACTCTTCAGGGAGAAAATGGATAAATGAAATATAGGACTTTCAAGCATTTCTGATGAAAATACCAGAGATAAATAGAAAATTTGACTTTCAAATACAAGGCTCAAAGAAGCCAAAAAGGTAAACAGGAAAGATAAATTACAAGAGATTCAAGTTTAATGAGCTTAAACTTAATAATAAAATCATATTATATGATAATAAAATTAAATTAATAATAACAATATTCACACGTAGTAAAATAATACTTATAACTTGTAAAATCTTTTTCATTATTAGGACAGTTAGAAGGAATATACATAGAAAGTAAGGGTGAGTTGAATATGATGGTATGATTATATAAAAAAATAAAAGTAACAGATGAAAAAGAAGAATGTGCTGGGATAAAGGGAAAGGGAGAGGCAGAATAGGGTAAATTATCTAACATAAAAGAGACCTAAAAGAGATTTTACAGCAGAGTGAGAGGGAGAAGGGGAACACATGAAACTTACTCTTATTGAAATTGGCTCAAAGAGTTAATAACAAATACTCAGTTGTGTATAGAAATGTGTCTACTATACTGGAAAGTGAAATGGGAAAAGAAGAGAATGAGGGAGGTGGGTCAGGTGTGCAGGGGAAGAAGAGAGATTCTAACAGGGAGGGAAGTTTGGAGAAGGTAAAGTCAGAAGCAAAACACTTTTGAGAATGGACAGAGTAAGAGGTGAGAGAGACAGAAAAAGAGAGAGACAGAGAAAGATTAAATAGAATAAATAGGAGTAAAATAGAATGGAGAGAAATACTTAGTAATTATTATTGTGAAAAAAACAATTTATAGCAAGTTTCTCTGATAGACTTCATTCTTAAACATATGGAAAATTGAGTCAAATTTATAGAAATAATAACCATTCCTTAATTGATAAAAGGAGCAGTTTTTAGACAAAGTATTCAAAGTTATCTATGGTCTTATAAAAATGCTCTAAGTCACTACTAATTAGAGAAATGAGAATTAAAACTCTGAGCTGCCACCACATACTTATCAGATTGGCTAATATGACAGAGAAGGAAGATAGCAATTGTTAGAGGGGATATGGGAACATTAAAACACTAATACATCGTGGTGAAATTGTATACTCATTCAACCATTTTGGGGAATAATTTGAAACTGTCCAAAGGGCTATAAAACCATACCTATCTTTTGACCAAGCAATATCACTACTAGTTATTTATCCCAATGAGATAAAACAAAAAGGGAAAGGATATATATATATAAAATAGCTCTTTTAGTAGCAGCAAAAAATTGGAAACTAAGGAGATGTCCACAAGTTGGGGAATGATTGAATAAGTTATTGTATATGATTGTGGTGGAATACTATTGTGTTTTAAAAAATGATGAGCATAATGCTCTCAGAAAAATCAGGAGAGATTTATATGAACTGACACAAAGTGAAATGAGCATAACCAGGATAACATTGTACATAGTAAAAGCAATATTGTAGGATGATCTCCTGTGAATAATTTAGCTATTCTCAACAATGCAACAATTCAAAATATCTCTGAATGAGTAAATGATGAAAAGTATTGTACAAATTCAAAGAAAAAACTGGTACAGCTTTCATGCAGCTTGAAGATACTTTCTCTTTTCTTTGTTTATTTTTCTCAGAGTTTTTTTTCCTGTCTTTTCTTTCACTGCATTAGTTACAAGGAGAAAGAAAGAAGAAATGAAGGAAAGAAAGGAAAGAGAGAAAGAAAGAAAATGAGAAAAAAGAGAAAGAAAGAAAATGAGAAAAAAGAGAAAGAAAGAAAGAAAATGAAAAAAAGAGAAAAAGAAAATGAGAAAAAAGAGAAAAAAGAAAGAAAGAAAGAAAGAAAGAAAGAAAGAAAGAAAGAAAGAAAGAAAGAAAGAAAGAAAGAAAGAAAGAAAGAAAGAAAGAAAGAAAGAAAGAGGATAGGGGAGGGAGAGAGGAAAGGAGGGGGGGAGAGAAAGAAAAGGAAAGGGAAAGAAACTGCTGTCAGGCAGTACCTTCGCACAAAATTATTTTGTCCTTCAAATCATAACTATAGAACTGGAAGGGACCTCAAAGATCATGATCATATCTTGTATGTCTTCATTCAAGTCATTCATAAAAATATTTAATATGACATATCCCTTGGATTAGAATCCTTCTAATTAGTTGAAAAGACAAAGACATAAACAGTTGGACAAAGTAGTCTAATCTTTCATTTTACAAATAAAGTAACAAAAACCCAGGAAAGTAAAATAATTTTACAAAAACACCCAGATAGTATATATACTGGAGCTATGGCTACCCAGGAAAGATTGAGTAATTTTTTTTATTTACAAGGTATATTTTGTTCTCTGTTTCTTGTCACAAAATATTTTAAGTAAAGAGAGTCTACATGAAGATAAATGGAGAGCCATATTGATTTCCAAAAGACTTTTGTATCCAGCCAGATACACTAAAACTTTCAAGTTATTATAGTTGGAAAACAGTTTAAAGAAAAAGAAGAAAGGAATGAGAGGCATGGGATGTTGTTGGACCTTATTTGCCAGTGTGCAAAAGCTTTCAATGCTAAGTTAAACAGGTTTAGTTATTAGGATTCAGTGTTCTCTCACAGGAGAATAACTTACATCAGAATCCAGTTAGCATTGCTAACCTTGGAAATATTCCATCTGAGAGTTTGGCCACAGTATCAGTAAGTATGAATTCTGAATTAGCACTCCTACAAAGCATTCCTCTGGTTGTCACTAGGGAATTTTTATTGTTAAAGAAAATGGCACCATACTGCTATTATAATACAGTACACCTTGTACCTAAATTTAATTACCCTGAGTCTTACAAATTTCTTATCATTTGCTCATTGAAAACCTTTAAATCCCATATATTTCTGTGGAACTGAATGCAGCTTTGATGATAGGAAAGCCCCTATTTCTTAGTAAAAATGACTGTCTGAATGTACATGAGCATATGAGTGTTTGTGTGTATGTGTTCTGTCACTTTGCAAAGAGGATTGTATAAATTCCATTAAAATATCAGCCTCTTAAGTAGTTACAGAAATCACAGTTTCATATATTTTCATTTATAATATTTGTATGCATTTAGAAGAACTTCCAGCATTTTAATTATATCTGTATCAGATGAGCAGAATAAATGTAAAAGGAATTTTGAAGAGATTTAATTTTAGATAGCAATGTAATTAACAGCATTTGGAAAAACTAGTGGAACTTTAATTAAATGTCTCTACATTAATTTAGTCATTTAATTGAAAATGTATTGGGATAGTCTTCACAATTTATCATCCTTACTCTTTGGGGGGAAAGTATTTTAAATAACAAAGCATCACAGAAACTTCATTTTTATGATTTAGCTAGATGTTCACCATAGCTCTTTGCTTAATGTTTTTCCTACAATACCAACGGGTGGGAATTTTTTGCATTAATTTGAGTTGTCACTTTTATTGAAAGAACTATAAATCTGGGAGGGGGGGGGAAAGATTTCAAAACAGAAGAAATTTGTTCTTTTCCATCTTTTCAGATTGTTAAGTGAATAGTCATCAAAATTCTGTTAAAATTTTTTCAGTAAAGCTGTGATATTTCTGGTTTTGCCAAAATATTGTTATTTCCTATTTTTAACAGGCTTACTATATGAGATGGCCATTTCTACAGAGCATTTCACAAAATCTTCATGATCTCCTTGTAAACAAAAGGGAGATAGTTGAACTAAATAATAGTATAATTAGAAAGCTACCTGGATAGGTGGCCAAAGATATTGATTAATGATAAGTCTTTGTCAACTAATTAGAAGGATTCTATTTATGTTCCAAGGGATTTGTCATATTGGATATTTTTATGAATGGCTTGAATGAAGATACAGAAGATATGATTGACTTTCTTTTTTTGTCATCTGTAAATGTGACAATTTTTTAATGACAAACAAGATCTCAAGAGCTCAAATAACCAAAAGAAAACCACTAAGAGAAATTTAGTAATGCTAAATGTGAAATCCTAAATTCTAGTTTGGAGATGTCTTTAAAGTATGAAGGTATAGGAAAGAGAAATCTGATTCAGTGGTAGTTCATGTGACCAAGTGGAGGAAGAGGGCATTTGGCAGCATTCTATGAATTGTCATTTTAATATGACCATACTGAAAATACTAAACTGTCAAAAGCAAGAGAAATCATAGCCCCATTATGCTCTAATTTCTAAACTATAGAGTATCTTCATTTCTTATTGCCATATTTTAAAGGCATATCTGGGGAAGGACAGTGAAAAATTAAAGTGCATTTCAGAGAGATAGATTAAAGTAACTATGTGTAATTATGCTAAAAAGAAAAGAAAAAATATAGGTAAAAGAGCAAAAATTTGGGGAAAACATATTGACTGTCTTCAAATATTTGAAGAATTTTTACATGGACGTCATTAGTTTTATCTATGTAGTCTTAAAGGTTAGAGTGAGACCAACATTTGGAAGTAGCATGAGAACAAATATTTGGCCCCATATAGCAATCAGAGCTGTTCATGAATAGATTAGATATGAGTCTACTCACATTCCATGTGAGCATTTCTTCACTGGAAATGTTGAAGGAGTGAATGTAGGGTGGTCATATATTAGGGATGTTTTACAGATGCTTGCTCTGGGTAGGAAATTGGATTATGTAACTTTGTAAGGTATTTAATGACTTTGATATTACTTGATTAATAGAAATATAATATTGACACATGCATATTTATTTTTACAGTATTAATAATTAACTTAAAAACAACTTAAATTTTTTTCATAGATATGATAAGCTACTTCATGGAAATGAAACTTCTTTCTTTATTTACAAATTATGTAGAATCTTACTTTCATTGATGACTGAATTATTAGAAGGTTCATATTTTTATGGCAACTATTACAATAAACATGCAAAAGATAATTCAGACAAAACTAAAATGAAAGAAAAGAATCCTTCATTTATCCCTGCTACATTGAATCATGACTGATAAAAAGGAACAGATGATAAATAGATTGAGATACCAGTATGCTTGGTCTACAATTCAGAACAAACTAAAAAAGTATAAAATTATGACAGCCCAAGTGAAAATTTCACTGAAAACTAAGAGATGTAAATTTTACATTTGGCTAGATTGCCTCCCCTTCAGAACTATTTTAAGTACAAGAATCCCAGTTATATAATGAATTTAAATACTGCATATCTCCCTATCAAGACAGAGTTATATATAATATTACAACAACCACAATAGCTATAATATCAACAACAATAATAGTTAATAATAAAATAACAAAAATCAAAACTCAGCTAATCATATATGTGATGAAGGGGGAAGAGGAAAAATAAGGCTAGCCAGTATGTTATAAAATAGAGACTTTTTGTGTCCTGACAATGGTAGCTATGAAGACCTAGAAAGAACCTCAAAATTCTGAGGCTCTGGGATACCACCATTTGTATTCATACTGTGGCCTCTGTGAGGTTCCTATAAATGTAAGAAATAGATGAAATAGCATCAAATTACAGGTTGGCACTACTCTAAACCAAGATGATTGTCTTGACATGAAAGACATGGGACAAGTGTTGTAGAGAGGTCAAGGAGAATTAAAATTAGGAAAATATCATTGCTGTTAGCAATTAAGACAATCCTGCTTTTCCATGAGAGAAAAGATTCCATTGACTAGGAAGGTAAAAGATAACAGAGGAAAGAAGAGAGGAAGGAAGGGAGGGAGGGAGGAGGGAGGAAGTAAGGAAAGAAAGAAAAAAGGAAGGAAGAAAGGAGGGAGGGAAGAAGAGAAGAGGAGGGAAGGAGGAAAACAATGGTGATGATGACAAGAAAGAAAGAACAAAACAATAGTGACAATGATAATGACAAATATAAGCTTTCTAAGATTAGGGACTGTGTTATGGTCTTTCTTTGTAAGGCAGCACTCAATACAGTACCTGGCAGTAATATGTATCACTTAACAGCACATTAATAAATGCTTATAGACTGACATATTTAAAGATAAATCATACCCAAGGTAGATTGAATTAGAGAGTTCAGAATAATATTTAAGTGTGTGTGTGTGTGTGCGTGCGTGCGTGTGTGTGTGTGTATTTCTGTAAAATCCAGAAGATGTATTTTGGAAGAAAAGGAGAAGTAACTAGAAAGCAAGATCTAAATATACAGAGTTTTTAAATACCTGTTCTTTGCATTTTTTTCTTTGTGTTAAAGGATGACTCCACAGAAGGGAGGGAAGGAGGGAGGAGTAAAATATGACCACAAATGACTTTGAGGTAGAAACAAAAGGTGTCAAATTTTTTTTAATATTTCAGTTGGTTTTAGCATCATACTTATTAGGCCAAGGTCATCTTCATATAGATTACTTAACTAGCTCTGGTTTAAAACCATGGACTATAATCCTATCCCCAGCCAGCTATTTTGCAAATATTTAAAATTTGTTGCAAGAGAAACTGAATGAAATGATTGCATACTCTAACATTTACTAAATGGCTAGATGGCACCATAGATAGAGCACAAGATTTGGAATCTGAGAAACTCGAGTTCAAATCCTTCCTCACGTCCTTTCTAGCTCTTTGTACCTTAATTTCCTCATCAGTAAAATGAAGGTGATATTAGTATTTACTCAGAATGGTTGTGAGAATCAAATGAACTAACCTAACATATATGTAAAGACTTAGGAAATTTTAAAGTGCTACATAAATGCTATAATTATTACCAGAGAAGAGATGCAAAGGTCTTATTCTTTTGTCAATATTATTCATACATAAGGGGTGGATCCCAAATTACATTGCTATTATTACCAAGAATTCAGGATTATCATTTAGTTTGTTCACTCTCTTTTATTTTATCCAAGTTGGTTGTATTAACTTTTATTCAGAGACCCTACTCTTAAATATTTTCAATTTTATTTCATAGGCAGTGAACCAAGATGGATAAGAGGGGAACACAAATGTAAATAAAAAAATTAATTTCAAAACTCAATTAAATTATAACATCAAAAGCTTGAGCTACACTTTGAGTGGTGCACAAGAATAAAGAAAGGAAGCCTCATAAAATATTCCATCACCATTAGTGACTGCAATCTCATTAAAACATTTTCTTTCTTCTACATACTTAAAAAGCTGCTTCTAGTTTCTTTCAAGGTGCAGAGGATACAATATGTGTATATGTAATTGGTATGTTAAATTGTTATTAAATTAATAACAATAATATGTTAAATATTGTGATAGAGAGACTATCTTTAATCAATGAATACATATTATTTGAAACAATTTCTAAAGTTATGTTTGCCTTGAGTTATGCCCTCACAAACAGGGATTCCTAAATACAAGTTGTCCTTGATAGCATATCTGATATTTAATTAGTTTCTAATTTGGTAGTAATATATTTTAAACTTCCTTGTTGAAGGTGATGATAAGTTAATTATCCCTTACAAAAATAATGTGAAATGTATTATTGATTTTTAGTAACTGATAGGAGAATTATTTATTTTAGTTCTAGTATACAGATTTTCTTTGTTTTCCTCCTGTGTTTTAACTTTAATATTATTTAAAACATGACATCTATTATTGGCATTTTTTATTTTAAATAACATTTGATAAGTCGTATAGAATGATGGTCAAATCTTTTAGGTAATCACCGTGGATGCTCTTCGCATACAGTTTACCATTATGGACTTTCAGGTTTTCAAAATACAGTTCAGGAGGGCACTTAAATCTGCAAAAGGAAATCTGTTTACAATCATTAGTATGAATGATTTGCCATTTCTTTTTTCACTTAAGCAAGTGGATTTTGTAGGGTTTATTTTTTTAAATACTAGTAACTTTTAAAGAATTCTGAATCTTTTATACCTTTTTTCTTAGTGTCTTTTTTTTCTTGCCAAATACACACAGATGCTGAATAATAATGTGCTACAAAATGGCATATCTGTTATATGCAACATTCTTAACACTTTTTTTAATCATCCGCTACATTCACTACTTTTGATTTTCTTTAAAAGTTGCATAGAGTTCTGCGTCAGAAACAGTGTAGCTCTCAGAAATATGTCAAAAGACAAACCACATGTTGACATCTGAAACCATCTCTTATAAATCCATCCATCATTGCTCTGTGGCCCTGATGTCAAAAATACTTGTACAACTTATTTTATTTGCCATGTGATGTATTTTGATCCAGTAGGTGTTTCTTAAATATAGCTAACATGTAATTTTTTAAAAATCTCATTTCTACAGTTGTTGTTTCCCAGAACTCTTTTGTCTTCAGGCGTCTGAAGCTGTATGGTGTTCTTCCAGTAATCCTGGCAATGCTGAGAATCTCTAGCAGCATACATTTTCCTCTAATTGACATTATTTCACAGCCCTACATTTTCCTTACTATGGAAAAGTGAATTTCATTGGTATTTTGCCAAGGATACTGCTCTGTTTCATAATCATTTTCTCTTTGCATGCAGCCCAGAAAAATACCTTTTTAAAAAAATGTATGCATCAATTGCATAAATGGCAATTTGAAAGCATTTTCGCACAGCTGGATATTTTTCATTGATTCCTTTCATCTCAAAATCATTCATTAGAATTCCTACTCTCATTTCTGTCTGAATTCAACTCTCAGTTTTCCTACTGGATTCTCATTGCCTTCTGTAAAACACACTCACACACAGAGAGATATGTAGAACACAGAGATATAAATATATGAGGAATTCAAGGACTCCTTGACCTTCGCTTCTGTTCTTATAATCAAATTACAAATTTTAGGCAATTGAATATGTTCTGATTCTTATTCCTTCAGTTGTATTTTATAGTTCATTGAAGTTTAGCTTAGTAATCAGCTTCTCATCAGTGTAATATGATGGATTGTATCTATAGAATTTTAATTGTTTTAAAAATGTTTAAATATTTCATGCAATGAATACTTTATGAGTAAATAAATTCAGGTTACATGATAGATAATTGTACAGAGCAGGGAAGGAGGAGTGAACGTGGTATGTGTACAAGTATATATTTGTATGCACTAGACACTCACACAGTGAAAAGTAGAAAAAAGCATTTTGCCCTGTCAGAGTTGCAAATGAAGTTTGCAGCTAACAAATACAGAAAATTCAGCATGTCTAAAAGGTTCAGTTTTCTTTCAGAATCCATACATATCATGCAATCTGCATGATAGTCAAAAATAAAACCTCTACATATGGACTCTTTAATTTTTATACTTCCTCTTGTTGATGTATTCAAGTATGGAACTTTTAGTATTTGTTATCACAGATTTTTGCTGTACAACTGCCTGAGTGTATCCCACCATCACCACCTGCCCTAGCTTTTAAAAATATAAATAAAGAAAAAAGGCATGGCTATTTTAATGAAAAAAAAATTCCTCAGTAATACATTAATAATAGGTCTACTCTGTCCTGTCAAAGTGATAAATCTAAATCAAAAATGATGTATGTTATCATGGAAAGAACTATCTTTCTGCAAACATTTTAGAATAAAAATTCGTTTTTAATATTCTATATACAAAATGATTTTAAAGTTATAGGAATAAATATAGAGTTTTAGTGTTTTCCTAAGATTGTACAAGAATCAGTCTAACTGATAGAATTTTAGCAAATGGCTATAAATACTTTTAAAAGGAATTATAGAAATATAGTACTAAAAAGGAATAGACAAGAATATCTACTATTGAATAATGTATAAAATAGGCCTTTATTCGATTTTTCAAAAGCAAAAAATTTATTTTACTCTTGAAAAATAAATTTAATTTCTAAGGTTTCAATGATATCAATCATTTTCTCTTCCTATTTAGTAGCAAGAGATACTTAGGAAATGATTTTATTGCATAAATGGTAAATATACATTTTTCCTCATATATAGTGTATATTTCCTCTAAGAATCCATATAGTTGATGTAAACTTTATATAATTCATATATGACTAACTGATTAATGTATTTCTGCAGTCTTCTTCCTGCTGCTTCTTGTCTTCATACATCATTTTTACTCATTTGTAATATATGACTAGCTTTCTGGAGATCCTTTGGACAGGCCTTGCTCTCAGCAGGATAGTCATCACGAGAATAGTCAGGAATAGAGTATAGTCTTTATTCTGGCCCAGTCTTGATCTTAGTGGAGGAGTACAGGAGGCAGGAGAGCCACCAGGAGGATGGTCAAGGATGGAATGTCTCTTTTCCAGTCTTTCTTAGCCCTTAAATACCCTATTACAATTACATCATTACAGCATACTGATTATGTGTGAACTAGAAAACCATTACATCACCATACTAAGTACTAAGTATATGTATACTAGAGAACCATCATCTCATCAATTCCCCTGAGTTAACACCTTGTTGTAAGTTTCCTTGTTTCAAGTATACTTCAAAGTTCCAGCCATCCACACTCATTCTATGGTTTTTCCTTTACTTGGCATAGAACTGGCATGTCAACTTCATTCGTTTTTTCCTTTATATGATCTACAATATTGTTATTGTATTGTTGTTGGCACATCATTTCACTCTTGTCTAATTATGACCCCATTTGGGGTTTTCTTGGCAAAAATAGTGGAATGGTTTGCCATTTCCTTCTCTAGCTCATTTTATGGATAAGGAATTAAGACAAAAAGGGTTAAGTGACTGAGGCAAGAATTCAGGTCCTCCTGACTCCAGAACCAGTGTTCCTATCTGCTGGGCCACCTAGCTGTATTATTATTATACAGGTGGGTATTCTTACATTGATCTGAGCAATAAAGTATCACTCAAGGCCTTCAAAATTAAATATGAATTTACATTGGAAATAAATGCAGTTACTTTCTTCTTTTGTTGAAATATATATATTCATATACATATATGTGTGCATATACTCATATATGTACATATGGAGAGAGAAAAAGAAAACCAAGAGAATATATATAGGTACTATTAGACATAAAAATGTGTGTGCATCTATGTGTTTTTTCTATTGTATGCAATAAGGGATTTTAGAACTAATTGGTACCTTGGGATTTGTAGGTCAGGGGGACAAGTATTCCCTGTCAACAATAAGGGTGATTTAAAACTGCAACTCTCTCTTAGTCAGAAGACGGACTTAAGTAATTCCTTGGAGTTCTTAAAAGAACATGCAAAGTCTACAAGAGATAGAGAGGAAAGAATGTGAACTGTAAGAGATGAGCAGCAACATCAGCAGCAGGGGAGTTTTCAAGCTGAGCTAGAAAGTATCAGTAGCATGGAAGAAATAACAGTAAAAGCTGAAAAGGAGTAATGGAAAGAGTACCAAGCTGTAGAAGAAAAGGGAAAAACTGAGGTGGGCCCCTGGGTCTCAGCAAGAGTCTTTAAAGAGAGGATTTAGGCTGAAGCTAAAGATTGTATTCACCTCCTTGAAGACTGAAGGATGTTTCCCCCAAAAAAGATAAAATCTCTGCTTTCTCTCCAACTTCCATTTCCCATCCCTTGTATTGGTAATAGACATTCTATGCTTTGCTGGTTTATTTTACCTATTTCTTTTGTTCAGATTTTTCTTCAAATTTAAAAAGACCAGAGATTAGCTAGAGATAAATGAAACTTTAAATTTGGACAAAGAGTCAATCCTTTGACTGAATGTTAGTAATTTTCCTAACTAGGGGTCAGAGCTTATTGATTACACTAATAACTTTTTAACTGATCTCAACACTACTATATACAACAATAGAGAAAGGGGCCAATCTATTACCCCTAGCCTGGAAATGAAATATCTCTTGTATTAGGGTATGGCCTATTAAGTCTCTAGCCTCCATTAAGAACAAGGAAAGACAATTGTGTAAATAAGTATGACCCAAGTAAGATTCACTCTGCCTTAGTACAGAATGGAAGCAAGAGAAAAAGTAATGAGTTCCTTCCACAGTGATAACAATATGTGTGTGTGTGTGTGTGTGTGTGTGTGTGTGTGTGTATTTGGAAAATTTGGAACTCAAAATCTTACAAAAATTAATGTTGAGAACCATAAAGTGCAAAAAATTTCTTACCTAACCCTAAGCTAAAAGGAACTAAGTCCTCTCTTATTATCTTTTTACTTATAACTTGAATATTAACTCCACATTTGGTGATTTTCTTTTATGTTTTCAAGTGCTTATATTATTCTCTTTGATAAAAAAAAAGAAAGAAACAAAGTGTTAAGAATTTTTACTTAGTAGCAGCTAGGAGACAGTGGAGGGAATTCTAGACCTGGAGTTTAAACCTCAGTCACTTACCAGGTATGTGACCCTTACAAGGCACTTAATTAATGTCTCCTTCAGTTTCTTCAACTACAAAATGGGAACTATAAGAATACTGTCTTCTACATTTTTACGAAGAATAAAATGAGATAGTATTTGTAAAATTCTTAGCAGAGATGTCTGAAATATAGTAGGTACCTAATAATGCTTTTTTCCCCTTCCCTTTTCTCCTTCTTGCCTTCCATTTCAATATCAACTGTTATCAATATCCCAATCACCCCAAGTGGTGGTCCTTTTCTTTATTTTCTTTCTCCCAGTATGGCTTTGAAAAGATGTCCTTAGCATTATTCATGTCCTTAGCATTTTTCACCAGGCGTGATTCTTTTTCTGCTTTTACATTCCTGGCACTTTGAGGACCTTGCATCACTTTAATATTCATCCTCAATCTCCTGCTTTTCCTTTCATCTTTTATACATGCCTTTGTATCAGACTGTTGAGATGGAACCTGGCTACATGGGTTACTGGGATATGTAGTCTGAAAGAGAACAAATTGTCTTTTTCCCCCAGAAAGAGACTCAGAGGAATCTCAAGGGACTAGTTTTGGGGCAGAGGGCAGAAATATTAAACTGAGGCTAAGGTACAGTGAGAACAGCTAGCTATGGACATGATTACAGAAGCAAAAGTGGAAGTGGCACATGCAATGTAAAGAAAGGAGCTAAGAAACAGAAATATTAGGGCCGCTAGTTCATTCATCCTCCAGGCAGGTGCAATAACTGAAAAGTCAAATCACTAGTGAATCTCCCCCTAGCTAAGTATCTAGATCCAGTAAAGTCATTTTTCCTCTTCTCCCTTTCTGTTCTAAATGGATGTATATACTGTATAATATAATTTTATGTTATAGATTTTCTGTTATAAAGTTCTTTCTTTGCTGTTTTAAATAGCACTTTTTAAAAGATGATTTGCTATAGATAAAATCTTAACCTGCTTTTGATTGATATAGGTACTTAATTGCAAACAAATTGCAAATAGAATCAGTTTTTGATTTTATGGTACAGATACCAAAAGGCCCAAACTTGGAGTCCTATTCTAAAAGGGCTCAGCATTTTCCTGTCTGGAGATGGAGTCGAGTCAAGAAAATGTTATCATTTTGTTTTATTGATTTTGGATAAACGTACCAAAAGGAAGAACTAAATTTTATCTGGAGATTTCTTTCTGTTATAAGGCTAAAGAACACAGTATGATTTTGCTGCCTGGGACTAAGTTGGGAGGTCTGGTATATGGTATGGTCTCACCCATTCTTTCTTCACTTTGTTCTCTCTTTTTAGTCCTTATTTAGTCATTTCAATCTTGTCCAATTTTTGTGACTCCATTTGGGATTTTCTTGTCAAAGACACTAGAATGGTTAGAAATTTCCTCCTCCAACTCATTTTATACAAGAATTAACTAAGGTAAATAGGATTAAGTGACTTGCCCAGGATCACACAGCAAATAAGTATATGGGAGCAAATTTGAACTCAGGTCTTCTTGACATCTGTCTCTGGCACTCTATTCAAGTGCCACCTGGCTTCCTCCATCTTCTACCTCCAGTTATTATGGGAACAATTTTATGCTTTTGGTATATTTATATTATCA
Organism: Sarcophilus harrisii; assembly: GCF_902635505.1. Taxonomy (NCBI): domain Eukaryota; kingdom Metazoa; phylum Chordata; class Mammalia; order Dasyuromorphia; family Dasyuridae; genus Sarcophilus; species Sarcophilus harrisii. The sequence goes on from NC_045428.1 coordinate 261,046,244, forward strand.
TCAGACTTTGACAGAAAAAAAGAATAAGTAGCATAGTTGTTCAAGTGAGATAACAGGTAATAATGAAATTTACAAGAGATGCCATAAATTTGGTATGTCTTTTTGGAAAGATTTTTCATATCAAGAATAAACTTCACCTATTTGTGGATTACCTACCTGTCTCAAGGTTTGCCTGTTCCCTGAAAATGCTCAGTGGTTCCACAGCTACTTCTATATTTTCTTCATTGGTGATAGCCATTTTTATCTTGAAATATGCAGCCTTTTCAACCATTCTTTTGTCAGATCTTGAAATTTCTTCTGGTTTTCTTTGGTACATTTAGCTATAGATATTTAATCAAATAACGAGTAGAAGACATACAAAACATTCTCATTTGTCAGAAATTTCCTTAAATATAACTACATTTTAGAAATGAAAAGGAAAGAAAAATTAATAACATTTCCATGTTTCATTGAATTACTTGAAAAGACCAAGATACTTCCTTGTATCTCATATAACTCATGAATATTGGTAGAATTTTATGAATTGTGGCCAATTTTATTTAACAGGCACTGCCAGATACCTTTTCCTTCTCTCTCTTCTACTCACCATGACTGTTGACTCCTATTTTAAATAAAAATTAAATTATAATATTGGAGGGGGCCAGTATCCAGGAAACATTTCTGTGATAATAACTTGCATCAATAGCTGTTATGCCACACTAATACAAACCATTGGGAAAAGGATCTTGGAAACAGATGAACTTGGGAAAGATCAACTCTTTTTAGTCTAATAGACTATCAGACCTAGAAGGAACCTTAGTAACATCATATGATCCAATCCCTTCATTTGATAGATGAGGAAAATGAAATGTGAAATAGCTTACATAGTTTTCTTATCCTTTTAGAACTATATTAACATATATTAACATATCCATAACAGTTAAAATGAACACAGAATCTTACTAATTTTCACATTTTTAGGGCTCTTATGCAATTTTTTAAAAAGTGTAATTCCTTTTTTTGTTTGTTTTTAAGAAATTTTTTGCACTTCATGGTTTTCAACATTAATTTTTGTAAGATTTTGAGTTCCAAATTTTTCTCCTTCCTTTCCTTCCCTTCCCCTTCCTAAAACAGCAAGTAATCTGATATAAATTATCCATATATAATCATCTTAACTTTTTCATATTGTTCATGTAATGAAAGAAAAATCAGAACAAAAGGAAAAAACATGAAAAAGGGGAAAAAAATAAATTAAAAAATGGAAATAGTATGCTTAGATCTGCATTCAGATTCCATAGTTCTTTCTCTGCGTATGGATGACATTTTCTATCAGAAATCTTTTGAAATTGTCTTGGATTCTTTTATAATTAAAATATCTTTAGCAACACATTCATTCCTCAACATATGTCAACATCAATTGATTTTTTTCTCAACAAAGAAAAATAAAAAAGGAAAACTGTGATGCATAATAATTTCATACCCATATTTCCTTACCTCTGTATTAAAAGGAGAGAAATATTTTTCATCTCTCATTTAAGAAAAAAAGATTAGATATAATAATTAATAAGAATTTAGTTGCCTTTTAATTTTATTTTCATTTCTCTTCCTTTTCATAATTTTATATCTTGTTCTTTTATCCTGCCTTCTTTATTTTGCATTTGTTCATACTAATATTTCTTTGTTTCTCTAAGTTCTTTGTATTCACCATGTTTTATAATACAACAATATTCTATTTTATATACTACAGTTGGTTTATCCATCCCTCAATTATTCAACACACATTTTGTTTCCTAGCTTGTTTATTTGTTTTGCTAGCATAAAAAGTCGCTGTTATGAATATTATGTTACATTTAGGACCATATACAACATAAATTGGGCCATTTATACTCTCTGGTTCTCTATACCCTGTCTGGACAAACAGGAAAATTACATCAAGAAAACTTCAGTGGTGCTGTAGTTATTTAGTCATTTTTCAGTTGTGTCTGACTCCTTCTGAACCCATTTAAAGTTTTTTTGGTAAAGTTCCCATTTCCTTTCTTAACTCATTTTATAGATGAGAAACAAATAGGGTTAAGTAACTTGCTGTCACACAGCTAATAAATATGGATTTGAACTCAAAGATGAATTTTCCCGATCCTAAGTCTAGTATTCTATCCACTCTATCCAGAGTTAAGATCTATCTGCACTAAAGAAACTTTGGTTTGACTCATGTTTTAATTCATATGTTGTCCCCAAAAAGAATTAGAACTATATAACATAAACCAGATATGACTACTATTTATTTTTTCTTATAAAATAAATACTTAAAATGCAAAAGACCCACAACCATGTATTGAAAAAAATTAAAATATGCTACAGAAATAATATAGAACTTTATATTCTTCTGGGAAGCTGACACCTGAAATATTTTAATACAGAGCAGTTAGTGGAATTTTTCACTTTCTACTTTCTGAAAAAATTCCTCAAGATTCATGTTTTCTGGCCAGGACATGGCTTAGGATCATCTTCTCTTCATCTTTTCTTGGAAAAGTATTGTTGAAAAAACAAGTAGCAACATCCTGCTGCTTTTGCTTTGACCAAGGAATTTAACTTTAGAAGACTTCCAGAATTTAACCTCAGAAGATTGCCTCCAAAGCTAATGTCTATTTTAGGATTATTGTTAGGTCACCTATGCTCAGAGAAAGAAGCTCCAAGAAGACATGATAGTTAAGGACCCAAAACCAGATTCAGGCTTACCTAGGCAGGACATGTATCCACATTCATTTGCAGAGCAATTAGCATAGCTTCCATGAGGACTTCTCCCCAATTCAGATGAAGTTCTGGAGAGAGACATTCACAGAATTCCCACATATTTGTTATATATGAGGAAAGTATTAAAGGGTAGAGTCATTCCCTTCTAAATTTTACTGAATAGACCATTCTTCCTGATTCAGTGAACCAGAGATCTCTTATTACTCTTGTCACCAAGATTAAGGATTTGCTGCATTGTCCCAAAATTCCAAGTCTGTTAGTGCTGAACATATGTGTCCAGAAGGAGTCAAGGAAAAGTCAGTTCAGCTGCATGCATAGTCTAGTGGATATGCTCTGGCAATACCAGATCCCAGCAAATGGAAGAGAGGGGGCAAGGAGAATAATTGACAATCCCCATTACAGAGATAGGAAACTCACTCCATATTTCACTGTCATTTTTTAAAAAAGCTTTTAAATTTTTTGTTATTCTGAACTTGACAAATATAGTAAACATGACAAAGAAGACTAGAAAAGGCAGGTTTTATGTGAAAGTATGAAGTTCCATTACATATAGCTTAGGGTTTTCTTAAGTATATAATTAATTCAGCATGTTATTTCCCCAGCTGTACCACTTGTCTATATTTCCCTCTGAATCTCCTTCTGTTCTCTTCTGTATATTACTTTTTAGACTTCATTGAAATGCCTTAGCAATTTTTCCTACCCCAATTGTTTTAAAAACCCTTTCTTGTTACAAATAATCATAGCCAAGCAAAACAAACCCACAAATTAGCCATTTCCAAAAATTTGCATCTCATTCTACACTTCTACTTTATCACTCTGGTATGATTGCTTCAATATTTTATTCCCCAAGGCTTCTTAAATTGAATATATAAATTATGAGAATATATTAATTTTATGAGAGAGACTCACAATTTAATTTTAGTTCATTTTGAAGAAGTGGTGATTTTGCTTTTTTTGTGCTAAATTTTGATCATTTTATAATAGGATGTACAAGTATGATATGACATTATCCCTTTGCTCATAATTTATTTGACTCACAAGTTTCTTCCTTAAAGAATTTCCTAATATCTTATACTTTCTTAATATGTTCTACCTGTCTTTTCAACCTAATGTTAATTAGTGTCTTACTGAGGTTTGTTGTTGGTTTTTTTCTCCTTATTCTGTTCTCTTTAATGTTCTTACTCTTGGTTTGACATTTATTCTCTGTCTGACTTTAAAGAATGTTTCCATGGAAGTTATTGTGATTTCTCAGAGGAAATGAAATTCTAGTGTTTGAAATAATGAAAACATCATGAAATTGTAAAGCATAGATTTCAGTGACCTAACACTGGATTAATGTTTTATTTCATAATCATTTTAAAGTGTAGACAAGGTCTCAATTATGAACTGATTAGAATATTAAAACTACTTATCTCTATATTTTAAAAATGTGTATTTAAACTATGTATTTACTATGCACATATAAATGGCAGATTTTTGAATCCTTGAGGATATCAAAATATAAGATTTGAGTGGTGGGCTAGGAGATTACTAGTGAGTCCCCAACCTATACACCAGCAAAGAACAAGTCTTTTGCAGACACTATAGAATTGGTTCCCCTTGAACCTTCTGATCTTATCCAATAGATTAACAGCTATTTGAGGATTGAGCTATATCTTCATTTATTTATTCAGTTTATTAACTATCTAGTGTGTGCATAATATCATGCTAAAGGAGATTTTTAAAGTTGAAATAAGACATAGCAAAAGCCCTTATAAATTTTTATATCCCATAGAACTCATCAAAATGATTTGCAATAAATACTTGTTGAACATGTGATCCTCTGGTGGTTTTTCTCATAGCCATTCTCCTATTTAAAGGTGTGACTTTGTTGCAAAACCAAATATTTTGTTCCATTCCCACAAACCAAATGAGTCAGGCAGCACAACAAGCATTTGTTTATTAAGCATTTGGTAGGTGCCAGGCATTGCTACATTGTTATTAAGGTGACCATCTTCAATGGAAGTAAGCTTCACTTCCTTCAAATTGGTCTTCAGATCGGAACGATGGGCCAGAAGAGTAATTGAAATTAATTTCCTCTTCATCTACTTCTTACATTATAAAAAATTGCACTGGAACATCAATGAGATATACCTGACCCACCATAAAAAACTTCGTTTCTTATAGTTTGTTATGTTATGTTATGTTATTTCTTATATTTATGTTCTTCACCCTCTGACCTCCATTTCAGATAGGTAGGGAAGTGGAATCATAGTAATCATTTATTAAGTACCTACTATGTGCCAGGTACTAGGGATACAAAGGTAAAAACTATTCTTACTTTCAAGGATCTCATAGCCAATTAGGGAGACCACACAAAAAAAAACTATATACAAACTAACTACATGCAGGATAAATTAGAAATAATTAACAGAGAAGGGACTAGAATTAAAGGAAATCTTTACAGGAAAATCTGTAGAAGGTGGGATTTTAGCTAGGACTTGAAAGAAGCCATGAAAGCCAGGAAACAGAGTTGAGGAAGATAATCATTTCAGGTGTGGAGCAATAGCCAGTGAAAATTCCTGGAGTCTGAAGATGGAGTATCCTATGCAAGGAACAACAGCTAGTTCAATGGATAGTGGAAGTTTGGAGGGCAAAATATAAAGTATAAGAATACTGGGAGAGATGTTAAGGAGATGGAAGAGTGATTATGAAGGACTTCGAATGTCAGAATATTTTTATTTGATTCTATGATGATAGTTATTGAAATTTATTGAGCAGGGAAATGACATGATCAGAATTTGCTTTAGAAAGATCACTCTGACAGCAAAATGGAGGATAGACTGGACTAAGGATAGACTTTAAATAAGGAAACCAATCAGCAGATTATTGCAATCATCCAGGTGTGAGGTATTAAAAGCCTGCACAGAGTAGTAGCAATGATTGGGGGGTGGGAGGGTATACAAGATATATTATGAAGGTAGAAATTATAAGCCTTGGTGATAAGAGTGTGTGGACATCTATAGGACATCTAGTTCAAGATCTCCATTTGGTACTTGGAGATGTGAGAATTTATGTTTGCAGAGAAGTTAGTGCTGAATATATTGTTAGCATAAAATTATAGTTTTAGAATTGGAAAGAAACTGAAAAATCATCCATTCCAATCTCCTCATTTTACAGAGAAAATGGAGGTCCCAGAAGTGGAAAATTTATGTGTTTGGAGATTAGCAAAAGCAGGAATTGAACCCAGTCCTCTCTGTAGGTCATAATCAGGTTTTGAGGAAGTAGGTTTTTGAAGGGTACATATGTGGTAGATGGCTGAATCTGGTGACAAATAAGTAAGCTGCTTAAATGTATTTATTTCTATGACTGATTTACTTGAATTTGTAGTTTCCCTCTCTGTTAGGAAGCACACCATAATAAAAACTTTAAGGTTTTGTTGTATTCTTAAGCATGGCTAAAGTAATGATTTTAAATAAGACTATATACCATTATATTGTATGTATATATATATATACACACATATACTATTTTATATTATATACAATGTTGTATATGTTGTATATAATACATAATATTATATATTTATATATAATATTATATAGTTCTACAATATACCTATTATACATTCCTGCAATATATACTCCATTGCTGACAGAGCAAGTGAGAGACTATACAAGAATCTGCTTGATGCAAATTGTCATACCATCATAGAATAGGTTAGATGAAATCATCTTGATGTTCTCAGAGAAATTATCAGCACAGGCAAATTATTTAGTAGCTACCTAAAAGAGTATCTCTCAAAGATATCAAAGTTTGCGGAAGGTTAGTAAATATAGTGTTGAGATTTTAGGTTTAGGTTTTTTCCCCTTTGAATATTTTTCTAACTCCTATACAGCAAAGATCTTGCTAGATGTCTTCATGCTCTGGGAAACTCCATCTGCAAACTCAAAACCATCTTTAGTCCTTGAGACTGACAGTCAGTCAAGAAGTGGACTCAAAGTGCATATTGAAAGATTACATGCTACTTTGTATTAATAGTAAACTCAATGGTACACCTCCATTTTATCTATAAAAATAAAGGAATTAAAATAGATGATCTCAAGTTATTTTTCAGTCAGAAATAAATCTATAAATTCTAAAATCTGAATAATATAATAAAGGGGAAAATAAATGGGGAAAATACCAAAGAATTTTAATAGGAAGCCCAAAATGATTTGGAACTTAAGTATAATTTGACTTCAATCTGTCCATGATAGCTGGGAGTTTGAGCAATTGTTCCAAAGAATGTGACAATCTTTCTCTGACTCTTGGATCATTAGAATTGCCATGTACTATCACTGAGACACATTTATAATTATCCCGCCATGAATATCCTTATAATGTGTTGATGTGGCAAGTAGTACATTACTATTACTTTGTTCCCTTTCATTCTACTTGCAGTCCTAGCAGCTAGCAAAAGAAAACATAGAATGATAGATTCAGAACTGGAAAAGATAAGTCTAGTCCAATATTCTGTCTCTCAAAGCATTATAAACTCTAATCATAATAATCCTCCAGTAAGTTTTCAAAAAAAAAATACTGTCACCAAAATTCTAGATCATATTATTTAGAAACAAAGTTCATCTGGTTTCTAACTTTCAGCATAGTTGGGGGGAGGTAAGGGGAGATATTTGAATAAGCAGCTTATTATTACTTATTGGGCATCACCTCCAACTCATACTTAATATTAATGCAAAGATTGAATGTTTTCATTTAGGAAGTGAAATCCTAAAAATTAGCTAGTATGTCAGTATTGAAGCAATGTGGATTACTACATAATCTTGCTGTCCTAGTTACATACCAAGATTAGAGGATAGCAGGATTCTGCTATTTCTTGGTTTATGAGTAAGCCAGGGTAAGTAGATTTGACTGAAGAAATTCACTTGGAAAGTAGCAAACAAATACTTTAAATGTGTGTTGAATCAGTTTCCAATATGCCATTAGCTAAAGACATCTGGGGAAAAACTGTATATGTACTGAACAATCTAGTAAGCAGAATTCAGAAGCACAGTAGGTTTAAGCAAACTTATTGAGTAGACCAGTAGCTTTAGAAATTCACAATTTCAAAGCCTTTTCAGATACACAAAAATGCAGATTTTATTCAATTCCCCTATAACTTTTATACAAAAGACAAAAACATATATCTTCATAAATAAAACCAAGTATTTCTCCATAATTTTTTCCAATGTCTCATCAAAGTGAAAAAAATACACAATTCTGAGTTCTATAATACTATGGCAATGGGGAACAAACTTTTTACTCTCTGCCAAACTAGAAAGGCTTCAATTATAGTCCAAATGATAAGATGATCACTGTTATCTGAAGACTGACCAACTAAGTTTAGAGATCTTAATCACCAATTTGTCTCTAAGGTGATTAATTTTTCAATCGTAGCATCACAAAAATGGTCACTAGGTTCTGTAGAAATGTAATCTGTCAGCACAAGAAGGACCCACATTCACAAAATCACAAAACCCAAAAGTTCAGAATTAGGCACTCAATAATTGTTTGATAATTGAATTGTTATATACATACTCAATTCCCCTATAGGGAATTAACAGTCACAAAAATTCCCAATATTCAATATAACAGCATACATCTACAAAGTGCCCAATAACTTACAAAAAGCTATCCTTACTCTACAAATACAGAGGAGAGAAACTGAGGTTTATGGAGATTAAGTAGAGTGTATCCTTACTCTACAAATACAGAGGAGAGAAACTGAGGTTTATGGAGATTAAGTAGAGTGTATTCTTTTGAATCTGATCCAGAGGAAATTAAAGTTGCTTGGAAATACTGTTGCCAAGGAAAACAATTTTACTCAAGCTACTCAAAACTAGACTTACTTATGGTTTAGGCTTTTGCTCTCTAGAGTAACAGTTTGATTGGGAATGTGGTAGAGGGAGATTGATCTTTTTCTCTTCTTTTGGGGGAGGGTTGGAATATTCAATCAAAATAATTTATTTAACTTCAGGACATCCAATCAGAACAAGATCCTGCTTTATTTATCAGTTTGTTTTCTTTACCAATTTCCTTTATCTCTCAGTAAACCATGTGTAAAGGGCTATCCTCTCTGGAACCCCACTCTTTACAATGATACTCATAAAAATCAGAGCTTATTATAGCATAGTATATTTTATCTCAAGCTGGCATTCAATATTAATTAAACAGAAATGTAAACAAACTTTAAAGAATAGAAAAGCTTTGGATTTAACAGAAGCTCCACTGCATTGGGAAATAAGGGGAAAGGGAACACCAATATCTCTGATATCATTTTCTAGGTAGGAAAGCTGAACTAGGCGGGTCTTCCCCATTCGGTTCCCCTTCTATCTCTGCCAAAGGCTATAGCATTGGCAGAGGATGATGAAAGTGATGTTTATGGACAACCACTGGACAAAAGTTTCTCTGGAGCCTCTACACCCATCTAGTCCAGCTATCTAGTGTCTAATCTCATTTCCCTGGACTGCCTCTCATCTCTCTCACCCCTTAGGGCACAACAGGAAGAAATCTTTCCTCCAGGATAAGGAATGGTCAGTACTGTCTCTTTTAAATCATAATCCCTCCTTGGTCATCATCAGCTAAATGCCACAGGAGATAGAGTGTCAGAACAGAGTCAGGAAAACTTATCTTCCTGACTTTAAATCTGGCCTAGGACACACTTCTTATCTATGTGACCTGTCACTTAACCCTGTCTTTTTCAACTCCTCATCTGTAAAATGATCTGGACAAGGAAATGATAAACCACTCTAGTATCTTTTGCAAAAAAAAAAAAAAAAAACCAAATAGAATGACAGAGAGATGAACACAAGTGAAAATAAATGAAAAAGAAATCATTATCCCTCTCTGGCTGCAAGCCATAAAGACCTGAATTCAAATGTGAATTCCCACACTTGCTCACAAATCCTGGCCAAGTCACTTCTGATTGCTTTAGTTTCCTCTACTGTAAATTGGAAAAAAATAACTTAAACTCACAGGGTAATTGTGAGAATCAAGTGAGATAATATTTGTAATCACTTAGTACAATGCCTAGCATATAATAGGCACTATATAAACATATAGTTTTCCCTTCTCAGCTTCCTCAGTCACCATTTATTAAAACAAACCAAAGATTTCCATCCCTATTCATCTGTATACTTTTGTCTTCACTATTTGTTTCTCCTTGGCAGAAAGGTTCAAAGGTACTCTAACAATAATGGAAAAAAGTAAACACAACACATTTCCTTCATTTTAGGAGTATTCTGGAGAGGATAGATGTTGTTAATGTGGTCCCTCTATTATGTGTGTGTATAAAAAATTTATATATACATGTATTTATATATAAGTATATATATATTTATATGTACATTTATATAACTTAATAATTGTGTTTTTATTATTCAAAGTGGATTTTAATAACATTTCTGTTATTTAAAAAGATATTCATAAAACTTATTTTGAAAAATAAATAAAATGGGAGAGTTGAATCATTCATCCTTACATAGCTTTTTACTTTGTGTAGTTATATATACTACAATTGCTGAGCACACTACAAGAAACTAGCATGGTTGAGACTTCGATCTGTGTGTTCTGGTTCTAGATTTCCTACTTTTCCCACTAAAATCCATTGCCTACAATCTGGAACACAAATTAGAAAGGGAGTAAGGGACCTTCTAAAATGACTTGAGATTAATTTTGTTCTCACCACCTCAGGCCTTCTTACTATATTTGGAGGGTAGTTTTCATATCATTAGTATTTTCTTTTTTAAACAGTACAGACACAAATGACTGATCACAATTGTGGGCATAACAACACAACTGCAGTTTAAATGATTATGCTTCGTATATAAGTAGCTCTGTTAAACTAGTTCTAGATATATGATTGAAGGAGAATCTGGTTTTGTGCTAAAATCAGATAGATTTCTGTCTTCAGATAGATTTGTTTGTGTTGTCAACAACTCTTACATTAAATTTTAGTCACCTTCAAATACAAATGGGCTTTTAAATTAACAAAAAGAAAAGCCTAATAGTTTATAAGCTGTCTTCTCTAGTAGCACTTCATTTCCCACCCCAACTATTCTCAAAGTAATTTAGAAGTTTTCCATTTTAAAAAAATGTCACAAGAATCCTTTAAAGTTATTCATACTTTTGTGTACGAAGCTTTTTTTAATACAGCAGTTTCAAGAGTGCCATTACAAATATGCTCCTTTTATCACCCCCGTGTTTCACAACTCATCTTCTAGTCCTCTTTTGGTCAAGTTTGTCAGTTGCTGAATTAAGCAGATCCCATGGCAGCTGGATGGTGTTTCTTCAATTACAGGGAAAAGTCCAGTGAAGCCTCTGTTCCCGTTGGTGAGAATAGGAACTATGCTTATTTGTATGGCCATTATTACATAGCATTCCAGATGATGGAATAAAATGTGCGATTTGCCACAGTTTTAATTCCATGGTGACAGAAACAATGGGTGTAACACAGGCTGACTCATGAAAATCACTGCTTTCATATTGATTCAACACAGGCTTATGTAAAATGAATATTTTACCAATTTTCAAAACCCCAGTTTCCTTTAAAAAATAAAAATAAAAGTGTCATTTGAGAGGTGCTTTTCTAAAGTAATAGTTAATAAAGGCACTTTGTTGTTGTTCAGTTGTTTCAGTCATGTCTGACTCTGATACCATTTAGGGTTTTCTTGGCAAAGATATTAGAGTGGTTTGCCACTTCCTTTTCCAGCTCATTTTACAAATAAGGAAATTGAAATAAAAAGAGTTTAATTACTTGGTCAGGGTCACACAGTTGTCCTGAAGGCAACTTACCTATATGATACAGGAAAAAAGAGCATGATTCGAATCAGTTTGGAAGGTACTTTCATATCCAGCTTATGATATTAACTGGGTCATTTCACTTGTGTAACCCTTAGTTCCCTTTTCTGTCAAGTGGAATCATAGATGTAGTGCTGAAATTTTACCTTATAGGCCATTAACTGTCTAATCCTCTTATTTTACAGATAAAAAAACTGAGACTGAGAGTAACATGCCAAGGGTCATACAATTAATATCTACTTGAGATAGGGTTAAAATTCAGGTCTTCTTGACTTTGAACTTATCCATCTTCACCACTGAGCTGCCCATCTTCCTCATACATTTGAAAGAAATTAGATAATCTATGTAAAGTAGTTCTGAAGCATATAATATGAAGTCATCCAAGGCTTTCCACCCATCTGCATGTGATGCCATCATTCATAGAACAATGCAGATAGAATTAATGAATGAGAAGATAAAAAATGAATTTAGTATACATGGCATCACATCTTTTTAAAATGTCATGGAATGTCAGAATTAGGTTTTGAAGGCATCCAGTCTTGTCATTTTCTTTTCCAGCTTATTTTACAGATGCAGAAACTAAGGCAAATAGGGTTATGTGACTTTTTCAAAGTCACACAGCTAGTGAGTGTCTGAGGCTAGATTTGAACTCAGGAAGGTGAATCTTCCTGAATCCAAGCCCAACACTCTATCCTCTGAGTCACTTAGCTATCCCGTGTTCATACATGTAGCCTATTTATACCAAATATGTTTAAATCAAGGACTAGCTTACATAAAAGGATATATAAGAGTACAAGTTCAATTTGTGCTGCCAAGTGCATAGCCTATAAGTCCTACAGGTATTTGAAAATAGGAACCATATGATTTCTTTAAATAAATTGATTTTCTGAATTGACAGAAACTTCTAAGCAATTATCACTTATGGGAGATATTTAAAAAGGAACCAAACTGACATTTTAGAAGGGAATAGAAACCAGTTCCATTAAAGTTGTACTATTCGTTAAATGAAATGAAATTATGTACCTGTTTGTTGCAAATTTTTAAAAATAGTCAATAAAAAAATTGGGTTCAGAAATGTTATTTTTAGAGAAGGTAATTAGTAATAAAAAGGGAGATCCACCATAGAACACTGAGCCAAGAAGAAAGATGGAATAGTAAGCTTCCCCACATGTCCCCCTCCCGTTTAGTCATTTTATGGTTCCCAGGTCAAACTCATACTTATCCAATGAGCCCCAAAATGGAATACAGTTCTGCACCAGCTGTACTGATGATAGTGATTCAGAGAGTAAATGATAAGATTCCGTTCTTCTAAAATGCTTTTAGAATTGGATTCTAGTAACTTTCATTTTGCTTTTGGCCAATCACAGAAAAAAGTCCAATAGGGAAAAGTGGAGACATAGTGCTAGAGAGTGAATAGTAGAAGATGCATTTTAGCAAAGAAAGAGAGACCTCTAATTTATAGATGTGGAGGAAGATAATGGCAGTTACACTCAAGAGTAAGGGAAATGTTAAATAAAGTAATAAGAAGAAGGGAAATGATTCGGAATAGGAGAAAAAGAATGAGGAAGTCCTACAGTGAATCTCAAAAGTAATGGAAAAGGACACAGAGGAGTATTGTGTAGAGATTACAGTGAAGATTAAATGCTCAATCCATTCAGGAGACAGCAGGATAAGTGAATGCTCCCAGGAGGGAATGAGGGAACACTGAACTGAATTTCACAGTATTATTTGCCAAGAAAATATCTAAGCCACCAAAATCTTTAGGACATTTTGAGATCCTTTCATCTGTCAACCCTAGTCTCTCCCTCTGTTCTTTATCTCTTTCTGTCATTTATAAAGAAGGAACAAAGACACACTCATTAAGCAAACTGAAACTGTCCTCTTTCTGGTATTTTCCTTTTCTTTTTGCAGTGGGTGCCAGTGGTAGTCAAAGTCTCTGAGTTTAAGTATACCACACCCACTCCCTTCCTTAACAAACATTGTTCTACACTTCCCAGAAGCATCAACTTAGACTCTGCCTGTTATCAGTGACTGAGAAATCCAGGAGCTCTGCCAGTTCTCTAAGTAATGTGATTAGCATCTGAGGAATCACATGACAAGGTGCAAAATGCTTCTTTTATGATTTAAAATTACATTCAAAAAACCTTTTTTGTCACTGGCATCCTGAGGAAGAACCTCCTGGAAATCACTTCCAGGAGGCTTCCTGCTTTAACAACCCAGTTTGCAGCCCTCCCTACCCCTCCACTGTCTGTCTGCCAGTAACTAGTGACTGTGAAGGAGTTTGAAAGGATAAATTGGTGTGCAAATGCTAGATAATAACAACTCCCTGCTCAGCTGGGCAGCATTTTTTGTTGTATGGTTTATTTTTGCCTGGAGTCCATCAATCTATGGGAAAATGGATTTGAGTTCCTCTGTAATTGGTTCAGACCCAAACCCATCATAAGGGTTACCTCATTCACAAATGTACACCAGCTCTGACTTTAAAACAATGGGCAGAAATGACCAATACACCCGCCACTTTTTATGGACACACAAGACAAAGGCTTTCTAGGTTACACTAGAGACCCTTGTCAATTGAACTACGTGATTTTGTCCTAAGAGATAAGGCTGCTTTCCCTTATGACCAAAAGATAGATGTCCCAGGAATTCTTTCATAATTGAGGGCCTGTACCCAAGACTCATAGAACAGAATCTTGAGACAGAAAAAAAGCAGAAGCAACATCTGTCAGCAACTGACATGCTCAAAAATCCCAGGCAATTATCAGGCCAGACCAAATTTAGCAAATAACTTCTAACACAGAAACTGCTTTGAAGGTCTATCTCCTCAAAATGCTCTCATGGACAATCTTTATTTTCTTCTAAAAAAAAAAACTTCAGAAGCTTGCTGTGAACAAATGTGACCCCAAATCATATCACACCTTCTACCCTAATGACTGACAAAGCAAGAATACTCTGTGACCTTTACCTAGGGTTATATTTGCAAACCAGAAGCCTGGTAAGGTGTTATGCACAAATAAATGTTAGAATACTACAAGTTTTCTCTGTCCCTAACATTAGCACCAATATAGAAGAAACAAAGGAGAGTCAATTCACAAAACTTTGCCTAAGTTACCATTTACAAATACCAATGATTCAGGATAGCAAGAAAACCCTCCATTCTTTTTTTTTTTTTTTCTGTGAGGCAATTGGGATTAAGTGACTTGTCCAGGGTCACACAACTAGGAAGTATTAAGGGTCTGAGATCACATTTGAACTCAGATCCTCCTGACTTCAGGGCTGGTGCTCTATCCACTGTGCCACCTGGCTACCCCCAAACCCAACATTCTTAACCACAATGCAGAGACCTGATTGCCTCAGCCCAAGATATTAGGAAAAGTACACTATATAAATATCTGTCCTAGTGTTTCTCATACTAATATTAGGGCAAGTTCATCAATTTTTCTGACCCTCAATTCTACCATCTGTTAAACAGGGAAATCAATATTTACTGTACTTACAAAACAGATTTGTGAGGACAATGATTCAAATAATTTACAAAAATGTGAATTAGTACTAATTAATTAGCACTAATTAAGACTTTAGGAAATCTGAAAGAGTCAAATAACTGCTACTTTTTTTCTTTCCCCAACTTTACCATTCACTGTTCATGCTGAGGGCAAAAGGAGAAAATATATATAGTGAGGAAGAGACACAGTAAACCCATATCTTTGGGATACCCAAAGATATCCCAGAACTGGAAGATTAATTCACCAAAAAAGGGATTAAAAAAAGACTATACTATACTCTAAGAAGGGAAGTTATTATCTTGATCATTTGAAACAAAATATTACTAAAGATAACACAATATCTAGAAGCCACTAAAGTCAAATAAATTTCAAATGCATTCAATTAGCTAAAAATTTAAATGCAAATGAAGAAGGAAATGTTCATTGCATCGGCTTTGAAAGTTGTTATTTTCTACAGTTTCCAATAAGAAAGTCAGCTCCTTCTTTCCTAAAAAAAATGCATCATCAAATGGAACTCCTGCTGGGTATATATCATGTTAGTGACAGCTCTGACCAAGAGAAACAGAAACTCTATTCAGTGAAAAAGATACTGAAAACAGTAACAGGTATTTCCAAACACTGCTTTGAAAATACCTTTTATTGTTACTTACTCAATATTTACTCATCTAAGACTCTCTAGTCTTTTTTTTTTAAATTTTGCAGTGAAATGCCATTCTTTTGACACTGAACACAAACAAATTCAAAATGCTACATAATGGGAAAGCTGTCAGCTTGGGAGTGGGAACCTTCAGTAGCAAGCTTTCTTGAGATTTGTGACTATTTCCAGAACTAGATTTAAAATATAGGTGGTTATGGGGAGCTATATATAGTTAGGTAAAGTAACAAGAAGGAAACAGGCAATAGGAAAAAGAAGTATGTATTGTGTGGGGATATTACATATCCGCATTATATCATACATACATACACACATACATACACACACACACACACACATGCACATACAATTATCCCTTCCACAATGCACATTGGGTAAGAAGCCAGCACCCCTGTAATCTGGAAAATCTGTATAAAATTTTTTGGTCTTCCCTTCATACCAGAGAAACAGTCCGCATTTTTTTTTCCTTTTTTCTTTTATGGGATGTTTACAGTACCTCATTGTAATATTTGAATATATTTAAGGCATTAAGTTATAAAATATGTTGATATAAATTATATATGGGTATATATACATCTTTATCTGTATGTGTATATAAAAATACAGATATAGCTATATATATATATATATATATATATATATGTGTGTGTGTGTGTGTGTGTGTGTGTGTGTGTATTTCTGAGTTTCTAAACTTTTTTCTGTCATCTGCTATCCTTTATATGTCATCTAAAGTTTCCACAAAATTCCCCCAAAAATTTCATTTAAACAACTATGTGCTCTTAGGCAGTTAAAATTTCTCTGTATATTCATATTCTTACTGTCAAATTAATATAATTGTGTTTGTTTTTCCTTGCCTTCTTAAGAGATAGCTTTAGATTTAAAAAGGTAGAACACTGTGAAATCCACCAACATCTTATATACATAGTACTTAATATTTATTATGAAAGCTAGAAACAATTCATCTGTTCTCTAGCTTTCATAATAAATAATAATCTCATAATTAAATTTGTTTATAATGTTATATCTGCATGTAACAGAATGAGTCGTTGCATTCTAAATCAGGTGTAAAGATTGAGAGCTCTGATTATACCCTAGAACTGGGCAGAGAAAAGACCATGTATGGGCTTAAGTCTGGGACTTTGCTAGAGTTCTGTCTACTCTAATATAGATAACCAATCATGAAGAACCTGTGTTGAAAGCATTTTAAAATCAGATTCTGATTCAGATAGATCATCAGAATTATGGAACTCTGGTCTCCTTCTGGTTTCTTCTTTGTACAATGATATCTGAAAAATGGGGACAAGAAACAGCATGACCTTAGGTATGGTTTATTATGAGATTAGCAAATCATAGTTGATTGAAGAGAAGAGGAAATAATTCTTTTTTTTTTCAGTAAAACATAATATCCTTTTATACAAATCCTTTCAGTGTTTGTGCTTATGTACCCAGTACCTGGCATAGGTAGTAGGCCCAAACATTATTGAATTGAATTGAAAAATCTTAATACAACTAGAAAATGTAAAGAAATACTTCTACAATTAGCCTAGGAGAATGAAAAGGATGAAAAATATGTTTTGCCTTTTTTTTCTTGTATCAGATGATATGAATTTTAGACATGAATTGGTTTCTAGTTTTGGTACTAGAGCTGAGGTTTTAAAAAATGATTTTATAATATATAAATGCTGCTCCAGGTAATCACACCTATTAATTTATCAGGTCCACTGTCCCCCTGCAAAATAATAATGATGATGATTTTTATTGTCATCATCATCATTGCTATTATTTTTTGTTGTTGTTATGCTAAGTAGCTTTGGAATGACTGAACTTGCCTATCTAAAGTCCTTTGGTGGACAAGGAAAACAAACTCATAGCAACCAGAATATAATATGCAAAATATGAGCTACAGGCAGAAGAGATATAGTTGATAAGTACATGTTGCAAAAAGATTCCTTTATATAATTGTACATACAACTTGATCCAAATTCTTCAGAGGGTCAATTTAATGCCTTAAAGTAGGCCAGATAAATTTCCACTTTATCAGGAACAAACCATTAATATATGGATGGAAATACAATGGGTTTCTTAAAAATCATGTCTTTGGGGCTCATTTTGCCCTATACAGTTTCCTCTGGGAACCTCAGAACATAGTTTTTGTCTATAATCTCAACAAATGTGAAAAAATATTGATAGACTCAGTATGAGACCTACCTAAATCAGTCAAATCATGAAGAAATGCATTCACTCATCCTCATTGGGGTATGGGGTGTCATCAGGTGCTAAAGCCTAAGAGTTATTAGTCTAAACTCTAATAATAAGATATTCATGGATATATCTACACCCTCCTTAGGAAGATGTAATTGAAGTACTAAATAATATTCTCATCTTTTTAATCAACAGGATTAGAATCCCTTGATCAATGCTATAAATAAATATAAAGGAGCAGCTCATGTTGCTACTCAACATTCATTATCCCTACTAATTCCAACCTTCCAATTTGAAAAATTTTATTATAAAAATTCAGAGGCAAAGATTATGACAGTGCTTTTGTAGATGTATTCAGATTATTTATATTAAAAGTGAACAGCAGTTATAATGTTAATAAAAGCATGCATTTGAAAAAAGGTTCCTTAATTTTAGTGCTCTATTGCCTTTTTTACATGTTAGTTTAATTTCAATTTGAAATGAGTGTAACTAGGGGAATACAAATGCAAAAAAAAAAAAAAAAAGTTACTCCTAATGGTTTAAAAGAGTATATCTTTTGTTTCTCCTCCAATTCCTTCTTTTCCTCATAACTACAACAAATATGAATTTCCAAAATAATCATTTGGGAAATTAAATTTGATATATTATAAATAGACTTTGTTAAATGAAAAGATACATTGATGAGCATAATCAATGTAGCTAAGATAAGGGAAACTATTGTGATATCTTTGACAAAGGACTGATATTCATACTAAAAGGAATTAATGCAAACATATAAGTTTTCTATGAGTCTTAATAGCATTATAGTATACTATCACTGGCTGCACCTAGCAATTACTGGCAAGAGTCCCATCAATGGGACAACAGAAAAAGAATGGAAAGAGAAACAATGAGTTATAATTGGAAGCGTATAATACTTAAAGCCTCAGATATAGAGTTCTTACTTTGGTTAGATTTATAAAGTTTTCATATACTTTATCCCAATATTCCTAAATGTTTACTTGGTAAGAGAAACAAATAAGAGATTATGAAGACTCATGACTACATTTAATCTGATATAATGGGAATGGGTAGGCTAAGGAAAAAGAATGATAGATTGGTGCAACTTTAAATAATGTTACTTATTAACCATAAATTTTCTTTCAAAAATATCTTATTCAACATAGTGATATTATAATATTCCTGACATTGTGAAATGACATATTTTCTAAGACTAATATACTTGAATGCAATTAATTAATTCCACAACTTATATATCCATATATAATAAAAACAAAAATCTTTATTAACCAAAATGTTCAAGGAATAAAGTATTGTGAGTATTTTAATATCTGGTTAAGTAAGAAGTTAATTAGAAAGCATGATTTAGTTTCAGTGCTTTTAGAAAATATTTCTATTAGCTTACTTCTCTGGCTCAATAAGAATAACATAACATTGATAATATTAGTTTAACTTTTCTTAATTCAGAACATGACATTCCTTAAGAACAACAATTCTCATTGCATACTATCAAAATATAAATGTAGAAGGAGATTGAGCTGAATAAATATTAATCCAAAAGTTATTTTCATTTAACAATTAATGCTATAAGTGATTGAGGTTTTGTTGATTATTGGGGAAAATCTTACTCCAGTGGCATGAAAGTGGCCCTAAATTTTTTTTTATTATTTTTTTTTGTGTGTTTTGATTTTAAATCACCTAAATTCCCCCATATATTTTAGCATACCACTACTAAGGAGTTCTCCCTTATATTCTTTCTGTCTCTTCTGTGCACATGCCTCCACTAAGTAAAAAACAAAAAAAAAAAAAAAAAAAAAAAGAAAGAAAGAAAGAAAAAAGGAAATAAAGAAAAGAGAGGAAAACCCTCAATACAAAGATTCAGAGTCCAGCAAAACAAATTCCTAAATTTGCCATGTCCAAATTTTTTTTTTTGCATTATACATTCATCACCTATCTGACAAGAGATAAGATGACTTGACAAGATAAGACAAGATTTTTTCCAATTCATAAGTTTATTTTTTTTGGACTTGTACTTTATCATCATGATTAAAATTCTAAAGTCTTTGATTTCCCTCTCTCTGTGATGTTATCATTTTATAAAGTGTTCTTCAAACTACTTCTTTACCCTAAATCAATTCAGAGAAATCTTTTGAGTTTCTTTCAAATGACTCAGTAATATTCTATTACATTCATATACCATATTTTATTTAGATATTCCCCAATAGGAAGGAACTGTTTTAGAATCCAATTTTTGGCTGCCATTAAAAAATATGTATGTTTCCTTTCCTAGGAAAAATCTTAGATAACTTCGAAAAGGTTCCTCTCCAAGTTAGTCACTTAGGATTCAATTCAACTCAGTTAAACAAAATCTATTAAGTGCCTATTATGTGAAGACATAATGGGGAGTAATATTAGTTATGGAAATTCTAGAATATCATCAGTCAATAGGCAGTTGTTATGTGCTTACTATATGTTAAACCTAAGGACAGAAAAATATAAAGCCTGTCTACCTTCAAAGAGCTTATGTTGAGCAATATAACTTTTGCTAACTCTGTGACCTCCAATCATGTAATCTTTCTAGGCCTGTTTCTTTATCCATAAAATGAGTGAGTTGGATATGATTTTTAAGATGACCCTTCCACGCACTCTAAATGTCTGGATTTAGGTACACAAATATAAATAGAAACATTACTTAACATAGTGCCTGGAATGTTTATTGATTAATTGAAAAGGAAGACATGACTATCAGCCTGGGGAGAAAGGCTTTTTGTGGGAAGTGACATGAGCTGAGTTTTGAAAAAAGTTAGAAATTCTAAGAGTTGGGGTGGGGGGAGTGAAAGACAAGAGGAAGAGAAAGGAAACCATATAACAAGCAAATAACCTGTACAAAGGCAAAGTGTGTGAGAAAAACTGAATTGGATGGTTTGATTGAAATATGGTTTGTATGAAGAAGAATGCATAAAAAGCCTGAAAATGCAGGCTGGAGTAAGATTGTGATAGGCTTTTGATGTAAAAGAAAGTGGTTTGTATTTTATCTTTTAGTCAATAAGGAAGCCACTAGAACTTGGGTAGGGAGTGGGAGTGACTTTGTCAGATTCCTGCTTTAGGAATGAACTATCACTTTGTCAGTTGAATGGAGAATGGAGAAAATGATGGGAAAAACTGAATGAATGACCATATTGTACATAATATGTGCCAAACAGTATGCTAGACACTGGGGTTACAAATGTTAAAAACAAAACAGTTCCTTGCTGCTCAAAAGACGTGTAATAAGGGAAAACAACACATACAGAGAAATCATTGCCAGGGAAGGCTGGGATTTGGAAATCAGAGGGATGGTAAGAGTAGTCAAAGGGCAATTCAGTGACATGTACTTTCCAAGAATGATAGTGTTGTTTTGATTACTAGTTTCAGAGCTAAAATAGAAAGTAAAGGTTCAAGGAAGGAGGAAGCATACCTATATGGAAGATGTCTGGAAAATAGTCAGACTGGACATAGTAAATTTCCACCAATTTGAACCCTAGGGTCTCTGGGCAGAAGCTAGAATGTCAGATGAGAGGTTTGGAAGTACTGACTGAGAGAAACAACAGTGCATAAAGATGGCCAAGAGCTGCATGGTAGGTCAGTATCAGGGAGAGCAAATATGAGTTTCCTGCATATTGTAACAGTGACCAGCTGTGAAAGATTTAGCTGTTCTGATCAGTACAATGAGCTAAGACATTTCCAAAGAATTCATAATGAAAACTACTGTCCACCTCTAGAAAGAGAACTGATGAACTCTGCAATTTGAAATATAATTTTCTCACTTTATTTTTCTTGCTTCTTTGTGCAACATGCTAATCTGAAATATGTTTTGCATGATTTCACATGTATAACTGACACATTGTTTGACTTTTCAATGGGTGGGGAAAGAGCCAGAGAAAAGAAAAGAACTTGAAACTCTAAATTTAAAAGAAAATGAGTTATTAAAGGCAGCTTAATAAGTGACCCTGGGCAAGTCACTTAACCCCAATTGCCTCAGGGGAAAAATATTAAAAATAATGCATGTGTGTGCATGTGTGTGTCTGTGTATACATACACAGAGAAAAAGTGATAATCCTCTGTGTGTATGTATGTGTTTATGTGTAGTCTATTGCAGCAGTGCAGAGCAGAAGTTGAAGGCTTGAATAAAGATAATAGATATGAGTTTGGAGAGAAAGAGATGGTTGCAAGGGATGTTCCAGAAGTAAAATTAATGAAATTTAGCAACTAATTAGATAAATGAAGTAAGATGAATTGAAGAATAAGGGATAGTGTTCAGGTTTTTAACTTAAGTAATTGGAAGGAGGGTTTAGGGGAATGAACCTAAAGAAGGAGAATTTTCTGAATAAATGGCAGCAAAAAGTGGGAGTGTGAACAAGGACTACTCCACCTCTTTCAGGCATCAAGACCAATGTGTTTGTGGTTTCCAGGATATGTATGGATGCAGTCAGTGTTGGAGAGAATGAAGTAGATAGCTTTTTCTAGAACTCTGGCTGTGAAAGGGAAGAGATATGCTCTCAGATTCCAAAATTTCCTTCCCTAACCACACTCTCCATGTCATTTGTAATTGCTACTGAGCCTTGTTTTTTTTTTTAATCATGATTTCTAGTCCCTCAGTTTCTTTCTAGTCTTCAAAGTCATTTTGACTTCCCTTGTCTCCCCATACAATCTAGATCCATAGTCATTTACCCTAGAATCCCTTCCCCCTTGATTATTTGCCTTACCTGGTATCCAAACCATACTATTGTTGGAAAGATTAGAAAATGTTTGTATCAAGAGAAGGATTTTTTTTTTTTTTTTTGCAAATGGGTGAAACCTGGCCATAATTATAGGTAAATATAGTACACATTTATATATTACTTTAAGATTTGCAAGAGAGCTTTATGCATCTTATCTCATATGAACTTCTCCCAAACCCTATGAAGTAGGTGTTATCATAATCCCTATTTTACAGATGAGAAAACAAGCTGAAAGTGGTTAAGCAGCTTTTCAGGGTTACACAGCTAGGAAGTGTCTCTCAGTTCAGGATTAGAACTCAGACCTTCCTGACTTTGGTAAGGCCTCTATGCACTACATCACCTACCTAATAGAAGGAGCCAGCAGACAAGAAGATATTAAAGTTCATTAAGAAAATGATTCCAAGTGCAATCTGGAAAGAATATAAAATTAAGTGTATGAGCAGAGATAACCTTTTCAAAAAGGACTAGAGCTTAGAGTGAAGGAATAGATAATATGGGATGATTATAAGAGATAAGGGATTCTGAGATGTAAAATAGAAAAAGGAGTTCATTTTGAATGGGCTATATTTCCTCTATAGAGTATGAGAGGTCTGGTGAGAAGGAGGAATCCTGTGGAATAATGTAACAGCCACTGTGGGGAATATGATAAAAACTAGATTAAAGAAAAGGAAAAGAATTGTCAGATTTTGTTGACTAGCCCAATTTGAGGGTTTGAGTCTTAATTGCCCAGACCAGTGTAATCTCACATGCTTAAAGAATTGATGCGTGTAATTAAGATTCATTAGCTTGGATATTTTTTCCCCACGGAAAGGGCAGTCTGAAATAGACAGAAATATGATTGGTAGTTTTTTTTAATTTACTTTTTCTACTTTTAAAAGACACAGTAGCTAGAAGTAGGAAACACTACCTCATAAAAGACTATAGGGCTTATTTGATGAAAAGATAGTTTCATAATTAGCTTATCAGTTGCTTTCAAAAAGTTTCTTCTAAACTCCTTCAGGATACTTATAAAATTTTATTTCAAATGGCTTAAATGTGCTAGGGTACATTATTGGATTGATAGTTTTTTGTTTAAAAAAATCCTCTATATGATTTTCTTAACTCAGTTTTATCAAAAATTCTAAAGTAGTAAAATCAAATCAATAAGGATTTGCTTTATATGTGTGTTCTTCTATGTTCCTAAAAATATACATCCTACGTAATTTCATTTTTAGAAACAAAAACTTTCTTGTACTTTACATTTTAAGTCATTCCAGTAGATTCCAGTCCTTTAGGGAATTTTGCTCCAGAACCAATGCCAAGAAAATAAAAAGACTAGTTAATGCCTAAATGGATAAAAAGATCATTTAACAACAACTAAAAAAAAGTTTTACCCAAGATGTGAAAAGTGTGTTCATCCATAGATCAAGGACTAGATGTTCAAAGCTATGTGCAGGAGGTTTAATGTTACTTTGGAAATAGTCTACAAAAAAGTTTGCTAAATAAGTGGACTGAAATAATTTTAAAGTGATAATGACAGTGACACAATTTATTGTGTCACTAAAAGCATTCTTTTGATCTAACAAAAAATTTAAAAAGAATTATGTGTAATTTTATATTCAGTCATCTATTTTCAAAAAATCATCAATTCAATTAAAGTATATACTACCATATCTGCTCTATTTTAAACAAATCTCTATTTTCATATCTGTACAATGGAGAAAGAGGCTCTCTGTGGGCTTGAACTAGATGGTCTTCTTAGGTGCTTTCCAGATCTAAATCTATGACTCCATAATATGATCAACTGTCTTAGATGTTAGAGATTAAAAAAAAACCAACCAAAAAGAAAAAAAAAACATAAAAAATTAAAAATGGCTACTGCCTTCCAGAAGTTTAGATCTTTTTGGATTTTTTTAAAAATCAATTTCAATAGAGTAAAGATAGAAAGGAATCATTTAAGTCACTCAACTCCTTTATAATTTGAAAATTTCATACAATTCATATGAAATTGTTAAAAAAGACAAGTTTCTAATGAATTGCAATTTATAAGTTTTTATAAATATTTAAATTTCAAATCTAAAAAATTCCTGATAAATTAGAAAAGAGAACTTAGAGGATATGCCTTAATTTAGGCAAGAGTTACTCCATCATCTTTTTTTTTTTCTCTCTTTGCTTTTTGTGATTGGCTGGACCATGAAAATAGCCTAGTTATCACATTTATTTCTGTCCAGATTCCTTTCACACTATTCTAATATAAATGGATCTTTCCTTTTCTAATGTCATGTTGTATTTATATTTTTAGTACAAAATTTATCACAAAATTGATCACAGTATTGTTCCCTGACATTTAGATTGTTCCCCTTCTTTAGATTGGAAGCTACTTGAAAACAGACTGTTTCAGCTTTGTTTTTATATTTCTGGCACTTAGCTCAGTATAATTGATTCATAAATCTTTTTGAATTGGATTCAGAGTAAGACTATGCCATATGGTGGTGGTGGTTGTTTTAATCCTTTAACACTGGATAGCACAATGAAAAATTTATAAGAAATATTCAGTACATAACCTAACACAGCCTCCTGTATATCTTGCTAATAAGATATTTGCAGTGACCTACAGCAGGTCACTTTGATGCCAGAAAGAAGTGGGCTGTACTTAATATTTGAGCTGAATATCATCAAAATATACAGATATCTACTTGTGATTTTAAGAGCTCTGGAAAAAATTCTCTCTTCCACCCCACTCCACACTGCCTTAAATTCTATTCATGTCTTCATTCATTTGTTCATTTATTTATTCATTCATTTGTTTTATCAAGGCAATATATCTCTAATCATCTTACCCTCTATCTTTTCCTATTGCATTCCCTATTTCTGATGATGGAATTATTGTTTTCCCAGAAAAGCAGGATCAAAGCTTTGGAATTATCTTATACTCCTTTGTCTCCTTCATCCTTCATCTCGCTCTACTAATAATAATCTTCCCCCTCTTGTTTAATGGTTTTATAACTTAAATGTCACTCAGTAAGGCAGAAGAGATACAACTCATGAGGTTTTTTATCTATAATAACTGTTTCTTCCTTTTTTCTGTTACATTGAAATCTTCATCTCCCTTTTTAAAATGTCATTTTATTATACATGTATACATATATACATTTTAGTCCATAGGTTAAAAAATTTTTAAAAAAATGTATATTCTCTCTTTCCTCCCTCCCTCTATCTTTCCCTCCTTCCATTTCTCCCTTACTTTGCTCCCTCCCTCCTTCCCCCCTCTTCATCTCTCCCTCTCCCTCCCACCCTCCTTCTCCATCTCTTTTCTCCCTCCTCCTCTTCCTCCTCTCCCTTTCTCCTCTTCCTCATTCTCTAGGTAGGGGAGAACCTTTACCTTGTTCTTTCTACAGTAAGAAGATGAAGTTCAGGGGTATGTGTTAGGATTATAAAATGAGATCCCAGAAAGCAATGGTTGCTTATTCACAGTAGACATATTAAGTCAAAAAGCTTATTTTTCCCTCTCTGTGCTAAGACGCAAAGCCTGAGGCTATATGCATTTTTATTACACTTTACTGTCTTGGTTTCACTTGAGGATTAAAAAGAGAGTCAAGGTACAGTGCACGTATCCTGATGGATTTTAGGATTTCTTGCTTTAGCGAAAGAAAGAATCTCATAAAGTCACTCAGATTATCTCCTAGCCAAGTGCACCTAGTGCCAAGATGACCTACAAATTCCTTTTTGTACCTCTCCTAAGAAATGCACTCTATGTTGTGATTTATTCATAGTCTACCTCTGCTTCTATCTCTTGAAGTTTCCTGTACTGTATTAATTTGTATACAATTAATACATAAAAGTAGATTTGAAGAGAATATATTTTAGTTGTCTGCCAACCTTTGGAGCCAGGGGTAAGGAGGATAAGTGGCAAGACATGGGGGAGGGGTAGAATCAGGGTAAGAACAGAAAGACATGGAAAAAAGGGAAAGATGAGGGAAGGCAAGGTTTGTCAGTCTTTTAACATCAAGACAAAACCAATCCATGGCCCAGAAACAATGCATGTTAATTTCCCCTTTCCTCTGCCCTTCATCGAGGAGCACAAAGAGTGCTTTCTAAAATGCAGTCTTATCTTCTGATATGCAAGGAACAGAGAGTAACTAAATTCTGTAGAAATTGGAAGTACAGTAGATGAGATCTTCTTGTTTATTGATTTGTAAAGAACAGCCTGCTACATCAGTGAGAATAAAAGAAAGAAGCTTTTTAGTTGAAGGAAGGAGTAGTGCTGGGTAACATTTAAAGGGGGCTTGTGGAAGTCAGTGTTCTTTGATATGCAGTCAAATTGGATATGATCAGAGTTGAGGTCAGGATGCAATGGAAATGCTGTGAACATGATGTGGGATTAAAGAAAGATTGTTTCTTGTTTAATTTCTGCTGTATATGCATGCTTGAGCAAATTCTCCTCCCCTTCCTTCATTAAAATGATGATTAGTAGAGCAGCCTGAAAATGAACAAGTGCATTATTGTATTTAGTATAAAGGTTCCTGACTGGGGTAAGTTTAAAACTTGGAGGGATGAATTCTTTCCCATTTGTCTTCAAGATTTCTACCACATTTAGCCATTTTTCCAAAGTGAGTTTGCTTAGTTCTGTGTCTACTGTATGGCATTTGTTTTTCAGATCATGATATCCATTCTATTTTATTCCATTGATAATTATTTCAAATTGCCACTTCTGGTCCCTGATAATTTCCCTGTGTTCTAATACTAGGCAGAATAATTGTGTAATTAGCATCTGAACATTCTGCTTTATGTGCCCTAAAATGCCCCTTTAAGGGAATGCTCCAATGACCTCAAAAGATTCCACTGTTAGTGATGTATTTTAATTGTAGAGCAAATATAAATGTTGAGATGTAATCATAGAATATTATATGGGATTATTTAAAAGTATACCTATTTTAAAAATAGGTTGCATTAGGTATTATATTAGAATACCTGGATTGTTATATCCTTCATGTAAATCATTTCAAGTTTTGCTCAAATCTCAACTTGAAAATGGCTCTTACGGTATACCTTTCCTCTTCATAAAACATTGACATCTTCCTTACCCTTTTTATTTTTCATTTGAAAAAAATCTTTAGAATTAACTCTGACTCCTCAGATTTGAAAAAGGAAGTTATAAATGAATGCCATTTTTTCTAACTGAAATTAATGCTACTTTCACTTTTATATATACAGTTTAAATCAATTTGACTTAATTGTAGGAGTCCATTATATCATCATGTCAAAAAATGTTTTTAGAATGAGTTTTTGAAACAGAGAAAGGAAAGCTAAAGACACGAGTAGATATAAAACTGGTTTTTCATTTTCTCCCATTCTTTCTAGTTAACTGAAGAGTTCTCCTGAATAAAAACAATTATTCAGTCTGAAAACCATAGTTGAATGGTGCATGACCTAAGATTCCAGTTAACAAAAATGACACTATTACAGGGGTCCTACAACTTCAGGGAAACATCGTCAATGGGAAGCAACAGTATCTCTAGGTTCTATCAGCAGTTCTTAGGCATAGTCCCAGGAATAAGAGAAAGGGTGGTGGGGTTGGCAAAGAAGGAGAGAGAAAACATAGTAAATAAGAATATTGGGCAGGAAGAAAAAATGAAGAAGGGGGGAAAGAAAGATATAAAATATATGGAAAGGATCACTTTTTGTGTGGAATATGAGAGAATCACCCTGTGATTATCTATTAGTAATAATACCATAAATCAAAATGATAAATAATTATAAATCTCTGTTTGTAGGGCACTCTGCTATAGGTTAATCTTTACATAATCAAATCATGAATATACTCTTTAAAATTCAAAATGGTAATGGAATCAAGAATTTGAAATGTTCCAATTTGATATATTTTTTTCCTCCTATATAAATTGATTCCAGGCATAACTTAACTGACCACTCATTGATTTTTAGAAGCCCTTGAATTTTCTTGTGCAAAGTAGTTTTAAATTACAAAAACATTCATGAAAAAAAACAATTTTTAGACCAGTGTTTTCCAATGTTACCTTAAAAGCAAACAGATATATATATAATCAGTCCCCAGAGAATTTTCCATATAACTTTTGCAGATATCTTTATGTGCATTTCAAGTAAAGATTTGGAACCTGAAATAAATTATTAAGGGCTTTTTCCCCCCAAAAAAATGTATAAACTGCAAAATTACAAAGAAAAAAGTGATGAATGGACTAAAGAGAGGCATCATTTTCATGGTTTATTGGCTAGCCTGGCAGCACAGAGGGAGACTTTGTTATGAGTTCATTAATATGGGTGTTAGTCTAGTCCCTGGGTGACCATGTACATTTATCAAAGGTCAAAAGAACTGATAAAACAGAAAAACTTAAATGTGACTACCCAACTACATTTTACACAAGAATAGAAATAAAAATGACTTTTTAAAAATTTAGAATGTGTAAGAATATTGAATGCTGGGGAAAAACATATAATTGAGCAGTTTGTTTCTTTTTTTTTATTTATAAAACAGACCTTAGCTCACCTGAA
Organism: Sarcophilus harrisii; assembly: GCF_902635505.1. Classification (NCBI taxonomy): domain Eukaryota; kingdom Metazoa; phylum Chordata; class Mammalia; order Dasyuromorphia; family Dasyuridae; genus Sarcophilus; species Sarcophilus harrisii. Next base: position 261,075,421 of record NC_045428.1, read on the forward strand.
TCTATTCTAAATATTTTTTAAAGCAGAAAAAGTGACTAATTGAAGATTACAAAGAAAATATGAAATCCACTAGAATTTGCAGAAAGGTTACATAATAAGCATCCACACTAAGATTTACTTGAAATCCTTCCAAATATCGACATGGTACAGCTTTTCTTTTGACTGTTATCTATTATCAGTTGTTTCAGACAGTGAGACATAAATTTAATCCATCCTTCTAGGAAATAAGGATAGAAAAACAATGAAAAACAAAACAAAACAAAAAACTTCAATTAAACAAAAAAGAAATCCTAAGATTTACTTGAAATCCTTCCAAATATCGACATAGTCCAGCTTTTCTTTTGACTGTTATCTATTATCAGTTGTTTCAGACATGAGGCATAAATTTAACTCATCCTTTTAGGAAATAAGAATAGAAAATAATGAAAAACAAAGAAAAATAAAACAAAAATCTTCAATCAAACAAAAAAGAAATCCTATTTTAAGAAATCATATCAAACTTCACTTGCCACATTTTGATGCAAGGATGAGGGGTAAAGGATAAGGAAGCCTTCTAAAGGTAGTATTTTTTTATTCAAAATGATCTGTCATTCCCTAATTTATAAATGGTCAAAATATATGAATAGACAATTTTCAGATGATGAAATAAAAGCCATTTATAGTATATGAAAAAAATTCCCTAAATCACTATTGATTTGAGGAAATGCAAATTAAAACAACTCTGAGGTACCATCGCACACCTCTCAGATTGACAGAAAATGACAGGAAAAGATAATGATAAATGTTAGAGGGGAGGTTGGAAAACTGGGACACTGATATATTTTTGGTGGAATTGTGAAATGATGCAACCATTCTGGAGAGCAATCTGGAACTATGCCCTAGGGGCTATCAAACTTTGACCCAGATGTGCCATTACTGGGTCTGTATCCCACAGAAATCATAAAGGAAGGGGAAAGGACTCATATGTGCAAAAATGTTTGGATCAGCTTTTTTTGTTGTAGCAAAGAATTGGAAAAGAAGTGAATGCCCATCAGTTGGGGAATGGCTGAACAAGTTGTATTATATGAAGGTAATGGAATATTATTGTTCTATAAAAAATGATGAACAAGCTGATTATAGAAAGGCTGGAAACATTTGCATGAACTGATGCTGAGCAAAACAAACAGAACCAGGAATACATTGTACACAATAATAGCAAGAATGTGCAATGATCAACTATGAAAGACTTGGTTCTTCTCAATAGTTCAGTGATCCAAAGCAATTTTTGGACAGAAAATGCCATCTGCATCCAGAAAAAGAATTAAGGAAAGTTCTTTTTTTCTGTTTCTTTTAATCTCTCCCATGGTTTTTCCCTATTTTTCTCCCAACATGATTCATAAAGGAATAAGTATTAAAAATAAATAAACTTACTACAATAAAAAAGGAAAAGGCCTAGACATCCATGTCTCCCTTCCTTACAAAGCTATTTTCCTAACTATCCCAAACTTTGTCTTCAGTACTCTGCATTAGGTACCTTCATCTCTTCCTTTTACCCCAAAATTTTTCAGCTCCCTTATAAAAGTGTTTTCCCTAATAGAATGTAGGCTCCTTGTCTTTATTTCTGCTTACTTTTGTATTCCCTGTATTTGATACATAATAACTTTATGTTCATTTTAATTAAAGGCATAGGGGTAATATTTTAAAAGTCTATGTTTCCTCTTGAGGTATTAGGAGATCAAACATCTAAGACAGAGAAGTGGGAAGGGAAGGGCCTATGCAAATAACAGCCTACTGATCATAAATGGAAAAATCACATAATAAAATAACAATTTACATTTAAATTTTACAGTCTAGCAACTAGGCCAAAAACAGATAAGAAGAAATTGTTTTATAAAGTTTTATATAGTATTATGTGTAAATATTTCTATATAAATATATCTAAATATTCTATTACTAAAGAAGCTAGATTTTCATGTCCATTGTGCTATCACCATGGTGGAAATTCTTCACTAAAGTGACTCAGGAATCTGTATATGGTCCTGTGCCATTCCACTTATTTTTATCAATGACTTGGAAGAAAATATAAATAGATAACATCAAATTTTCAAATGACATAAAAGATGGAAGGGATTGTTAGTGCTCTGAGAATGAAAGAATCAAGATCTGAAAAGATCTTGACAGGAGAGAATGATGAATTGAATATAATAAGATGAAATTGGATAAAGAAACATACTACATCCTACATTTGGATTCAAAAAAATAAATTGTATAAGTACATGATTGGCATGTGGCTGGACAACAGTTCATGTGAAAAAGATCTGGGAAATGGAGGTATGGCATTATACACATGTTCAATATGAATCAACAATGTGACAAGGCAGTCAAAAAAAGTATGTAATCTTTGGCTGAATTGATAGAGGCACACTGTTCCAAACAAAGAAGATGATTGTACTGTGTTCCACAGTTGTCAGACAGCATCTGAATATTCTGCTCAGTTTTTGGTTCCATATTTTTAAAAGGACTTTGACAAACTGGAATGGGCACAAAGGGGGTGATCTAGATGGTAAAAGGACTAGAGAGCATGTTACATGAGTTGAAGTGATGGGGACTATCAAGTTTAGAGAAGAGAAGATTTAAAAGGAATGTGTTAGCTAGTCTTAGGAAAGTTCCATATGAAGGAGGAATCCTCTCCCTTTTTTAATGTGGCCTCAAAACACAGGAATAATGAATGGAACCTGAAAAAAGTAAATATCACTTCAAAATAAGGAAAACCTCTTAACAATGAAAGCCATCCGGAGTTGAAAGAAACTATCATGGGAGATAATGAATTTTTCATCATTAGATCAAGCTTGGAGATTCCCTTGTCAGAGGTGTTATAAAAACTAATTATAATTCAGATAACAGGTTGCTAGATAACCTTTGAGAAGATTTTCGAGCCCACTATTCTCTGACTCTGTAACTCCTAAAGAATTGTAGTAAATTATCATGAATGCTCAAATTCACACATGGCAGTTCTGGGACACAAAGAATACTAGTTTCTTGATATGTATTTTGGGAAGTAGGAGTTGCAGATTAGATAATGTTCAAGAAAAAAATGTTCATTGTAAAAGCAATATTACATGATGCTTTATACCTTTTTAATATCATAAAAGCCTTACACTCAAAGCCAACTGGTTTTCCTCAATTCTTGATCACTCCTGGATTTTCTTTCTCCCTGTATATCTTAACCATGAGGATATGGAGCCCTTTATGATGCTAATACTGATTAGTGCCTGGTGTATCTCACCCAATATTTCAGGTGGCCCCTAGCCCTGGTCATCATCTTGTTAGCTGGCTGGCTACTACATGCTGAAAGGACTATATTAAGCACTGGAGTACAAAGAAAGGAAAAAAAAAAAACAATCCCTGCTCTCAAGGAATTCACAGTCTAATGGGGAGGAAAATATGCAAACTACAATTATCCCTTCCATATCACAGGGATTAAAAGTGCCTTTCACAACCCCCAGAATCTGAAAAATCCACATAAAAATTTTTGACCCTCTTTTCTTACCAGAGAAGTTCACTTTTATTTTTTTTTTCTCTTTTATAGGGTGTTTACAGTATCTTAGTATAAAATTTGGATTAAGTATTTGGTCACAGGCTCTGTGTCATCTACTAACCTTCACATGGCATCTGAAGCTTCCACAACTCCTCCCAAATTTCCATTTAATTTCTATGGAGACCCCCAATATATCAAAACCACAATAGGGAAAGTCTCTATATGGCATATGGTATATATAAACAAAATATATGGAGAATGCATTGAAGATAATCAAGAGAGAAAAGATACTAGAATCAAAGAAGACACCGAAAGATATCTTGCAGGAGGTAGGACTTGAGTTGAAACTGCAGATAGAGATGAGAAGGGGAAGAGTTCCAAGCATGAGGAACTATAGATGAAAATGCTTGGATTTGAAAGATGGAGTCCTATTCGAATCAGTCTGTAAATATTTATTTGTAAACACCTGTTATGTGCCAGGCACTGTGCTAAGTGCCTAGAATACAAAAACAGGTAAAATATAGTTCCTACCCTGAAAAATAAAGCAAACAATTAGGCACAAGCAAGATATGCATGATAAATAGAAAATAAATAAGAAAAGAATAAATAAGAATTAGGAACAAGGAGACCAGTATCACAGACCACAGAATACATGGAAAAGACCAAAAAAGTAGAAAGGGACTAGTTTGTACAGTGCCTTAAAAGCCTGGATCTTGGAGGTTATAGGGAACCACTGAAATTTGTTGACTGGGCAATGAGTAACATGGTTAGATAGATCTATGCTTAAGGAAGTAGTTTAATAACTAAGTGGAGGATGAACTGGAAATGGGAGAGACTTCTAAAAAGATGATCAACAAGCTGGCTATCACCAATAGTCCAAGTTTGAGGTGATGAGGGTCATAGCATTATGGTAACAGTATCAGAGGAAAGTTGGAGCCCTAAATAGAAGTTCCCTATCTCTACCTCTATCAAAATGTTGAGTTCTTTGAGGGAAGAGGCATTATTTTTTTTGCTTATCTCAACCTTCTATGGGAAGCCTTTTCTGATCCCCTTTAATGCTAAGACTTTCTTTTTGTGAATTATCTCCAGTTTATCCTGTATATATCTTGTTTATACATGGCTGTATATATGTTGTCTCCCCAACTAGACAATAAGCTACTACTAGACAATAAGCTACTTGAGAGCAGGGATTTTTTTTAAACTTTCTTTGTATCCTCAGTACTTACCATAATGTTTGGCTTATAGTAGTCTCTTAATAAGAGGTTTATTATTAATAGATTTAAAAATTAAATTTATAATTAAATAAAAATTGATAAATTAACAAATAAGGAGCCTCTAAAAAGCTTTGTGATCTGATTAGCTACTATGTACAAGATACTGGGTTAGGCATTTGGCATACTAAGAAAATAAGATATGGTCCAAACATCTAGGAGCTTTCAATATGAGTGGAGGTAGGAGAGAGAGGGAAGAGGAAGAGAATTTGCATTTTTATATCACTTACTATGTGTCAGGTACTGTGCTAAGTGCTTTATACATTATCTCATTTGATCCTCACAACAACCTTTAAATACTGTAGGTGCTGCTATTATCTCCACTATTCTGTAAAGGAAACTGAGGCAAACAGAGATCCAGTGACACAAGCTCACATAGGTAGTAAGTGTCTGAGACTGGACTTGAATTCATATCTTCTTGATGGCAGTCCCAGTACTCTATCCACCCTATCCCTTTTCCCTTCCTTCTCACATGGACTATAAGTTTCTAAAGCATCAAGAATCTCATCTTAGATTTCTTATGTTCCTTAGTCCATTGATAAGTACAAGAATACATCAAAGATCTGTGATTTGTCATCACTGAACAATTTCTGATGTAGGACCTCTCCCCTGTTTATAACTTAACAGATAAATCCTTAGGAGATTTCTAAGACTCATAGAGGTTAAGTGACTTGAGATTCACAGAGCTAAAAAGTGCCAGGAATATGATTTGAACCCTAGCCTATCTAAATTCAAACCTTCATATTAGGATATATTACCTCAAAAACATAATAATTATTCATTTATTTAACAAATGAATAAGCAAAAGACTGTCATTTGTCTCAGCAAAATAGTGATAGATATAAAATTCTGTTTTTGTCTTATTTGTCTTGTGACCATACTCTTCAAAAAAAAATAGCCAGAAATGTTCTAATCTGTGACATCTATTGCTTTAACTTCTCAAATTTACTTTGGATTATATAGATATCTACTGAATAAAACATCGTTCTTATAACTAGCCCCAGCCCATGTTTATCTTATATGAATTGAGGTTTTTTTTTTTATTTTAAGTCTATTAATTTGTTTAATCATTTGTACATGTTTACTTTCCATTCACCTTATCCCCAACAATAATTCCATGACTAAACTTGCCTTATATTTAATACCTTAGCTATTTTAAGACATTATTTTCTTAGTATTCCATGTTCTAGTATAATACATACTTTATTTAAATCCTATCCTCAAGCATTTTTCAAAGCAATTTGGGTTTAAAGAAATATAAATTTGCTTTTATTTTCATTTAAAGTACTTAACAAGGGGCAGCTAGGTAGTACAGTGAATAGAGCACCAACCCTGAAGTCAGGAGGACCCGAGTTCAAATTTGACCTCAGACACTTAACACTTCCTAGTTGTGTGACCCTGGACAAGTCACTTGACCCCAATTGCCTCAGCAAAAGTTAAATAAATAAATGAGCAAATAAGCAAATAAATAAATAAAGTATTTAACAAATTGGGTATAGAATGGAGAAGTAAAAATTGATAAGGATTGCTAGTCCCATTGGTGTCTACCACTTATACATTGTGTTACTCAATAATAGGATATTTATTCCTTAAATACCTTAGCTAGTTCTGGAGTTAAGAAAACATGAATTCAATCTGATCTCAGTTGCTTACTTATTGACTCTGAGCTAATCACTTATCTGCTTCAGTTTCTTCAACTGTAAAAAATAAAAGTGGAACAGGTGTCTCTGTAGCTACTCTGGTAGTTTTGTTCATGGTCTAGAGTTAATTATCTTTAGGGACCCTGAGAACTTTTTTCCACAACGTGATAGAAATATATGGACCAAATCTGAAATGGTCTGTGCCTCTTAGGAGAACTCAACACCAGTTAGTATAACCCTGTGGTACTAGATAAAATGGCTAAAGACATTAGATTTGCTTTGAAAAAAAAATAGGTAAAAGGTCATGACAACCTTGACACTTCATCCAGTGTTGTTTTTTCAGCATAGAATTTAATGGGCTTGCAGATCACTACTAAATGTATTTTAGATGCCTACTTATTAGAGAGGGAGAAAAGATTATTTGTATGCTGTATTAGCCAAGGTTCAATCTCCCAACCATTGCCTTATTTACCCTCATCACAATGTGAAATGAACAAATCTGAAAATCTTCCATTTCATTTTAAACCTTGGTTTTATTCCATTGATGATATTATGCACTGACAATAACACACAAACTTTGGAAAATAATTACAGGTCAGCTGATTGAGCTTAAAGGACAAAAGACATTATATTTCTCAAGTTATTTTTTACACTGCATTATGATAATAAATAGGAAAAAAAAACTTAACCTGATCCCTTATCTTACTTTCATGAAAGATTTGGAATTTTCAGGGCTTTTTTTTTTTTTCTAATGGTGTTAAATGGGATAATAGTTTATGGAAAAGCAAAGAAGTGAGGGTATAAACTACTCATGTAAATATTGTTGAGAAGGGGAATTTTTTTGTTTGTTTGTTTTGGCCTTAGTTTGATAAAAAATGAGTCTTAAAGGCCATATGCAGTAAGTGGATATTAAAACTCTGGGGTTATAAATGATTGCTGTAGTATTCTCAGCCTTCCAAACCCAAAAGATTTTACCAAAAGGGCAAAGTTATTTTAATTGCTCTTCATTATATACGATGAGAGAATAGTCATTTTTCTCCTCTTCCTCCCAGGTGGCCATTGATGAGCGCATCAGGCAGTTGCATGAAGCCCACAGGGACTTTGGCCCCACATCCCAGCACTTCCTTTCCAGTAAGTCATTTTTAGCTTTCATTACTTAACCTGTTCATTGCATCTTAAGAGATAAGAATTAAGAGCTGTGTTATAGTCATCTGTGCCAACCACAGTGGAACAACAAATCATATTGAAATATAACTTGGTGGAGAAGCTCAGAACATTACAAGAGGAAGACCAATTAGGTCATCTTATTCATTTTGCTGCTGATGCATAATTACCTCCTTTAATATAATTTCTAGTGTTTGGTCTACTCTTTTTTTTAAGTTCTTATTCTTGCTTCAAATGATTCACTCCATAAGATTTATTATAAAGGAGTTTAGTGCATGCTTAAAGAAAAAAAAAGATATGCTTATACATATATATATATATATATATATATACATTTACAAACACACACTTATATGTGCAAATACATGTATATTTTTGTGTTTTCATTTATATGTGTATCTCTATATTTATATATATAATTATAGTTACATAAATCTACAAGTCTCTATATACAGGTGCTCCCTGCCTCATATTTATGACCTGTAATGTTGCCCTTCTCTAATTTCATTTTTCTCCCATTATTATCTGAATTTATAATTTTTTCTAGTACTTTTTTCTTGCATTGCTTTCCTATCACAAGTTCAAAAGAAATCATTCCATGCAAAGAAAAATCATCCTAACAGATTTTTGGTAAACCCATGATTTCTATTTCTGATTGGATTGTGGCTTTTAGTGCATAAAGCTTCTGTGGGGTGGAGTCTATAAATTTTAGAGGTTAGAGGTTAGAGGTTATAGTTAAATGGCCAGTGAAACACAGTAGGCTATGAGACTTGGAGTCAGAAAGGCTGGAATTTAAGTTCTGCTCTCAGTTATTAGCTTTGTGACCAAGGGTCAATTATTTAGCCTCCCTTAGCTTGAGGCAGCTCTTTAAGATTTTTATCTACTAAGAATATAGAGTGTTTGTCATCTATAATCATGTAGGGAATTCTTGGAGGTCTTTGATGTATTGACTTAGGTTATAGGTTAAATAGAACATTGTTCAATATCCTTTAATTGTTCATGACCAGTCCTACCAAGAATGTGTCCAACTACATGTTGGTATCCAACTACAAATACTCATTTATATATGAAATAGTGAAGAAAAAAGCAGAGGAAAACAACAGATTCTCTGAGTGAGTTTGTGGAATTTGGATCAAATTGCAAGTAAATCCCATTTAGAACTAACTCCAAGAGACTATATTTATTATTTATATTACTGACATTTATTAATTGTCAAGCATTACTTGAAATAGACCATTGCCCAGAACTTTCTTTGGAAAAGAAAAAAGAAAAAATTCTTGATCAAAAGTTCCAGGATGTCTGGGATTCTCATGGTAGATGGAACAAAGCTTCAGAAAGTTATTAAATAATAAATATTATTATATAGAAGTGTCAAGGACACTTCTACCTCTGATGATGATATCACCATAGGGCTTAATCAGTGTTCAAGATCAGCTCTACATCAGAAGCTTGACCACTGGCCAATGGACAAATAAGAGTAGCCATGGTACACTGGATGACCAAAAGGATGGAAGATATAATACCATAAATGTCTCTCCTAACCTAATTCTCAAGGATCAGCAATAGGAAAATTACACAAAAGAATGCCTACATCAAGAAAAATTATCTGAAATATGGCAGTGTAACCCAACCTCCTTAAATTCACATGGCTCTGAACATGGCAAAATCTACTTACATCTTGGAGAGCAAAGATTCGCCAAAATTTCTGTGTAGGAATTTTTAGTGATGGTCACTATGAAATAGTATGGAAGAAAAGCATATTTGTTCCTTTTTTAAAATTTAAGGGTTTGGGGTTTTGTTTTTAGTACTTTTGATATTTATTTTTGATTTTCATTTCTCTGGAATAGTCTGTTTAAAACTTCCTTTCTTAGTAGCAGCTAGATGGCATAGTAGAGTCTTGACCCTGAATTCAAGAGGACTTGAGTTCAAATCTGAACTCACACACTTAATACTTTCTAGGTGTGTGACCCTGAGCAAGTCACTTAACCCCAATTGCCTTAAAAGAAAAAATTTCCTTTCTTTTCTCAGACCTCTCAGATAATTTTCTCCCCCTATCTTCTCTCTATAAGGCAACCCTTCCATACAAACAAAAAAGGTACAACCCTCTAGAGTTTTGTATTGATTTTTAAAATACCCAAATCCCCCCATCCTTAAAAAATCCTCTAAACCTTAACAATTCCTAAATTTATATATTTTTCTTCCTTTTCAGTCAAACTCCTGGAGAGGGAAGGATAGGTCTATATTTACTGTCTCTACTTTCTTTCCTTGGAGTCCTAAGTCAAGTCTTTGCAATATGATTTCCAAAATAATCTATCATTCAAAAGAAACTGTCCAAAATTATAATCTATGTTGGTCTTTTCTTATTCTTTATCCTTATTGATCTCTCTATAGAACATTTTTGACCACATCTTCCTTCTGCATAACTTATTCTTTAACTTTTCCTTTTATTTTCTTTCTTGGTTCTTCAACCTTTTCAGAACAGTCCTCAGTTTCTTTTACTGGTTCTTCATCAATAATAATGGTGTACCCAGAAGCTCTGTCTTGAGCTCTTTCTACATTCTCCTATTCAATGACAGCTCTCATGGGTTTATTTCTATGTAAATGAATCCCAACTGTCTATCCAGTCCTAGAGTTACCTAACTCTTGAATTAGACATTCCATATTTATCTCAAACTTACCAAACCAAAAAAGAAATCATTATTACTCTCCTCAAAAAAACACCTTTCTTCCAAATGTTTCTGTTTGTTAAGGCACCAAGATCTTTCCATTTACTTAGTGTTATACTTGACTCTCACTTTCTTTCACCTTATATATCCAATCAGTCTAAGTCTAGTCAGTTCTACTGCCAGAACATCTCTTGGGTCTAGTACTTTCTCTCTATTCACACACCCTTGTTCAGGTGCTCATCACATCTCATCTGTGGACTTTTATTTTTTTATTTATTTAATGTTTTCCCTCAGTTACATTTAAAACTATTCTGGTCTTTTTCAATAGCCTGCTTCAAGTTTTCCGGACTCAACACTCTTCCTACTCTAATCCAACCTATATAGACTGCCAAAGTGATTTTGCAAAACACAATTTGGACCATGTAATTCCCTTACTCCATGTGCTCTAGTGATGCCTTATTACTCTTAGGATCAAATATGAAGTTTTTTCTTTTATTTTTAAAACCTTAATATTTTTGCCCCAACCTATGTTTTCAGTCTTATTAGGCATTTCTTCTCCTCCTCCTCCTCTTCCTGTTTTTCCTCTTCCTTCTCTCTCTCTTTCTGTGTGTCTGTTTGTCTCTGTCTCTGTGTCTCTCTCAAGTACCTTACATGCAATTTCTCATGAACATTATATCTCTTTTTTCTATGCCTTTGTATAGAAATTTGCCCTATCTTTAAGGCCTTAGAATTCACTCCCTCTTCACCTTTCTCTGTTGGCATCCCTTGTTTCCTTCAAAACTGTGAGAAAACTCTGTTTTGTTGGAATTTTTTAGCTTTGTTTTTATTTTATTCTGGACTCAAACAATAAAAAACATTATTTCCATAGACATTGAACACAAAATAAGATTCTCTATGAAATTGTGAATCTCCATTTCATGCCTCTTGTTATTTAGAAATATATAATCAATTCTACACATTACTTTCAAGACTGCCTTATGGACAATTCAATTTATGAAGCCTTTCCTGATCCATTCCAGTTTCTAGTGGTTTACCCACAAAAAGAAAATGCTATATATTTTATATTTACTCATTTGTATATATGTCATTTCTGTTGATAAAATGTAAGTTCCTTGAAGACAAAGTTTTTTGCTTTTGTTTAGTTTTTTTGCCTTTGAATTTCCTGTATCTAGCAGAATATATGGCAGGTAATAGTGGATTAATAAGTACTTTAGGTAGATAGCACAATGGATAGAGTATAGATCCTGGAGTCAGGAAGACCTAAGTTCAAATTTCCCCTCACACACTTAACAGGTACTACTTGTGTGATTTTGGGCAGGTCACTTATATATGAGGTGCCTCATATAAACAAATAAAGCAACAAATGTTTGTTGATTGACTGATCAATTTATTTCTATACAACCATTATAGGTAAAAACACATAATCATTCTGCTTCTCTCAACCTCTTTTTCTCATGCATGTTACCTCTGTAACGTGTATTTAGTACACAGTTTGAGAAGGAGCATTGTGAGTTGCTATCTATATGCTTGGAAGGAATAGTTACAGAAATGAAATCACACATCAATGGAAATATTAAAGTATGTGTTTTATCCTCCTTTTCAGGATGGCAAAAAACATGCCTTATTTTGTACCTCACACATACCCATCTAGGATAATGTTCTGCATGTGCTTAATAAATAAGGGGAAGAGGCCTGGCCTTAGCTGAATTCCAGCTGGATACTTCTTCAAGCTCAACATGTACGAAAGAGAACTTGTTATATCTCCCCTTTCTCTATTCCTTATTCTGACTTTACTATTTCTGGCAATGGCATTACCATTCTCCCCGTTATCCATGCACAAAACCTTGGTTTTATTTATTCTTCCTCTTTCTGCTTCTCTACTAGGCAACTAGTTTAAAAATTCTATAGCGTCTACCTAACTACTGCTTACCTGGATTATTATACAGAATCTAGTCTCCCCACTTCTAATTTCCTTCTGCTCCAACATATTTTCAAGATTTCATGTTTTCTTCATAAATACCGATTTATTTGTATTTCTTCTCCGCTCAAAACCCTTTGATAGCACCCTATCTACCAAATAAAGCACAAAACTCCTATCATCTAAGCACTCCCCCACACTATTCCACTCAATGTGTTTAACTTACTGCCAGATTCCCTCACTTTCTGTCACTTATATACATCTAGTACTTATTTATCTCTGGATTTTTTTAATTCAGTTTTATTTTATTTTCAGTTCTGAATTTTCTTCCTCCTACTTTCCTTCCTCTATCCACTGAGAAGACAAAGAAAACAAAACCCCAATACACACGTGGAGACACAAGTAAACCAAGATCCTGCTTATCCATGCCCAAAAAAAAAAAAGACAAATGAAAAGCTTCAGTCTATATTCTGAGTCCATCACTTCTCTCTCTTGTAATGGACAGGATATTTCATCATGAGTCTTCTGAAATTGTGATTTCCTACTTCTGAGTTCTTACCCACATTGCATTCTAAATCTTGAATTTCTCCTCATACCTCCTCTATAGTCTTTACACATCTTGAATCACATCCATCATCTAAAACAGTTGAAATCAAAGACTTCACTGATCATCTCAATGAGACATCATCGTCTCTGGGTCTTCTTAACACTCCATGCTTTTCATGTAGCTGACATTCAACAAATGGCAATTGAATAAATAAATCAGAGCAAAAGTAAACATCTTTCCAGAACATACAACAGCTTTTTTTTTCTCCCAATATCTCTTAAAATATTTAATAACTTTTAGCATTCTCCAAAGCAGAATTTCTCACAATGGGAAACTTGCTATGTTTTATGGATCTTCAAATTAAAGGGTGAGGCTATAAATTAAATAGAATAAGGAATAAGATCATTTATTTGGATTTGAACCTAGAAAGATGAGTGGGAATAGACAAAAATGAAACATCTCT